>NW_026571070.1:29838477-30337477 GCF_026225935.1 Boleophthalmus pectinirostris
ATGGGCATGATTAGTCGATTAATCGATAATTGAAAATAAAAAATTTCATCAATTACGTTCATTTTAATCGACAAACTGAATGTAGGTTGCTGTGTGTAGTGTGACCAAACAGGTCTGTACATGTGTCTCTGCACTCAGAAGGAGCGAGACACAAACAGTGGGTCAGTCTGCAATGTGTCGAAGCACAAATTCGTATTTAACGATGACTTGGTCGAGAAATTCCACACTTTCCGTTCGGGACAAGTGTGAGTCCATGTGCACAGTGAACAAAGCAGCACATATGTTTCAGTGTCCAGTGGGAAAAAGTTCACCAGGACACGAAAACATGAAAAAGTTTTGTCAGGTGAGAGTCGCTCAATGTCGATGACGAGTCCCCACCTCCCTCCCCCCGTACGCTGTCCTGGTTTTGACAAACTCATGGTCACACTAACCTGTATTCACCTGAGTCATGCCGCATCAGCGCACAAGAGCTGTTTTTTTTTTCTTCGCTTAGTTTATGCAAATTAACCATGCGGTTTTAAGTTTTGTTTCTGTGAGAGTTGCACAAATCTGCATTAAACACATTATAATGTCAAACGGGCTGATGTGGCTCTAGAGTGGTTACGGTTTATATGTCGTAAAGTTGAATTTATTTATGCAGATTAGTAATGTAGATAGTAATAATAATGATGATCATTTTAATATAAAAACATTGATTATTAATCGATAATCGATTGTTAATTCTTTTGACGATCGATTAAGAAAATTTAATCGAATGCCCATCGCTACTGTGCAGTCCCACTCCTGCAAAGAATTGTAATTTTCAGTCCCGTTCCTGCCCGCAAATCCCGCAAGATGGGGATGTACACTTTTTTAAACTATCAAACACAAAGAAGCAGAAAGGAATTGTCTAAAATGTGCGTTAGATTAGACCACATCTGCAAATTTAGTCTGCTTAAATTGTTTTTATTAATGCCAAATAAAATACCCAGCACAAATGATTTATAAATACAAACATTCATCATTTGTATATTTTACTTTACACTCATATTTAGTTTACAGGACTGCAGTTTATCATCCCACCCGCCCCACGCCGCATTGTTTTGCGTCGGGTCTCGTATGTACAGTATTTTCCATGTGACTATTTTATTCATTTGAAACAGTTTTTTGCTCATTGTTGCTGCTTTTGTTGGGTTTACATGACAGTATAACAAGAAAAACTAAACCTTAAAATCAAAACAGGCTTTTCTTGTGGTGACATTCAAAATAATAATAATAATAAAACTTTTAAAACAGTTTTCAGTTTCATTTTCAACAGTTTGCAGTGGTCCAAAGTTATTCCTCACCGTGATGAGTTTAAAAGCACTTTTCTAAGTTTTGCCATCACAGGAACCCTAACAGCAACTAGCATGCTAACGCGCACTTCCTGATTTAGACTCAGACAGTACGTAACGGACTTATATCGACCTATGACTTTTTTTTTTCTTTGTGATTTTCAAAGCAAAATTGGCGACACACACATTCTATTTTGTTTTTCCATGTTTTTCTGACCAAAATTTCCTACCAAATTTATTAATTTTTTTTTCCAATACAAATGAAAACTTCAATTTCATATTTATTACAGAATCGAGCAATTTCAGTGAGCACCCATTACGGCGAGCTTCCTGTTTACTCTGTTTGTTGACTTTGGGGCAGGGGTCCGGCCTCTTTCATTTACTCCAATTGACTTTGAAAGACATAATTACAGCTGACCACATCTCACCCACTGGCCCCTCCGCGGCACCATTAGCTCTTAGCCGGGGCCCCTGATTAGCGTGTCGGTCACAGGGGAGCCGGTGGCCCTCGGTTAGCCGCGATAATTGAGATGCTAATCACATCTAACGTACATGTGTGTTGCCTTCGAGTGCGTGGGAATTACGGAAATGGGCAGCTGTCAATCATAAGTTTAAGGTTGATTGAGGCCTGATGTAATATGACGGACAGGTCTGAGCATTAAGCCTGCTGATGTTGAGAATGTAGGGAGTTTTAAGGTGGACTTTTTTAAGGTTGGTGCATTGGTAAAGCGATGAGTAGTTTCTTGCACTTCTGAATTTGTTTTCATTTATTTATTTATTGCCCTTGGAATGGTTAAAGCCCACCATTTAATGCCACTCTTAAATCAGAACTTCAACTCCTTGGTGAAGTTTTATAGCATAATGGAGAACATAAGATTTCCTTAGGACAAGCAGATTAATAACTCATGTTTCACTAGCTCGGACCACGCCAACAACGACATAGTGCGAAGAAGTTTATTGATAATGTACGAAGCGAGGCAGAGATGGCTGGGTTGAGACTATGGGTGCGGGCTCCGTCTCAGTCTACAATTGGCCCAGCCGGAACGGGACCCCCAAAAAGTTAATAGAATGCAAGATAGGATGGGCTGGACAGAGATCGTTGAGGTCATAATGAACGTAGATGAGATAGGAGCTGGGGCCCGGTGACCGAGGAGCTGAGTTTTTGGTCGAATGTGCCCGCGCCGACGAGGAAAGAGTGGATGGAAAACGAATGCGGAGATATGCCGGAGAGCGTAGAACTTATTAGAAATGTCACAGACCAGAACCTGGGAGCCATCTGCCCGTATCTGTGAGGACGAGCGGATCGATGGAGGAGGAATCGGAGGCGTGACTTTAAGGCGTGGTCCTGCTCCTGAATCTCAGTTAATCGTATTAACTACATTTGATGATAAGAGACCTGCTCACAAATGCAGA
Source organism: Boleophthalmus pectinirostris (assembly GCF_026225935.1). Classification (NCBI taxonomy): domain Eukaryota; kingdom Metazoa; phylum Chordata; class Actinopteri; order Gobiiformes; family Gobiidae; genus Boleophthalmus; species Boleophthalmus pectinirostris. The sequence goes on from NW_026571070.1 coordinate 29,841,204, forward strand.
TGTGCTTCTACCTTTATTTTATTATATTTTTGGGCTGAAATGTACGGTGGCTGACGTGGACCAAACGCACTGCAACGGCCCAATGCGTCTCAGTTCGAGAAAACAGCTTCAAGTACAGAAACGATGCAAATTCACAAACTCAAACACAAGTTTCCGAACATCAAATGTGCTGCAAATAGACAAACGATTCTAAAATTGTATTTTTGTGGGCATGAGGCAGACTGGACTGCCAACCGTAAGGAGGGTTTGAATAGCAGCAGGGAGAGATCACTAAATTTCTCAAACATGCATAGATAACGTTTGTTTTTGTTGTTTATTGTGATAAAGTTTCATCTGGTTGAATTCATAAACTGAAACACAGATACAGATTTTTTTTTTATTCCAGGTGCCCTCCCACTAGAGCTGGGTATCATTCAGAAGTTGCAGATACGATACATACCTCCATACATAGGCCACGATACGATACATACCTCGATACGATACATACCTCGATACGATACATACCTCGATACATAGGCCACGATATGATGCATACCTCGATACACAGGCCACGATACGATACATACCTCGATACACAGGCCACGATACGATACATACCTCGATACATAGGCCACGATATGATACATACCTCGATACATAGGCCACGATACGATACATACCTTGATACACAGGCCACGATACTATGCATACCTCGATACATAGGCCACGATACTATACATACCTCGATACAGTGCACTTTTGATATGATTCAGTACGATAAATTTCAAATTGATTCGATACGGTTAAATAAAAAATAATGTCTTAACTCACAGCTGTGATACTAAAAGTCTTTGTTAAACCACTTCTTGTGCAAAGTTCATATGAAACACAAACATTTTAATCCCCAGAACAGAGAATATGTCAAATGTGTCGCATAATCGAGTTTCCTTCCTCTGAACAAACAACAAAACTGTAGCTGTAACAAAATAATTTAGTAAAATAAACCAGAAAAATACTCTTGGTGATATATCAATACAGCAGCCCATGATATCGATACTGTATCATTATATTAACGATACGATATATTGATATTTGAGTATTTTTACCTCCCACATCACCATATATCCACATATCCATCCCCCCTTTATTTCCATAATCTCTTCCTCCTGTATAATTTATGACTGAATCGTGTACTTATTACTTTTAGATAGAATTTCTTGGACTTTTCACTTTGATCCAACTTATAATAAATAAATGACAACTTTGCAGACATGATGTTTGGAGTGGCCTTGGCGGTGTGCTCGGTCCAGCTGGCTCTACAGTGTACGCCACTAACTCTTGCCTTTTCTTAGTGACATCTGCAAGTGCTCTCAAAAGTACACTCAGAAAAGGATATGGCCTTCATGGTCTGGCTGAAAAATCTCTTCTATACATGGTGATAACTTTATGGAAATTCCTCATGCTTTATTTATTCTGGCAAAAGTGATTCAACAGATCTGATGGGAGTAATAAACTTGTGTTGTTTTGACTAAAGAGAAAAGAGAGGAAAGAGAAAGAGAGAGTCTACATCCGCCCAATGCACTGACGGATGATAAACGAGTCATTCTGGTTGTAGACAGTGTTGGGAAGGTGACTTTTAAAATGTAATCCCCTACAGATGACAGATTACATACCCCAAAATGTAGTTTGTAACGTAATCCATTAAATTACTTAAAGTGAGTAACGTAATCTGATTACTTTGGATTACTTGATATTGTCATGCTTTTTAAAACTACATGAATGTACCAACCACATCCTGAAAATTCTTGTTCTCTTCAAATTGTCTGTTGAGCTCAAGTCTCCATGAATAAGAAACTGTTTGCTGTAGAGAAACAAAGACCAGGAAATCTGAACATAATTGTTTGCTAAAAGAAAATAAAAAGACCAGACTTTACTTAAGCATAAAAAAAATATTATTGATAGAGAAATGATTTCTATATGAGATCACTGCTACTTTAAATTATGTTCACTCTACTGTTAGGTGTCATATTGTTTAGACCTGGTTTAGTCCTGGTTTTAGACCTAGTTTTAGTCCTGCTTTAGTCCTGCTTTTAGACCTGGTTTAGTCCTGCTTTTAGACCTGGTTTAGTCCTGGTTTAGTGCTGGTTTAGTCCTGATTTAGTCCTGGTTTTAGACCTGGTTTTAGTCCCGCTTTAGTCCTGCTTTTAGACCTGGTTTACTCTTGGTTTAGTCCTGTTTTAGTCCTGATTTAGTCCTGGTTTAGTCCTGGTTTTAGACCTGGTTTTAGACCTGGTTTTAGTCCTGCATTAGTCCTGCTTTTAGACCTGGTTTAGTCCTTCTTTTAGACCTGGTTTAATCCTGGTTTAGTCCTGCTTTTAGACCTGGTTTAGTCCTGGTTTAGTACCTGGTTTAGTCCTGGTTTAGTCCTTGTTTAGTCCTTCTTTTAGACCTGGTTTTAATCCTGGTTTAGTCCTGGTTTTAAAATGTGAAAACAGGAAAATACTGCCATGTAATCAATTTATTTCAACAAAGTAACTGTAATCCAATTACCACTCACTGATACAGTAACTGTAACTGAATACAGTTACTCATAATTTGTATTCTGATTTCGTAATCTCAGTACATGTAATCTGTTACTCCCCAACACTGGTTTTAGAATATATAATATTACATTTTACATTTGCATTCGTGTGCTGTTGTCTGCTTCCAACCAAAAGGTAACTGGGCCGACTTTTCTTACTTGCTTATTAAGGATGGTACAAGGTCTGGTGAGACAAATTTTCCACAAGACAAAAATGATCCTGTGAGATGTTTTTCCAAGCGTTCACATTTGGATTGAACAAAAAACGGTTACGGGTTGGTGAGTTGCATGTCTTACAGCTCCAAAAAGCAGGACTAGAATGGAAACAAAATGATGAAATCAAATAAATAAGAAATTCTAAAGCCGAAATTGGAAACTGAACCGTGAAATTTATACATTTATACATAGGAATTATGTTAAAATCTCATCTCTTCTCGTTCTTGTGGACCCAATGTTGTCTCTTGTCTTGTCTTGTTAAATTCTGTCTTATCTCATCCCTATTGGTCCAAAAGCTACAACTTTTCTAGTTATTAATATATAAAGATTTAAACTGTTTAAATGTACACTACCGGTCAAAAGTTTTAGAACATCCTAATTTTTCCAGTTATTTATTGCAATTCAAGTCGTGCAAATTTCCTTTTGTTTGTATTTCAACCATTTTGTTCAGCGTTTGATGAAGAAATGTCCTTTGAGTCGTAGAAATAATTCAGTCGTTCCATGGAATACAATAATGGTTAAAAGTTTTAGAACATCCTATTTTTTCCAGTTATTTATTGCAGTTCAAGTCATGCAAGTCCAATGAAAAGCTTGAAATGGTACAAAGGTAAAAACTGAACAGACAGAGGTTAAAAAAAAGATAAAAGATACAAAACACAAGTCCAAGCTCTGCCAAAACTACCTCAGGAAAAGAACAAGATGGTAAAGCTTGAAAACATGAAGTGTCCAGCAGCAGCACAGTGTCCAGACTTAAACCCCATGGAGCTGGTTTGGGATGAACTGGACAGAAAAGTGAAGCAACCTACAAGTGCCACACATTTATGGAAACTTCTGCAACAGACTTGGGAAGAACTTTCTGAACAATATTTGATTTCTGTTGTAAAAAGAACAAATCACGAGTGTGTTCAGCTGTTCTATCTGCCAAAGGTGGACACTTTCTTGAATCTAAAGTTTAGAATACGTTTTGGTCAACAGTCAACAGTAAAAAACTGGGCAAAGTGTGATGTCCTAAAACCTTTGACCGGTAGTGTATTTGTTTGATATCACTGTAGTTGTACCAATACACATTTGGAAGAAGAAACCAATTTAGAAAGAATATTACAGGTTCAAAGTATGAAAATATGATTCGGTGAAAGGGGTCACACATAGAATCAGTGATAACATCTGCTGGCTCTAATTATAAACATTGACAAAATCATAAAGTTTTCTCCGTGGCATAATTTTACAAGCCTTGGCATGAACAGATAAAAGTATTTAGAACTACTTTTAATGTCTTTTTGATTAAAGGAAATAGGCAAAAGCAGTGGTTAAAAGTGAGTACAATTCTGGTCTGTTTTTCATTTCTGAGACATTGAAAGACTGTATGAAGTGATGAGTGATACCAGTGATTTTTCTTTCGATCTGATCCAAAGTAATACCATGCCAACATATATCGACCCAATACCGATACCAAGTTTTGTATTAAAATGGATTGAAACACCTTTATGATAGAGAATTTTGCCATGGCGTCATTACCACCCCACCTTGAGCTCAACAACAAAATAGTAATAGTCTATGTAGATACCCTAAAATATAAGCAATTTTCAAAATTTGCTAAAATGATTTTTTTGTTTGTTATTGCATTTCTTTTTGGAGAAATGTTAAATTGCCTGTATTGATCCAGTATCTTTGCATGAGAATTTATGGCTTCTATTCCGCAGTCAGTATCGATCTATCAATATTTGACTTTGACCAATCAATCATTGTATGTCAAGAAAAGTATTGATAAAGGTAATTTACGTTTTTTTCGTACTTTTATATATTTACCGTTAAATAAAATGCCCTGTACCTGATTTTTTTATTTTTATTTTTTTCCATTTAGTTGAGCAAAATTTTCTGGTTATTCTCATATTGTGTGAGTAGCTCTTTAGGTCAAAATAAGTCTGCATTTAATTTTAAAGCAATTTATTAAGAATCAGGAAGTGCATGTTAGCATTCTACATAGCTTTACGTCACTGCAAAACGCCGCACTGGTTTCTAAAAGTTGTGAAAAGTGCTTATAAACTCATTATGTTGAACACACGCATCCCAAATTTCGGACTTCAGGTCATTGCGCAATGCATACTGGGAAGAGACCACATACAAAATGTTCACTGCAAACTCGGGATGATTTCTTAGCACTGTTGGGCAAGTTACTTTAAAACTGTAATGCATTATTTATGATTTATTACTGTCATTTCAAAGTAATTCGTTACATTACAGTATTACTGCATTTAAAATGTAAAACATTACATTACTATTGTTTTACTTTTAAGTTACTCTCACCAAAATAACTGTGAAGATGCTGAACTTTTGCGTCATATATGGACTAAACCAGAGCTGAACCAGGACTAAACCAGGACTGAACCAGGACTAAACCAGGACTGAACCAGGACTGAACCAGGACTAAACCAGGCGCGTCTCCAGCATTTCACTGCTGCTAATATCGCAGTGATTTTAGTGAATTTGTATGAAGTAAAACCCACCAGTTCAAGTCCAAAGCATTGTAATGTGCATTACTGACATTTGTACCGAGTAAAATATTAAATTTTTTCCCCTGTAATGCCACATTACTGCATTACAGCAAAAAGCAATGCATTACAGTAATTTATTACTTTTATAATCCCAGCGCTGTTTCTTAGGCAGCCAAAGGTCTTTTTCGTCCTTCCTGTGGATCAATCCTGCCCATCGCCTTCACCTTTCACTATTTTTTAATTCCGTTGGGAAGAGAAACAGTTTGAACGGAGGTTTGCAGTCACACACATCTGAGTCCCTTTTGCATTTATGGAATTCGCAAACTTAACTAAACTAAACATAACTAAAACATGACAAAATCAGAACCAGAAACAAAAGCGATATGGTTCAAAATACTTGAAAAGATCGGCTTTGACATGCTCACTTTTTCGGTGGGCCCTTCACAGTATGCGTGAAGTTCGGCGTTGCATGTATAATTATGATGCTTTGATTGAATAAGGTAAGTGAGGAATAACTTTGGACCACTGAAAACTGTTTCAAATAAACTAACTCTGTTTTTTTTTTTAACGTTTCTAAGACCGTAAAAATCAGCTCTAGCGCTTTTAGACCGAAACAAATCTATGACAAATCGCACAGGTTGATGCAGAACGTCCATAATGTGAAAACCGCACCCCCTCCCCATCACCTCCCGTGTCCCCCATTACCAAATTAACCGATGGAACCTCCACAGAGAAAACATACGGATGACACGGCGGAGGGGGGGAGGGGGTCAAGGGTCACGACCTCGCATAATGGCCGTTCGTGATGATGCATGGTTTCAATTTGGCCTATCAATGTAGTGTAATGATCAGCGGTTGGGGTCGGGGGTGAAGGAGGGATGACAGATGGAGCAGAAGCAGAGGAGAGAGGGAGAGACAGAAAAATGACTCATCAGAGCGCCACAAAAGCTCCGTGTCGTTTGTATCAATGCTTTGTAATGGTGAAGTGAGCTGACATCACTGTAACCATGGAGACGCAATCCATAATCAAATATTTGTAAGTGCAGTTTGCCAATGCTGGGAGGAAATGTTGAGCAAGTAAAAGTGACAGTGCTCAATGGAAATGTAAGGAAATGTGTACTAAGAAGAAGAAAAAGAAGACATTTTATAGATAGATAGTGTTTGGCAGCAGTAACATAGAAATGATATTTATTTATTTACTTAAAAATGTAGCAGTCCAACATCTTGCACAATGGCACAGAGGCAGGAGGAGTTTTGTTCCCTTTTAAGGACATTCTATTATCTATATGACTGCAGCCTCTGACATTTGATAGATGATGATCAGGTTTCAACATAGACTTTTCTACTTGCATATATCGTTATCAAATAAAATAAAAATGAAAATCTTTCTCCCTCATCTGATATGACATCACATTCTGATATGACACATTCTAATATATCACATTCTAAGATCCCGTTTACACTGAAAGAAATCCGCATATCACCGTATCATTTTATTCAGAGATTACCGTATTTTAAGGGCTATTAGGCGCTCTGGATTATAAGACATTGATTGGTCTATTTTTGAACTTTATTCGCAAATAAACCACACTGTACTTTAAACAAAACACAAGAGTTGGATGGGTGAGTTGGACTTTGTTTGTGTTGTTCACGGTGACTCTGGGCTTTGTTCAGTTGTGGCGTGTAGGGAGGGTGCTGTCTGGGACCAACGGATTGTCGGCGTGTTCGCAGTGACTCAGTTGTTCAGTTGTGTCTAGAAGTGGCACATTGCACTCGCTTTTTCGGTTTGTTCCTCTGTTCCGTTCCTCGTCGGTGTGGAGTGATGAGTGTGTCTGTGGGTGTTTGTCGCTGTGCGGTCGCTGTCTGCTCCGTGTGTGTTTGCGTGCGCTGCGGGTGGTGCGGCTTTGTAGTTTACTGAAGTCGTGCTGGGACACCTGAGTGGATTCGTGTATAGGGCGCTCTGGATTGCGGGGTGCGCGGTCGTTTTTTGATGGGGTTGGAGGCTAAGAGCGCGTCTAATAGTAGGGAAAATACAGTATACGTCTGCAGATCATACGCACAGACTGTATATATGAATATATTCTAGCCTCTTATTTTTTTAGCTGTGAATTACTTTGCGGCTCATAGACCTACATCAGCGTATCAGCATTTTCAGGTGTCCACACAGTGCCAGATCAGATCTGTACTCAGATGAATTCGTGGGAGCTGGTGGCACCAGATCGTTCCGTCTCTGGAGCCGTTTTCAATCGGATTAGTGTGAACGAACACTGCATCTGCAATGAAAACCACTCAAATATGAACTAGTGTGGATGGGGCCTAATATAACATCACATTCTAATATAACATCACATTCTAATATAACATCACATTCTGATATGACATTACATTGTAATGTTTTATCAAGGATTTTACTAGCTAGGACCACGCCAACAACAACATAGTGTGAAGAAGTTTATTGATAATGTACGAGGCGGGACAGAGATGGCTGGGTTGAGACTCTAGGTGGGGGCTCCATCTCAATCTACAATTGGCCCAGCCAGAACTGGACCACACTAGTAGGCATCTTATGACTGAAAGACGAACAAAATAGGGGATGGGAGGGTGGGGTCGAGTTAGAAGAGACAAACTGGGATAATGGGAAAAGCTGCTCCATATGGGCTTCTGGGACATGAGTGGCGTGGTTGAGGTGAGATGTGGTTCGCTGGTGAGAGGAGAGGGCAGTCGAGATGTGGTCCTGCTCCTGAATCTCAGTTAATCCTATTAACTACATGCTTTGGTTCTCGCTGAAAATATCTTGTTCCTGGATGTCTCAGAATTCATTCCGATATGACGTCACATTCTAATATCACTTCACATTTTGATATGAAATCACATTCTGTTATAAAATCACATTCCGATACGACATCACATTCCGAAAAGAATGTCAACCTTATACACACTTCAGGGATTTTGACATGAAAAAATCCCAAATATCTGTAGTGCTTTGACATAAAATGAAATTGCACTGTACCTGATTTTCACTGTCTTAAAAATGTGAAAAAAACAGTTTAAAAGAGTTTTAAACGGTTTGCAGCGGAGTTATTCCTCACTATGTATTCCCAGTATCTTAATAATATTCACCACAATAAGTCAGGTCAGAATATAAAGGTTTGTAGAACGCTTTTCACAACTCTCACAGACCATCAGATTTTTTTATTACAAAGTTAAAGTGCTGCCATTACTCTCTAGATTCCGTGATGTTAGCATGTCCGAGCCCAGCGCTTCAGCCGTGCCTTCCTGTAACAGCAGAAACCCGCCCGGTGCTTGGTGCATTATTTATCCCGGTCGCGTGGCTCTCCCGCTGGGCCCTGCCGCTGACATTTGCAGACGCAGAGATTGTGTGTGCGACGCCGGCTGTGACGCTGGGCTCGGGTAAATGAGACACTTTACAGGTGCGGGGTCCTCCTGAAAGAAGCGGGGAGCGCAGTGGGACGTCGGCCGGCCTTGTTAGCTACAGCACAACACATGCTCAGCGGTACACTCGTGCAATATACATGCTTCTGGATAAATGTTTAAGCCTGAAGAGTGAAGGCAGGTAGAATGTGATGCAGTATGTCAAACGGGGAAGTACGAAATCATAGTTTCAAGATGAGCAGGATTGGTCAGAAATCTATGGGAGATTTTAACTTTTTGCATTTGTATTTTGTTTCTTACTATAAAAACTGCAAATGTTTATGATTAATCTCAATGTAAAAAAAATAAATAAATAAAAATTAATACACGACCAGTCAAAAGTTTGGACAAAGTTTGGCCGAGTTCTTCTCTCAAACTGAAAACACTCTGTTCTACCTTGCGATGTCATGTGGTAATACAAGAAGGGCTCCACTGTGTTTTTAAACTCCATGCACCATCCAATCCAACTTGATTTGAATGGCACATTTTATAAACAGTTTTTATAAAGACAGTTTCCAAAATCTTTCACATAGCAATGCAAAATAATTAACTCCAAAAAATCGGCAGAATTATGATCCAAACAAAAGGAACTAATAGAATCAATAAATAAAAGAATAATGATAAAATTAATCATGAAGATAAATAAATTAAGGCAGTACTAAAAAAAACCAAAAAAAAACCTTCATTAGAATCATTTGGATGATTTCAGCCCTGGAACTTAAAATCTCTTAAACGTAAACAAAAGGTAAAAAGACAGGTGTTAACTTGAAAACTACCACTACATGACATCACAAGGTGGAACAGAGCATTTTGAGTTTTGGAGATGTAGGCTTGAGAATACTTGAAGGTAAAAACAACAAAATATTTTATCGGAAATGCATTTTGTTTAGATGGTGATGGCATTTTTAGGGGCTTAAAAATGCAAAAATCTGAAACCACCCTCCAGATATTTGTTTACGTTTTACAGAAACAAAACTTAAAAACCGCATGGCTCATTTGCATAAACTAAGCGCTCAAAAAAACAGCTCGCTATTGTGCGCTGATGCGGTTCAGCTTCTGTCGGACTAAAGGACACGACTCAGTGGAATATGAGTGTTCTTTCTGTGACAGAGGGATGTTCTGCTGATGGTGAGTCTGTTCTGTGTTTCTGTCATGTTGGAGATGATTCATGTGAAACTTTTCAGAGGTTATACGTCTGCAGGTCATATGCATAGACCGTATATATGAATATATACTAGATTCTTAATGTTTTGGCGATGAATTAGCTACTTTGCGGTGCATAAACCTACATCAGCGTATCAGTACTGGGACTTAAAATATCTTCTAAACAAAAGGTAAAAGGCAGGTGTAAACTTGAAAACTACCACTACATGACATCACAAGGTGGAACAGAGCATTTTGAGCTTTGGAGTTGTAGACTTGATAACGCTTGCAGGTAAAAACGACAAAATATTTTATCGGAAGTGACTTTCGTTTAGACGGTGACGACGTTTTTGGGGCTTAAAAACGCAAACATCTGAAACCACCCTCCAGAGTGGAAAAGTTGAATACCCTCCACCGTAGCGTTTGCATCTACACTGCCCAAGATGTAACATTTTTGTCAGATCTTCTCACGTCGCGTACATGTTTACGTCACATGCATCACCACCTCACCGCCTGGCATACATACACAATCGAATTCCACACACTTTTGCGTAATCATATGCACGCAGTTTTCCTCCCGAAAACACTCGTCTAAACACGGAATAAAAAGCGAAGAAGCGACGCCACTTTTGCATCTTCTGTTCAGACCGTCCTCGTATAAACGTAGCCTAATAATTCAGGACTTCGCAAACACAACTTCAGATATGTTTTTGATGAGGTAACAACATGGCTCAAAACTCACAAGAGCCCGTTTTGTGTATTATACAACCTTTAAACATAAGAGTATTATTTGTTTTTCACCCTTGTTGAAGTGTGAATATGTTTTATGAATACAAATAGCCAGTCTTATGAACATATCCCAGATCAAATCCATCTCGCACATATAAAAAAACGTGGAAACACATAAAAAAATGCTTCGGTATTATAATGGCAAGTTTGTGGAGCCGTCTTAATGACTGTAATGTGCGATTATGTTGTTCTTCCGTTGACAATACTACCTTTTCTAACTATATCATTAGGCAGCGTTACAAAATTCTGGGGAGGGCAGCTACAGGATATCGACTGGAAAGTGCAAGCGAACCTCGTCTAATATTAACCTGTGGACTGCCTTGGAAGCTAGCGTTAGCCTCTCGTTAGCCAGATCCTGTGCATGTGCGAGGGCCATGGCAGCGCACCGGAATACCAAGTGACTCCAAGAGGGTCAGCTGCATGGATACGAGCATCTGGAGTGGAATCATCTGCTCCATAATTCTACAGCCATTTGCATTTTCACGATTTCAGACACATCTTTCTGCAGTGATTCATACATTTTCGGGGCACGCTACCGGTATTCATGGGTTTCAAGGCGACATTTTGAGGACTTTTGGCCACGGAAAAGATATAATAATTTGTTTTGAATTGCTAATTGGTATGGAAAGTGTGTTAATCTTTCAGTTACTTAGAAAACCACGGTAACTTTTACAGCAAGAGTTGTACCGTGGTTTTATAATGGAGATGACATTAGCAGATTTACACCACAGTACGCAGACAGATCACTGCAATAAAACTTGGCCAAAATTTAAGACGTAAACACTTAAATCTTTCAGAAAATGACTTAAAAGTAGTGGAATTATCTGTCCATGCAGCATTTTACTTGACAATTTATCTTAAAATAAACCACCTCTAAACTAGAATTATCCAATCCAATTCAGAAATATTAATTAGGGATGTAACGATATCCAAATCCATCAGTACAATATTATCTCGATATGCATCTCACGGTACGATATTTATTGCGATATTTTGGAGACGCTGATGTAATTGCAAATAGGACACGTTTCTGCTTTTAAAATACCCTGACAAGATTTTAGTGTGAATTATTTCCATCATAATCCCAAGAATTCAAGTAAAAAACAAATTTCTTCATGTTGTCTGCACTGAAATGAATCATGGGATATGTAGTTCTCGATGTTTATAAGATGTTGCTACTGTAAAACCATGCATTTAAGCAAAGGAACTTGTAATTCGATATGTTGTAAACAGCCCATGATATTATTGTGAGACTTTTGACGATACGATATCATGATATTTCGGTTATTGTTACATCCCTACTAGTAAGTTGATAATAAATCTGAAAACAAGATGAATAACCTGATACAAGTTTTTAAATCTTGGCCAAAAAACTTTGGTCAGATCTGCTCACATCACGTACGTGTTTACGTCACATACATTGCCACTTCCTAGCTGCCTGGCATGCATACACCGTTGAATTTCACGCACTTTTGCGCCACCGTATGCACGCAGATTTCCTCCCGACAACACTCGTCTAAACGCAGAATAAAAAGTGAAGATGCGACGCCACTTTTGCGTCTTCTGTTCAAACCGTCATCATATAAACGTAGCCTAATAATACAGGATTACGCAAACACAACTTCAGATATGTTTTTGATGAGGCAACAAAGCTCACAAGAGTCAATTTTGTATAATATAGGACCTTTAAACATAAGAGTAGTATTTGTTTTTCACCCTTCTTGAAGTGTTAATATGTTTTATTAATGCAAAAAGACAGTCTGTTGAACATATCCCAGATCAGATCCATCTCCCAACTATAAAAATATGTGGTATTACTTTAAAAAAAAAGCCATCTTAATTATTGTCTGATTATTTACTGTGATCAGTTATGTTGACAATACTAGTAAGTGGATAATAAATCTGAAAACAAGATGAATAACCTGATACAAGTTTTAAAATCTTGCCGAAAAAGCTCTGGTCAGATCTGCTCACATCACGTACGTGTTTATGTCACATACATCGTCACCTCCTAGCCGCCTGGCATGCATACACCATCAAATTCCACACACTTTTGCGTCATCATCTGCACGCAGATTTTCTCCTGACAAAACTCGTCTAAACGCGGAATAAAAAGTGAAGATGTGACGCCACTTTTGCGTCTTCTGTTCAAACCGTCATCATATAAACGTAGCCTAATAATACAGGATTACGCAAACACAACTTCAGTTATGTTTTTGATGAGGCAACAAAGCTCACAAGAGTCAATTTTGTATAATATTGGACCTTTAAACATAAGAGTAGTTGTTTTTCACCAAGTATGAATATGTTTTATTAATACAAAAAGCCAGTCTTTTGAACATATCCCAGATGAAATCCATCTCCCAAATATAAAAATATGTGGTATTACAGCTACAGTATTATAATGGCAAGTTTGTAGAGCCATCTTAATTATTGTCTGATTATTTACTGTGATCAGTTATGTTGACAATACTAGTAAGTAGATAATAAATCTGAAAACAAGATGAATAACCTGATATAACATTTAAGATCTTGGCCAGATCAGAGAAATTCACAGTGCAGATGTTTTGTTTTTTTTGTTTTTTTGTTTTGCTTCTAATCTCTTTTGTATTTTTTGTTAGTGGTTTTGGCCCAGCTCACTACTTTCTACAAGAAAGTCCAGGTGATGTGTGAAAATCCCACTATAATTTCAGTACAGATTGAAAATGTTCTGAAAATGATTCAGTACATCGTGAAAATGTTGAACTTCTCATGACATTACAGCTGGATAGTTTACTGCATATGCTAATGGAAACTGGAGAGTCCTTCAACCTGAATTCCGTGCAATCATCTTCTGTATTTCTCATGAATACTTCAATGTGTACAGACAGTTTTTATGCAGTATTTATCCAAATACATCAGTGTCCGGTCTGAGGTAGTAAATAATCACGGCCGTAATCATGATCAAGTTTTTTAATATAGCGTTTTACATCAACGAACGACTCACTTATTCTCACAAACATTTACACACTGGTGGTGAAGTGGGTTAAGAGTCTTGCCCAAGGACACAACAACAGCATTCATCTTCATCTGAGGCATGGTTTAGTCCTGTTAAATCCTGGTTTAGACCTGGTTTTAGTCCTGGTTTAGTTCTGGTTTTAGTCCTGATGTAGTCCTGGTTTAGACCTGGTTTTAGTCCTGGTTTAGTCCTGGTTTAGACCTGGTTTTAGTCCTGGTTTAGACCTGGTTTTAGCCCTGATGTAGTCCTGGTTTACACATGGTTTCATCCTGGTTTAGTCCTGGTTTAGTCCTGGTTTAGATCTAGTTTAGACCTGGTTTTAGACCTGGTTTAGCTCTGGTTTAGACCTGATTTTAGACTGGGTTTAGATCTTGTTTAGACCTGTTTTTAGACCTGGTTTAGTCTGGTTTAGACTTGGTTTTAGTCCACTTTAGTCCTAGTTTAGACCTGGTTTTAGACTTGGTTTAGTCCTAGTTTAGACCTGGTTTAGTCCTAGTTTAGACCTGGTTTATAGCTCAAAGGGGGGATATTGCTCAAAATGTCAAAACAGGAAAATACCGCCGTGTAATCCATTTATTTCAACAAAGTAACTGTAATCCAATTACCACTCACTCACTCAGTAACTGTAACCGAATACAGTTACTCAAAATTTGTACTCTGATTACTTATCTCTGGTACATGTAATCTGTTACTCCCCAACACTGTTTGTTTGGCACAGTTCGTACACAAAATCATTCAAAGTACTTTCCAGAATAAGAAAGACATTAAACTCACAATCCAAACAAATCGAAACATAAAAAATCATCATAAAATTTCCATTAAAAGAGGAGAGAGAAGAGTGCGTCGTCCATACTGGAATACACAATGTACTTTATTTCAAACAAGCCATTAGAATTTACAGTAAAAAGCTTTTGTTTGTGGTTTGTGGTGGACTTGACTCAGATTCCTCCTCACTTGTAGAAAAAAAAAAAGAATACTTTTCTTGCAAATCTTCTCCTCGGTTTTCCGTGGTACCTGGCGTGACTCGCAGCTGATACCCGGCCTCGTGAGGGGACACGGTGGTAATGTGCCCGCGGGCGCTGAGTGCAGACGAACAGCTGAAAGGACAGAGCACAGGCTGTGTTCAGTGGAGAGGTACATGGAGTATAAGCCCAGGGTCACACAGCTGCGGACTACACATCAGCTGGACATGACCGGGGACTTTGATTTTCCACGTTTGTCGCGTTGCATAACCTAAATTACATCACAGTTTCAGATGTAATTAAATAGAATCAGTTTTGGATATTATTCTCTGTGGTATGTTAATGTTTGTTAGCGTTACAATGACGGTAAACTCTGCTCTGGTCTGAGAAGATTTGAAAAGTCCTCAAAAACTCATTAATTAGGGTATCATTAAGGTAAAACTGTTTGAAATAGAGTACCGTATTTTTGGAACTATAAGGCATACCAGATTATAATCCGCAATATCAATCATCTTAAATTCTCTCATCATTTTCATACATGAGGTA
The DNA here is from genome assembly GCF_026225935.1 of Boleophthalmus pectinirostris. Taxonomy (NCBI): domain Eukaryota; kingdom Metazoa; phylum Chordata; class Actinopteri; order Gobiiformes; family Gobiidae; genus Boleophthalmus; species Boleophthalmus pectinirostris. The sequence goes on from NW_026571070.1 coordinate 29,856,342, forward strand.
CACCAGATTGTAAGGAGCATTAAGCGAAACAAACGAACGACACTTGAGACTGATCCTTAGCTCAGAGGTCCACGATCCATTGGTAGATCGTGGCGTAACTCACCCGGCGTTGTCTTGGTGAATGTGGATTATGAATGTGAATGTGGGTGGATCATTTAAATTAGTTTTTTTTATTTCCTATGAAGATGATTCAAATATACATTGAGTAATAATATAATAATGTGTTTAATGCAGCTTTGCGCACATTTGTTTACGTTTTACAGAAATGAAACTTAAAGCCACATAATTCATTTGCATAAACTATAAGCACTGAAAAAAAAACAGCTTGCTTATTGTGTCTTGATGTGGTCACCTTCTGTCAGACTAAGGACCATAAATTGAGCTTTACTCCGCGAGGCTACTGACGACGGTAGCCGTAATGCTCCAACAATCCATCAAGCGGTGTGGCTTTGTAGTTTACCAAAGTCGTACTAAAACATTTTGACAGATTCTTGAGCGCCGTGCATCACAAAAAATCGGTTCGAGGTCAGTAAACACAATAAGGCGCACTGTCGATTTTTGAGAAAATTAAAGGATTTTAAGTGTGCCTTATAGTCAGAAAAATACCGTACTACAGTTTTTCAGATTTTAGTAGATAAAAATATAAGTGGGCACGATGCAAGTATATATTTTTTTTTTTTTTTTTTTTTTTTTTTTTAATTAGGGTAAGGGTCAACATAAGTTAAGAAGAAAGACACTGTACCAATTTTCCCCCAAGTTTTTGAGCATAATGTTTCTGGGTCCAGCACAAGTTATTGTATAAGCAGCTCTTGAGGTCAAAATAAGTCCGCTGTATGTTGTCTGCGTCTAATTATAATGTGTGTTATTGCCTGAGACGTGCGTGGTCAGCATGCTAGTTGCTGTTAGCTTTACCGTGATTGCAAAACTCTGCTCTGGTGTTTGAAAGTCGTGAAAGGTGCCTTGAAACTCATAGTGGTGAATAATTAGGATGCAACAACTGGTTTGTTTTAAAAGTCAACAACAATAACAAGAACTAGCATGCTAATTGCACATCAAAATTCATCAGCGGACAGGGTGGACTGTTAAGAGCAGCTATCGAACCATCAACCGCTGCGTTAGTGGACAAAAACTCCAGTCATGTTTAAATTAACTCAGCTATCAGTTTCCATCATGGGTTTTCAAGGTGCACTGTGTAACTTTTTGGTTGGGGGTCCGTTGCCTGCTCGTTTCTATGGATACGTCATTGCTTTACCTGGAATGTTCCACAGTGTGACATTAAACAGCTCTACCTTAGGTTTTTTCAGTTACAGGTGGTTTTATAGCTCAAAATTATCTCGGAAAAACAGACATTCTGACTGTGAGCGGTGTTGCCTCTCCAAAGATCTGACCTGTAACTTCGCCTGGCTTGGTCTCCATGAAGATAAAAAGCTTTAAGACCATACTGCGAAACATTCCAGACAAAGCAATAACATTTCCATGGAGAAAAAGCATTTGACAGACCCTCCACGGGAAAAAAGTTCCACCGTTCACCTTTAAGCAACTTTTCAGAATCGACCATCTTCATTTCATCCAAACAGCTCCTTGACTCCAAAAGTTCACTGAAGTTACTGGCCTCTCAAGACTCGCTAGCTTTCTGGGCACGCGCTCTGAGGTCACTTAATGCAAAATACAGCCATCAACTGCACATTTCACGGCCTGAACCTGCACTTATGTCGAAATTTGTGGTTTGAGAGAGTAGCAAAAGTATTCTCAGGTCAAAGTCTGGAGAATGTCTCAAGTGCTATCCTGCAAGTTTCAACAGCTTTTAAACTTTTGAAGCCCCTGTTAAGTTTTCTTCTTCGGTCTTGCACCTCGTAGATCAGTATTTTTGATCACTATTTAATGGCGGCTAATAGGATAGAAGGTCCCGAGTGCGATTCCCAGCTCGTCCGGTGCTTTCTGTGTGGAGTTTGCATGTTCCAACACTCCAGTTTTGACCATCACAACCATAGACTGTATATATAAATGGACATAACTTCATCAACTCTTTCTTCATTTTGGTCTTAAAATATTCATATTAACCCGCTCTACATGATCCTGGTGTTTTTATTTCGCTATTTTGTCCATAAATCTCTTCCTAATGTGGAACTTGGCTCCAAATTCCCTCCTATAACCGCTGGCCTCGCTGAGCTTCATTATACCGTCTAGGATTGCAAAAGGTCTAACTCTCCAGCTAAGATACTCCTGACCAAGACTAGTTCAAGATTTAGAGATGGGTCCCACTTGCTCCTGACATCTCGCCTCAGCAGCATTGAAGGATGCGTCAAATGCAGAAGACAAATGCCCTCGTGATTATCATATTGTGCTATTTTCTGATCTACGGTTTGTTCTAATGTTGGTTCCTCATCACAAACAGACCTGGAGTTGTGTTTTCGTTTCATTCACACATGTTTAACACACAAATTCTGCAGATTTAGGCTGTTCTTCTCTCATACAGAAACACTATTCCACCCTGTTCCACCTTGTGATGTCATGTGGTAATACAGGAAGTGACCTAGGAGTATGAAAATATATTGAATATCGATATATCGTTTAATGTGATGATACAGTGTTGATATCGTCAGCTGCTATATCGATATATGACCAAGAGTATTTTTTGGTATATTTTGCTAAATTATTTAGTTACAGTGCTACAGTTTTGTTGCTTGTTCACAGGAAGGAAACTCATTTATGTGACACGTTTGATATTTTCATTGTTTTGATGATTAAAATGTTTGTGTTTTATATGAACTTTGCTCAAAGACTTTTAGTGTCACAGCCATGGTTTAGCCTTTATTTTTTATTGAATCATATCGAATCAATTTGAAATATATTTAATTTAATCATATCGAATCGTAAGTTCACTGTATCATATCACGGCTTATGTATCAAGGTATGTATTGTATCGGCAACTTCTGAATCATACCCAGCCCTAAAGTGGACCACTGTGTTTTTACACTGCTTTTCTACTTTCTCTCTTCTGAATGTCGGTAGTCGATAAATCGAGTCAGTTCTCCCGACATCCCTTGTAAATGCGTTCCATTGCAACAGTTGGGGAAAATATAGATGTCCGAGGAAGTTTAATGTAACATCAGGTATCAATACTTCCTGCTAATAAATACAGTCTGTTAGGTAACGTTAGCTGTCGGAGACTCAGTTATGGCAGTTTGACTATTACATGTTCAGAAAAAAAACTGAATGATGTGAAAAAAGTCTAAATGTCACTACAAAGTTTTTAGAAGACACTTTCTCTTTCACTTTAACTTGACTCTGAATCATCCCTTCTTTAAATGTGGTATAAAAATAAAAATGACTTGACTTAGAGTTTCATTTTGAGAAAAATCTTAGAAATAAGGGAACATAGGACTGAGGGAACATAGACCTCACCCCATTTTTGAAGACACTTTCTCTACACATACACAACTTCACACATCAAAATGACAAAAAGACAGTTCTCCCTGTTTACTGAGTGCACTGATATTTTTGCTCTGATGTAAATCCAACTGACCGTTCCATTGCACTTTCTCGAGATGGAGGTCAGTTTTCAAGCACAACAGAATGCAGCATTAAACTCCACACACCTTCACTCGAGTCATTTAGATAATTGCAGCAGTGGAATTGCAAATCTCTTCTGAACAAAAGGTAAACCGTAGATGTTAACTTGAAAACTACCACTTTGTAACATCATGGAACAAGACATTTTGAGCTTTGGAGATGTAGAAAGCCGAATAACGCTGGATTACTCAAACATCTGTGGATGAAACAAAACACAACTCCAGGTCTGTTTTTGAGGAGGTAACAACATTATTCCATTCCATTTTCTTCCGCTTATCCGGGGTCGGGTCTCGGGGGCAGCAGTCTGAGAAGAGCTTCCCAGACTTCCCTCTCCACACACACACTTCCTCCAGCTCTTCCAGGACGTTCCCAGGCCAGCCGGGAGACATAGTCCCTCCAGCGTGTCCTGGGTCTTCCCCGAGGCCGCCTCCTGTTGGGACATGCCCTGGACACTTCCCGAGGGAGACGTCCAGGAGGCATCCGGAACAGATGCCTAAACCACCTCAGCTGGCTCCTCTCGACGTGGAGGAGCAGCGGCTCTACTCCGAGCTCCTCCCGTGTGACTGAGCTCCTCACCCTGTCTCTAAGGGAGCGCCCAGCCACCCTGCGGAGGAAACTCATTTCGAGCGCTTGTATCCACAATATTGTCCTTTTGGTCACTACCCAGAGCTCATGACCATAGGTGAGAGTAGGAACGAAGACTGACCTGTAGATTGAGAGCTTCGCCTTTCGACTCAGCTCCTCTTCACCACAACGGTCCGATACAGCGACCGCATCACTGCCGACGCTGCACCGATCCACCTGTCAATCTCACGTTCCGTCCTCCCCTCACTCGTGAACAAGACCCTGAGATACTTGAACTCCTCCACTTGAGGCAGGGGCTCTCCACCCACCTAACAACCAACCAACCAACATTCTAACATGTTAAAGCTTACAAAAGTCCATTTTGCATAATATACACTGTAAACCCGAACGTTCAAAGTAATTAAATAGTTGTTAAATGTTCTTCTTTTTGAGTCATTTAAATTATTATTATTATTATTTTTTTTATTATTAAAGGTAACTATTGTGGGTATAAGTATTAGTATAGCAAAGTTTTGAAATAATCTTGGATACACAACCATAGAACGCAAAAAAAAAAAAAAAAAAGGCTGAAATTGAGAAAAGTAGAACACAAGTTAACACATTTTTCTTTCATAGAACTACCACTTCTTCCTCGGCCGGCTTGTTACCTCTGATTGGATTTAATGATTGGAATGCAGTGCCTCTTTCGCTCATTACGGCTGCCCACCGCTCGCATATGTTAGCATGTTTCGCGCGCATATATTAGCTTTATTATTAGCGCCCGCCTGATCCGTCTCTCCCGGCTCATTTCTCTTTCTGAGCGCGTGCAGTAGCCTTTGAATCAATGGGTTGGGATTACTGGCTTTTACTTCAAAGTTTCGCCATTTTCTTTGCCTTGGCGAGCTGTCAGTCACACTTCGCTTTTCTAGAATAAACCCAGGAAACGGTGAGGTCAGATGAGTTGAACGTCAGTCACAGATTCGAGATTATAAATGTTTCATATCAGATTTAATTAAACCATAAAACAAAGTATAATTATTTTCATTGACAGAATTATAGTTCTTTTGATATGAAGCCATGGCGCTGTCAGGTTTTAGCTATAAAATATCGGCGGTTCATCACAGGCGTGTCCTCCCAGATATGGAGATGGACTGATGTCATTTTTGGCTTTCAATATATATTTTTTTAAACGTCTGTGTTGCAATCATTGTTACACTTTTAAGATATTTTAAGACTATTTGAGCTTTTAAAGTTCTTATATTATTCAGAAATGACTCTTGTGAGATTTAAGACATGTTTTAATGTTGTTACCTCCTCAAAAAATGTACCTGGAGTTGTGTTTTTTTTCACTCAAACATGCTGAGTAATCCTTATTATTAGCAGTGGTGGAAGAAGTACTCAGTTTTGTTACTTAAGTAAAAGTACAGATAACGAAACAAAAAATACAAAATTAAAAGTAACAGTATCACATTATAAATCGACTTTAGTAAAAGTATTCAAGTACCTGTTTAAAAATGTACTTAAAGAATAAAAAGTAAAGTGTAAAAGTATTTTTGTGCAGAGTTTGAGATCTAATAAGGGCTCAGATGTAGTGATCTGTGCGGAATTTTGTTCCACATAAATAATTAAAATTTTTTATCCAGCTGTTTTTATTCATATATTTTTGTTTGCTCAAACTATGACTTTGATCCAGTCCAATGAAGTTCATTTGGTCTTCCGATAATTTATGTTATTAGGTTCTTTTTTTTTTTCAGACCAAGAGTCAGAAAAAAATAATGTAATAACATATGACATTGATAAAAAAAAAAATAAAAATAAATAATAATAATAATACGACTACGACTACTACTACTACTACTACTACTACTATACTACTAATACTACTACTACTAATAATAATAATATAATAATAATAATAATAATATAAGCCATGCAGGGTTTTCAGCAGGTCTCACACAATAATAAAAATACTTTTACTTTTCAGTCCTATTCAAACATTTTGTAAAATAGAAAGTACAGATACCTGGTCTCAAATGTGTGTATGAACTGTGTTATACAAATAAACTTGCCTTGCTTTGCCATGGTGCAGCAATAGCTAAAAAAAAACCCCAGAGGAACGACATAGACCATGATCCTTTAGTGCTGTCAGTGCAGACTACATGAAGAAATAACTGCTATTAAGCACTTTTAAATCTTAATTCTTCATATTATAAGAATACCAGAGGCTTTTCAAGACTCTTTTGTAAACCTCCACAAAATATCTCCATAAATATCGAACCGTAAAATGCAGATTGTGAAAATATTATATCGAGGGATTTTATTGTTACATCCCTATAAGTAAAGTACAGACACTTTATTTAAATACAGTACTTTTTTTTTTAGGACAACAGAATATAACATAAAAAATACAACAATCAACATTTAACACATTGCAATAATCATCATAAAAGAAAGTACAAAAACATAAAGCAACACCCACAACACCGGCAATAAATACAAAACCATTAGTAAGTACAGTACTTTACAACTTTACTTTGTTACTTTCCACCACTGATTATTAGCTTGTCTACATCTCCAAAGGTCAAATAGCTCTGTTCCACCTTGTGATGTCATGAAGTGGAAGTTTCTACCATTATTTCAGTAGAGATTGGAAATTCCAGGACTGAAATCATCCAAATGATTCTAGTGAAGGTGTATGGAGTTTAAAAACACAATGAAGCACTTTCTGTATCACCACATGACATCACAAGGTGGAACAGAGCTGTTAAATCTGCAAGGTTTGTGAGTTAAACATGTGTGAATGAAACAAAACACAACTCCAGGTCTGTTTGTGAAGAGGAAACAACATTATAACATATTGTAGATCAGAAAATAGTGTAATATGAGCCCCTTAAGATCTTTAACCATCACACATTGAAAAAAAAAGTTGGAAAAGTCCCGAGTACTCCTTCAAAACTGACAGAATAAAAGAGAATATCACTCCACTTCAACCACTCCCAGTTTCAGCAGCAGAGTCACTTTCTGAAGCCCGGTTGGTTCTTCAGACTGACAGCAGCGGTGACCTCCTCTCCATGTCCTCCTGCTTCAGAAGGTCCACATCTTCTGAATTATTGATGGATCTCCACTCCGTGCTGTGGAGTGTCCGGTCTCTGCTCTTGTATTTAGTCCTGTCCGCTGTCCGTCAGAGCTGCTCCTCCACATCAGCCTGCAGCCGCGATAACCCGCAGCTCACACCTCCGGAACAGGCCAAAATACAACGTGAGGTTTTAAAAGGGATGTGCTGGTCGTGACTGTGGATTTCTGAAGTAGTTTGGGGGACTTAGAGGTGTTTTTGAGAAGCGTAGTAGTAGTAGTAGTAGTAGCAGCAGTTGCAATAGGAGTAGTAGTAGAAGTAGTAGTAGTAGTAGCAGCAGCAGTCGCAATAGGAGTAGTAGTAGTAGTGGTAGTAGTAGTAGCAGCAGTCGCAGTAGGAGTAGTAGTAGTAGTAGTAGTAGCAGTCGCAATAGGAGTAGTAGTAGTAGTAGTAGTAGTAGTAGTAGTAGTAGCAGCAGTCGCAGTAGGACTAGTAGGAGTAGTAGTAGTAGTAGTAGCAGTAGTAGCAGCAGTCGCAATAGGAGTAGTAGTAGTAGTAGTAGTAGTAGTAGTAGTAGTAGCAGCAGTCGCAGTAGGACTAGTAGGAGTAGTAGTAGTAGTAGTAGCAGTAGTAGCAGCAGTCGCAATAGGAGTAGTAGTCGTAGTAGTAGTAGTAGTAGTAGTAGTAGTAGTAGCAGCAGTCGCAATGGGAGGAGGAGTAGTAGTAGTAGCAATCGCAATAGGAGTAGTAGGAGTAGTAGTAGCAGTAGTAGCAGCAGTCGCAATAGGAGTAGTAGTAGTAGTAGTAGTAGTAGTAGTAGTAGCAGCAGTCGCAATAGGAGGAGGAGTAGTAGTAGTAGCAATCGCAATAGGAGTAGTAGTAGTAGTAGTAGTAGCAGCAGTCGGAATAGGAGTATTAGTAGTAGTAGTAGTAGTAGTAGTAGCAGCAGTCACCATAGTAGTAGTAGTCGTAGTAGTAGTAGTAGTAGCAGCAGTCGCCATAGTAGTAGTAGTCGTAGTAGTAGTAGTAGTAGTAGTAGTAGTAGAAGTAGAGAATAAATTCAAGTGTTATTAGCAGAGATCGACTGACATGGGCTTTTTCATGGCTGATGCTGATATCGACTGTTTAAAATCCAGAGAAACCAAAGGCCGATAAGCTCTGCCGATATATTTATAACACAAGAGAGTTGTGCAGTCATGTTTTGTACTATTATCTCTTCATTTCAAACCGTTAATATAAAGTTTTGTGAGGCTGCAGCCCAAATATCGCCCAAAACGATATATCGGTCTATCTGTAGTTATTAGTTACTAAATAAAATGATCCTGTATTCAAACTGAATCTGTTCCTGAACACTTCCATACAAAATACAGCAAACATGTATAAACAACTTTCTGGACATAACAATGCTGAATTTAGGGCCTTAGCTACAAAAGTGCAAAATATCAAGTCTGTAAGTAAACTCAAAATATTCGTATTGCCCTCAAAACAACAAAAAAAAGTGCAATGGTCTCATGACTTTCCTGGTGTCAGTCATGGAAACAGTTGGTGTCAGGTCCAGGACACAGAGCCACATCACTTCCTACATTTCCATGGAGTTTATTACATTTGGATTTGGACATTTTGACTGAAATAAACCTGAAAATAAAAATAGCAAGGGATGCACAGTTATGTAGACCAAGATGCGTAATTTGCCATTTATTTGAGAAATAACTGCGAGTTTTTCAATGATTACGAACACACACACACTCAGAGCATCGACCATCTTGACTCACTACACTCTTTGGCAAACTTTGGGCCGCTCAAAATGGACGGGTGGATGGGTTTGGTGGAAAACAAAGTTCCTGTTGGACACTCGTTTTCCCTACATGATCACGCAGTGTGTGTGGGACAGAAATATACCGTATTTTCCACACTACAGGGCGCTCTGGATTATAAGGCGCACAGTCATTGAGTGGTCTATTTTCGAACTTATTTCACAAATAAACCACACCGGACTTTAAACACAACAGTTGGATGGGTCAGTCGGACTTTGTTTGGCGCGTTCACGGTGACTCTGGGTTTTGTTCAGTTGTGGCGTGTAGGGAGGGTGCAGTTGTGTCTAGAAGTGGCACATTGCACTCGCTTTTTCGGTTCTTTCCTCGTTGGCATGTGGCTGTGGGTGTGTTTCGCTGTGCGGTCGCTGTCTGCTCCGTGTGTGTTTGCGTGTTCTGTGGTTGGTGCGGATTTGTAGTTACTCAAAGCTGGGACACCCGAGTGGATTCGTGTATAGGGCGTTCTGGATTGCGGGGCGTGCAGTCGCTTTTTGATGGGGTTGGAGGCTTATGTGCTTGCCCTATAGTCCGGAAAATACAGTACTCAAAAATCTGCAAGTTCCAACTTTTCAAGGGAAAAAAGTTAGTTTCTATTTTTTATAGTAGGAAAGATATTCATGGTTATATAAAACATATTCCCAGGTACCGTATACCATCAGATACCATTGATCTGGAAGCATTAAATATTGTAAGGAGGCATGTCACCTGAAAAATAAGTTTGGAACATTTTCAGTGGAGATATACAAGATAAGATCCTTTAATTTTTTGTCATTGTGTGGCTGAGAGGTTCAATACTGTGGCTTTAGGCATGTGGTCTTTTGTTTTCACAGAGAACACTTGGATTACTTGAAGCAGCAGTACTCGTTGTCATTTGCAAGTGTATTGTGGAGTTGAACATGTACATTAAACACACATAATTAAACTTAACGGACCCTCAGTCCCAAACAACACCACAACACGGGTAACGCAGTAACAGTAACATTAGCCTTTAAAAGCTCGGGCGCTCTTCTTTTGTGAATGGGGTCGCACCTGTTTCTCCGTGACCACAGTAAAACTCCACTGCCATTGTCTTTGATCGGTTCCAGTTTGCGTTCTCCGGGGCCAAAAGCATAAAAGTGTGTACGCTTAAATGAGCCGCAGACAGCTTCGGCCGTGTGGAGACAGCTGCTCTGGGGTTTTACACCAGCACCTGTAGCCCGGACAACCCCGAAAACAAAGGAAGCAAAGAGGGGCATACAGTAGGAGAACTAACTGTGAAACAAGTGGGCTGTAAAGAGAACTATGTGTGGAAGTTGTGGTCACTGTTTAGTATTTAAAGGTCCGATTTTAGACAGTAAAAATCAGGTTTAAGTTGATTCAAAGCAAATATTTGGGTATCACTTTTCTGATGTATGAATGCTGTTATTGTGTCCTCGGGCAAGATACTTGACCCACCTTGCCCCCAGAGTGTGTATGAGTGTGTATACCTTGATGTAAAATGTTTTGAGTGCCTTAAAGGTGGAAAAAAAGGTGACCTCTTTGTTTTACCTTGATATTCCTTCATCAAGAACATACCTGGAGTTTTGAATTTTCCCAGGATTGTTGCATCATAGGTAGTCTATAAAGTGGTTCATAAAGAGAACTACAGTATGTACAGAAGTTGAGATCACGGTTTGGTGCCTTTAAGGTGGAAAAGCGCTGTATAAAAATATGACAATTTTTTAAAAACTCATCATTCCTTCATCAAGAACATACCTGCAGTTGTATTTTGCTTCGTTCATTAGTTTCAGCAATTCTGAAAAATATCCTTTGCATGAGCCCCATAGACTTCATGGATTGAATTTTCCTAGGATTGTTGCGTCACAGGTAGCAACATTGTAATTATTCATCATGAGTTTATTGCCGTTTTTCACAACTTTTCAGAGAACAAATCCATAATATAAAAATGACCATTTACCATTTTCTGTATGGTCATTATCCAACAATATTTCTGATCCTAACAAGCTATTATGTTATGCTATCTTTCTACCAAAAACTTTCACTCATGCCAAATACTCAGAAAGATGAGTCACTTCTGTATTTTATTCCTAAACGCCTCCATACAAGGAGTTACTGATTATTTCATTGTGACAACCGTGCTTTGTCACCACTGCCCTGTCAACATGAGGCATACTTCCTCTGACACATGCCCGTAAATAGACTCTGATTCTGGGTATCGGGTTTCTCTCCGCCCCCTCCTCTGGCCCCTCTCCTCCAGGAGGCCTGAGCTGTGGAGGCGCCTGGGTCGGAGCATCAGTCGCTGGGGACCACGGCCAAGTAAGAGCCGGACAAATCCAGGGAATTATCAGCAGCCTCTGTCCCCCTGCAGCTGTCCACGACCGGGCCCAGGGCTGCAGGGTCAGGGGGAGCAGAGGGGGAAGACAGAGGGACAGGCTGTCATTCTCTCTGATGAGGAATTTAAATAGTTGTGGTTCTTTTATTGGTCCTAAAAACCTAAAAACAGCACCGCTTTATTTTAGTTAAATGACAAATATAATGCAAAAGTTACTTCATAAGTTTTTAAGATGGGCGACAGTAGCTCAGTTGGTAGTGTTTGTGGAGGTCACTGCTCCAAATTATCATCATTGGTTGAGCGGTCAGATCCACTGACCCACAGGTTGGCAGTGCGATTCAAGTTCCCATAGATGATTGTTGTTGTTGTGTCCTTGGGCAAGACACTTGCCACTTGTCCAATCTCTCTGAATATGTGTGTGTGTAAATGGGTGAGTGGTTCTGTGACGTATAACGTTTTTAAAAAGCTGACCACTTTTTTTTTACCTTATTATTCCTCCTTCAAAAACATATCTGGAGTTGTATTTTGCATCTGTTACTTTAGTTTCAGTAATTCTGAAAAAAGAATTTGCCCCAAAGAATTTGTGTATTGAATTTTCCCAGAATTGTTCCGTCATAGGTAGTAGTCATGTATTCATGACAAGTTTTCACAACTTTCAGAGAACAAAGTTAGAACAACAACTACTAACATCCTAGCATAGCAGCGCATTACATACGTCACGACCAAATAGCAGTGATTGGTTAAATGATAAAAAGTACCCAAATTCTAGTGCTGCGAGGCCAGACGGTTTCCACAAAGTGAAACCTGCTGATAAATCAGGCTACTCTGAATCAGGGCATTAACCATATCTCTCTTGCATTTTCACAATCACAATTTCACAATTTTATGGTTCTTAAAAAACATGAATTCTTCCCATTTGCAGACTTGCTTCTCCATAGATCTGACCATTAACCTGTCTCCATTGTGATTTCCAAGTTATTCCCATACTCCATAATCAAAGTAAAACAGAAATATCTCCATGGAGACAAGAATTCAGCAGACCCTCAACCAGAAATGTTACACAGTAAAACTTTAATAACAGCAGGTGTATGAATCTTACTCTACTGACTGTTCACTTTCCACCGTCCCTTGAAAATGCAATGTTTCTCACAGTTTATTTCCCAAGTCTGTGATTGTATCTAATATGATTTTTTCTTGTCTGTAGTTTCATATGAGAGACACGTATGGAGCCGCGTGTTCAAACACAGTGAAATGCGAGCAGATTGTCCCCCGTAAGGCGATTCAAAAACAGAAAAGATTGGAACAGTTTTATCTTTCCCGCATTCTCGCCTCCAGAAATGACCAGCGGTAATGCAGATCTAATCTCGCTCTATCGCGGTGGTCGCTCCCAACGGCTGTCCATCTCGCTCAAAAAAAAAAAAAAGAGAAAAAACTGAAAAAATAGCATCTTTCTGTCTTTGAAATAAATGAAAGTCCGCAGGGCCACGGAATATAGATGAGCTTTGCCTTTGACTGGATGCAAAGATGACTTAAGAAGAGCCAGCCCGGTCTGTCGCTGGGAGATACCAGGACCACGGCGAAGGGGCTGATAATCTGATAGAATTTCAATCAGACGCCATCAGATAAGAAATAACACGCGCCGATAGGTTTTAAAGTCACCGTACTTTTTCAGATGTACTTTAACTGGGGAAAACGAGCAGTCGGGATGCTAGAGCGATCGGGGACCACCCTGACTGAAGGACGGGGAAATGTGCAGTGTCACTCTGTCTCTTGTTATTTTGGATGAAAAAGAAATAAGATGGCGTAGTTAAAAAAGTGTTGGTGATTTTATTTACAGAAGTGCAGAAAATAGTGAAAAAATGAAGAAGATAGATATATTGACAGTCTGTAGCAGGCCTTAAATCGCTCCAGAGTTGGTGCCTGCAGTGCATAGAGCTCTTCCCTTTAACACACACTCCCTCCTTGTAGATGGGAGGCACTTTTTATAGTACGAGACTCCACCCCCAAATCAATTAACAATGAAAATGGCCTTTTCTCTACAAATAGAAAGAGATACAATCCCCTTTAACACTGACAAATCATAAACAATACGATAAACTAAAATACCCGAATAATAACTCTAAGCCAGGGTCTCCAACCTGTAGCTCCACCCCCTTCCAAGTAGCTCGCCAAGAGATTATTGAATCATACATATTGTGCTGAATAACTCAAATTTGATTGATTAAATGTCTATTTCCTTTGTAAATGTATAATTTTAGTTCACTAATTTTGTTCTCTATTTACTGGATATTGAGTTATGTTTTATAAGAATCTATCTAAGGCTCTTAAATTTACTTCATTTCTAGTGAGCGCTAAAATTAGTAGCTCTAGCATTTTCGTTTCACAATAAGTAGCTCAGAGGAGGAAAAAGGCTGGAGACCCCTGTTCTAAGCACAGATATAATATTCATTACAAAAACTGTCAAATTTTTATATAGTCCTTTTTCACCTTCACGGCATTCAAAGCGCTTTACAACAAGGAACCATTCACCCATTTATACACCCATTCATACACACATTCACACATCAGTGTACGCAGACTAGAGGCGAGGTGGGTGAAGTGTCTTGCCCAAGAACACAAAGACAGAATTCATCTGTGGGAGCTGGAATCACATCAGCCAACCTCTGTGGGTCAGTAGATTTGATGTTTATGTTGAGAGCGGGATTCGGACCGGCAACCTCTGCCACTCTTCCAACTGAGCTACTGTCACCCCGAAGATCACACTGTGTTACTCGTGACGTCACAATTGTGCATCCTATGTGTGACGCAACATAATGTGGAAAACTGACCCACGCACTGAGGTGACTGCGGACATGAACGAAAGTTTGGAAATGGAACAATGGCTATGTTGAAAGGAATGTTTGTGCAGCAATCAAATGTGCACCCCTGACTGTTGTGATGGTGATGCGAGCAAAACTCTGGGATAGCGGTTGGGTAACTGAAATTCCGGTATGAGCACCAAGGCCTCCGTCACACACTCGTTCTTTGGCAATCTGTTTGGTAGAGGTCTTTCGTTCTGCTTCTGCTAATACTGTGGTTGTATCCTTTGGCAAAACACTTCACTCATCTTTCTTGTATTTAATGTGAGTGATCAATGGGTCCATCGGTACAGAAAGGCATGCCAATCACCAAGCTTTCGTAGCTTTATTTTTAAAATTTTTTAATTCATTTTATATTTTGCTCGCCATCAATCAACACTAGGGCTGAGTATCATTAAGAAGTTGCCGTTACGATACATACCTTGACACACAGGCCACGATACGATACATATCTCAATACAGTGCACTTTTGATTCAATACGATATATTTCAAAACAATTTGATATGGTTCAATAAAAAATAAAGGCTAAATTAAGGTTATGGCAAAATTAATATGAAAAATGCCCATTTTAATCATCAAAACAGTGAATATGTCAAATTAGTTGCATAAAAGAGTTTCCTTTCTCTACACAAGCAACAAAATTGTAGCTATAACAAAATAATTAAGTAAAATACACCAAAAAATACTCTTGGCGATATATGATTACAGCAGCCCACGATATCGATACTGTATCATCACATTAAACCATACGATGTATCGATATTTCAATATTTTTGCACACCCTTAATGAACACTGCTTCGTAGTACAGTCTAAAATTACAAAAAATTCAGTAGGACTTTATAAGTTCTTGAAGCTTTGACCTTCTTTTTTGGCAGAGTGTGACATGATTGGTAGTTTGACTGGAAGTACCACTGACCCAAAGGTTGGTAGTGCAATTCTAGCTCCCGCTGATGAATACTACTGTTGTGTCCTTGGGCAACTCACCCAACTTGCCCCTGGTGTTTTTGTACATTGGTGGATGAGTGTGTGAGTGTGTGTTAATGTAAAGTGCTTTGAAAGTAGAAAGTGTGAAATTATAAATTTGCCAATAACATTTTTTTAATATTTCAAATAAATAGCTCACATAAATAAAAGCGAAAAATAATATCTGGTCTTTTTTTATGATCAGTTCCAACTCCTGATCTTCTCGTTTATTTTCAGTGTACCGTTGTTGTCCCAGTCCTTCCGCGATCTTTAGGGCTTTTACTCTGCTGACCCCTGACCCCCTTCCCTCCTCTCCTCACATACCCCCCCGCCCCTCACGTGCCTCTCCGGGTGATTGGATTACCGCTTTATTGGCCAGTGGCGATGTTTACAGGACTGAGCCACTTTGATCCACCGAACAGCAGTATATGAGGGACACCGGCATAGTCCGCATCCCCGACCTAAGCCCTGTGTGCGGGGAGACATCTGCCTGAAGCCTCCCCCCCTCACCTCCTCCTGGATGAAAGGATGACTATTACACAGACAGGTGGACACATTCTCTACACCGGGGCTTATGGGAGACCTGACCCCTGTCTACGAGTCCACTTTCAAAACACTGGTGGATACGACACGTTTACTAGAACCAGGACAAAACAAGGCGACTTTGTGAACTTTAAAAACAACTAGATACTTGATGCATACTGAAAAGTTGCTTAAAAAACACATATGTTTTAATAGAAATTCTTTTACCAGGTCAAAATATTCCCAAATATCCCCCAAAATGATGTGTTATGGTTCATTCACAGATGTTTAAAGGTGCAACATGTAACTTTTCTGGTGGAGGTGTAGCTTACTGCTTGTTGCCATGGAGATGTTCTTGCTTTGATTAGAATATTCCACAATATGGCCTTAAATTCCTCTTGCATATCTTGAATTTGATCTCACTTGGAAAAAAAACAAAAAAACAACCAAAAAAACATACAATATTACTGGCCAAAAGGATAAATTCAGTTTTTCAGCCTTTAAATACTTTTTTTTTTTTTTTCATTTTATTTACACACATACAATATTCCTGTAAGTGTGGTCGCCTCTCCACAGATTTGAACTGTAACTAGGCCTGGTGAATAATCCCCCTACTCTTCTCAATAAAGATAGATAGTTCACCATGCTGTGGAACATTTTTGTCAAAGCAGTGTCTCAATGGAACAAGAAGGACCCTCCTCCAGAAAATTACATAGTCTGTGTACATCTCCTAAGCTCAAAATGCTCTGTTCCACGTTGTGATGTCATGAAGCTGTAGTTTTCAACTCAACAGCTCCTTTTACCTTTTGTTGAGTAAAGATTGTTCATTTCAGGGCTGAAATAATCCAAATGAGTCTAGTGTATGTGTATGTCCTTTAAAAACACAGT
The DNA here is from genome assembly GCF_026225935.1 of Boleophthalmus pectinirostris. NCBI lineage: Eukaryota > Metazoa > Chordata > Actinopteri > Gobiiformes > Gobiidae > Boleophthalmus > Boleophthalmus pectinirostris. The sequence goes on from NW_026571070.1 coordinate 29,872,907, forward strand.
GGAGCACTTCCTGTATTACTACTTCCTGGAACGTAGAGCCTTTTAACATGAGAACGCTTGCGAGTTAAAGCTACAAAGTATTTTATCAGAAGTGTCTTTCGTTTAGATGGTGACGGCGTTTGGGGCTTAAAAACGCAGAAATCTGAAACCACCCTCCAGAGTGGAAAAGTTGAATGCGCTCTGCCGTAATGTTTCCGTCTACACTGCCCAAGACGCAAAACTCTGGTCAGTAGGGTGTAATGATATCCAAGTCTCACAATACGATATTGTCACGGTATGAACCTCACGGTACGATATTTATTACGATATCGTGGGAAAGCTCACGATGTGATGTGGAGGCTCACAATTAGGGATGTAACAATATCCAAATCTCTCTACGATATTTTCACGATATACATCTCACGGTACGATATTTATTGCGATATTCTGTGGAGGCAAACAAAACTGTTAAAATGCTACTTTTTCCTCTTACAATGCCTTGACGAGACTTAATCCAAAGAACTAACACTTAAAAGTCCTTAGAACTGTTATTTCTTCTTGTAGTTTGCACTGAAGTGGAGCAAAGGATCATGGTCTATGTAGTTCCCTCTGGCTTTATTTTTTTAGCTATTGTTGCGTCATAACTCTTAATTTAAGCAAAAAGACTTGTAACTCGATATATTGTGATGGTCCATGATATTATTGTGAGAACTTTGACGATACGATATCACGATATTTCAGTTATTGTTACATCGCTTCTGTCGCGTACGCGTTTACGTCACATACATACAGATCCGTGAGTACACAGAAACCTGGCATGCATACCTCAAATCCCGAATTCCACACACGTTTGCGTCACCTTATGCGTGCAAATTTCCTCCCGAAAACGCTAGTCTAAACGCGGAATAAAAAGCGAAGACGCAATGGCACTTTTGCATCTTCTATTCAGACCGTCAACATATAAACGAAGCCTCAGTCTAAATATGCAAGGTTTGTATATTAAACATGTGAAAGAAACAAAAAACCCCACAATTCCAGGTCTGTTTATGACGAGGAAACAACAATATTCCATTCAGTCGATCAGAAAATAGTGTAATATGGGCCCTTTATGTAAACAACACATTATTTTAGCCAAGCAACACCCAAAAGCTATTAGAACAACCTTCACGTTTTCGCAATTATCTTAACTTAGAGCACTCTCATTTCCATTACACAGCCATCTGCCAAAGCTAACAACCACTAAATACAGCATAAGGTATTGCTCTATTGGAAGCGCAAGCAAAGGGAACTGTCTGGATGTATAAAGAAGATGGATCCTCTTCGAAGTGGCCGCGTCGATGCGTAATTAGTCAGCGTGATCGGTACAGATGCAATAGGTGTCAGTGCTTATAAATCCCCCCGTGAATACATCAGTGTCGCGAAAAAGGCCACTGGGACGAGAGCGGAGGGCCCAGGGAACTATGGGAACTCATTTAGAGAGCTGTGTCGGATCGGCTTACGGAGACACGGGCCGGTCTGACAGTGCAGCGAGGACTTAGTTGGATTGGTCGAGGTTTTTCTTCTTTTTTCCATTGAAATAGAAATGGTGATATATCTATTCACACATGTAGAAAGATCTGGAAATGTACCTGTATTTTGCTAAAACAAGGTCATGTGTGAACAAAGCCAGAATTGATTTTCCTGCTTTTTTTTACCTGGCAATTTTCAGAGGTAATTACCAAGAATATGCAGGTTTATGTGTGGATATAGCCAGAGAATAATGTCCGAAAACCACACTGTTATCGTCTCTAGTTCCTGTTCAATTTTATCTCTATAAAGTTTTTGCTGAGTCATGCTAAAATGAATCAATATTTAAAGATAAGGCAGTGAACAGGGAGTATGGATGGATGTAACTAATAACATGTTAAAAAAGTACAGAAATAAAATGAATACTTCAGCACAGGACATTTCTGTGTTTAGAAAGAGAGATGATTGTGTCTCAGTGCTAATGCTAATGCTAATTATGAGGCATGATAAACATTAAAACAACCCCACAAATTGAAGTATTCTACATATAAAAACAGTCTCCATATAAAAATAAGTATTTATTTGAATTCTAATAGGTTGTTTATTTTATGTTTTATGATTTTATTAAACGACTGTTAGCTTTGAGAGGTAGCTAGTGTGCTGATAGCCAATTATGCAGCAGTTCTTTGCAATGTGAGAGACTGTAGAGAGATAAATGCAGGTTAATGGTGCGTTGCAGCTCTCCTCGGAGGTCGGACTTTCTGAATTCTGACTTGGAAAGTCTGGTCGGACTTTCCGAGTTCTGACTTGTACTTGGCCAGTGGAACAACCCGCAATCTCGGAATTTGTACTATGACATCTTAGAAAAAACGCAACATGGCTGCATGTTTGGTGAAAGTGAAAAACCCGGTAGTTCTAATATTCATAGTATTTGTGTTATTTTTCCTTTTAGTTCAGGGTTCTTAACCTTTTCAATGGGGCCCGACGTTTTATGAACAAAGTAACATTGGCCCTATCTCATATTAAATGCATTATATTGTACTGATTATGGGGCCCCGAAGGAGGTGGTCACGGCTCTACTTAGGGCCCCGGCCCTATGGTTAAGAATCACTGCTTTAGTTGTTCCCTACGGCTTCAGTACTTCAGTATTTATGGATTTTTTGCTTTTAGATGTTACATTTTGTGAGCTTATAGACACAATTTTCAAATCAATTATTATTCAGTAGTGTAAAGGGTGTTATCAAAATTAGGATCAATATCAAGATCGTCCAAACCAGCAGAGGTATTAATGATACTGAATCAAAAATGAAAAATCTGATATTAGCAACACCTATGCTACGTATATTAGGTTACAAATTAACAAGCTTTTTTTTTTTTTAAATCAATCTTTGCTGTAGCTGTACTTTTGAAAATTATGGCCAGATTAGATTGTTTTATTTATTTATTTTTTCAGCCACACTAAGCTCATGGTTTAGTCAGAGTTCACTGAGTTGAACCACAGGTCGTCTCATTGCATCATCACAATATTCATGTTCATTTGAGAACACAGCAGCCTGTCCACATGCTGTTTCCTGTTCCATGCATGTTCAATGGGATTTAGTGGAAAAAGTGTCAGTGCAGTCACTCAAAAAACATTTTGGAGACTGTAGGAGCTTCCATATGCCAGCATGATTTCACAACATGCATTTTCATTGCGGCCTGTGTATGCAGGTCTGTCATATGCATATAAACAGAAGGGTGAGTTCATTCATTCCTTTTCAAATTGATTTCGCCCTTAGCTCCATGTATACAGAATTCAATAAAACTTAGTAATAACAGGTAAATAAATAAATTAATTCAAAACAGTAGAAATTTAAATTGATTTTAAATGATATGCTTTTGTCTTGCCTTTATTATGTGAATGGGCCTTGACATAAAACAATAATTGTTTTAGTATTGAAAATAACATTATAATAATATAATAATGTATACTTATATAGTTACAATACCCTGTGGCTATGTGCATTGTTTAATTGCTTTAGTTTTTGTGACATGATAAAAAATAAATTAATTAATTAAAATAAATATAATAATAATAATAATAATAATAAAAACATATACATAATAATAAAAATATTTTGACTAGTTTACGTAAAAAAAATAAAAGTATGATAATTGCCAATAGTGATTATCGTTAAGAGTGAGCACTTGGACTTTTAGCAGCAATATTTCCTCACAGTTGCAATAAATATTCAAATTAAATTCACATTACATAAGTCCTACAAAATGTTATGTCATCAAGAGTTGAACCATTGATATCTTGGTCACACAGTGTCTCCTGCAGATGATAGAGGACGAGACAAGGATGCCCCCTGTCCCCCCTTCTCTTTACACACTCTTGTATTGAGCACAATCACACGGCCGCAGTATTTATAGTCCTTCTGAGAGCTCTGTGTGAGGGTTATTGGAGAGGCCAACGTGTGAACATACAGACATGCACAGACAGGTCAGGAGCAAACACCACCTCCACCCCTCCCCGCCCCGCCGCGCTGGGCAACAAAACAAGCACACCAAACAAACTGCTGTGCTGACATGGACAATCCTGTGATATCTTACAGAGTATATCTATTACAAACACTCGATATTTAGACAGATGCAAATCTTGTTTCAATCCCTTTTGTTTTATAAAAAAAAAAATAAATTATATTAGTGAATTAAATGATGTCCAACATAAGCAGGCATGAGAAAATGCAAAAAAAGTAAGGTAAAAAATAGGGGTGTGCAAAAATATGGAAATATCAATATATCGTATGATTTAATGTGATGATACAGTATCAATATCATGGGCTGCTGTAGCGATATATCACCAAGAGTATTTTTTGGTATATTTTACTAAATTATTTTGTTACAGCGCTACAGTTTCATTGATTGTTTAGAGGAAAGAAACTTGTTTATGCGACACATTTCACAATTTCACTGTTCACTGTTCACTGAACTTTGCACAAGATATGGTTTAACAAAGACTTTTAGTATCATAGCCATGGTTTAGCCTTTATTTTTTATTGAACCATATCAAATTGATTTGAAATATATCGTACTGAATTGAAAACTCACTGTGTCGAGATATGTATCATTTCAGCAACTTCTTAATGATACCCAGCCCTAGTGAAAAATGTAAATTACCATCCTAACATGAAATAACTTTGAAATAATCATACACACTTTTGTAACTAATTGACTGGCCTACTGCAATGCACTATATTCAGGCCTCCCACACTCCTCTCTGCTGCGCTGTAGCAGAGACCTGCACCGTGTCGGGTACACACAAATAGTTGCTGAAACCAGGACTTAAAGGGTGATTGGGCTACGGCTGCTCTTACCTTCATGAGGTGCGGAGCTGAGCCGGTCCTTTCTCCTACGGTCACCTTCAAGCTCATTCCGACAGTGAGTCCTGTTTCAGTTCTGGTTTAGTCCTGGTTTACTGCTGTTTTAGTCCTGTTTTAGTTCAGTTCTGGTTTAGTCCTCCTCTTCAGTCCTGGAATCTGTCCTAGGTTAGTCCTGGGTTAGTCCTGGTTTAGTCTTGCTTCATCCGTGGCGTATGCAGCACAACAGTTTGCTGCACTGTCCTGTCCGGGTGTAAGTCTCCAAAAATGGACCCATGCAGGACTCTGCACTGTGGGGCTCCATTACGGAATTAATGAATCATCGGTTTGTTACATAAAGAAGGAGGAAAATAACATAAGGACATTAGCAGCAATAAGTTTTAAGTCTGAGAAAAGTGTATAAAGTGTGTGGTGAGGGGTTTTACAGCCTTAAAACAGATATAATAATTATAAAATATTAAGTTGACTACTTTGCGGATTTCACCTATCGTGGGTTATTTTTAGGACGTAACCCCCTCGATAAACGAGAGACCACTGTATTGTTTGACTATGTTGTGTTTCATGATGGTGCAACTTGTGATGGTTGTTTTTAAATGTACTATATAAATAAAATGACCTGACTTGACTTGACTAAAGTGCACATAGTACGCCATTTTCTGATCTGTGTTATAATGTTGTTTCCTCATCGAAAACTCCATAAACTCCATAAACCTTCACTAGATTTCAGTCCTGGAATTCTCAATCTCTACTGAATAAAAAGTAAAAGGTAGCTGTTAACTACCGGAAAACTACCACTTCATGACATCACAAGGTGCAACGGAGCATTTTGAGCTTTGGAAATGCAAACAGACTTTAAATAAAGGGTTACTCAAACAAATGAAACAAAAACCCAACTTGAGGTTTGTTTTTTAAGAAAGTAACAACATTCTAACATGGCTTGAAGCTCACAAGAGTCAATTTTGTGAAATATTGGACCTTTTGCATAATAAAAATAATAGATTTTAACCACACAATTTCACTAGATAACTAATTTTAGTCCATAAACTGCCTTCACTGCACGTAATTTATCTGTTATGTGTAATTTGTCTTTTCAAAATTCTTTACTGTTTCAAGTTGAGTGATCACATGCATTCAGAACGAAATTTAAATTGGATTTTGTTGCAAATTCTAACATATTTTCAACTATGATTTCAAAACTAAAACATGAAATAATCTAGGGTATGTCTAAAATAGTCCAAATCTGAAATATTAGCTCCCTTTTTACGGCGAATTCATTACCGCGTGAACTTGAACATCGACTGCCGACAATTTTCTATTAAATTTTTTTCCCATTTCGAAATTTCAATTATCTCCAACCTCGCGCTCGTTCTCCATATTCCTCTCTCCGTATCACATCTTCTAAGCGAGCCATCTTCTCATTCCCCTATATTGGGTTTGGAGGGGGGGGGGGTACTGGCCCACATTCCCCCCCCACACTCTTCACCCTCCAGATAATCTAGATACTGCGCTTGCCTCCTTTGAACTTCCATGACAAATTACCCCCACCCCTACCCCCCGCCACCGCACTCCCCACATATCAGACCCCCCCCACCCCACCCACCCACCCCCCCCCCCTCCCCCCCCCCCCCCCCCCCCCCCCTCCCCCCCCCCCCCCTCCCCCCCCCCCCTTCCCCCCCCCCCCCCCCCCCTTAACCCGAGCTTGGACTCAATTTCAACCATTTCCATTTGCGGCGGCGCTTTGAACGAGATATTAAAGAAGCTTGCCGCGAGTTGTCCAATTTGCCGGAAATCTTGTCTTCTCTGATCTCTCTCTCTTTCTTTCTTTCTTTTTTTTTTTTCCCTTCCTCGTTCGCTCCGGTTGGGCACTTGGCACAGATCTGAAGCCATTTCTTTGTTAAATGAAAGCTGGCGGTGGTGAGAGGAGAGGGCCGCTGGGTCAGGGAGAGGCTGCAGAAGAAGTAGACTTGTTTATAGCCGGGGTTGTGGCCTGGTTTGTTAAATGGTTAGTTCAAAGTAATGTTAAATGTGCTGCTACTGCTACTACTCGCTAATCCTACTACTAATACTATAATCACATTATTGCATTCTACTATTACTACTACTATCAGAATGACTATTACTGTCACCACTACCACTACTTTTTTTACTACTAGGCCTTACTTCTTTTACTACTAGCACTATAATACTACCAACACTGCTACTAATACTGCTGCTACTACCATTACCACTACTAATACTACTACTACTACTACTGCAACTACTAAGCCCTACTTCTACTGCTATGAGTGCTATCATACTACCAGAGCTCCTGCTACTGCTGCTACTAGTGCTTTACTATAATTGGTGTTGATGTCAACCTATGCTGTGTTGCTATACTACTACTACTACTACTACTGTTACTACTACTGTACTACTACTACTGTTACTACTACTACTGTTACTACTGCTACTACTATTAATCGGATGCAACATGGTAATCTTACTAATACTAATATAGCAAGCATTGTGGCCTGTTTAACAATAGTTATTACTACTACTACTACTACTACTACTTCTTTTACTCCTACTCCCACTACTACTTCTATTAATACTACTATTAATCTCATGCGACACGGTAATCTTACTCATTCTAATATAACAAGCATTGTGACCAGTTTAACAATAGGTATTACTACTATTACTACTACTACTACTACTACTACTACTACTACTACTACTACTACTACTACTACTACTACTCTCATGCAACATGGTAATCTTACTAATATTAATACAGTCAGCATTGTGGCCTGTCTAACAATTGGTACTACTTCTACTACTTCTACTTCTACTACTTTTAGTACTACCACTACTACTACTCCTACTTCTAGTACTATCAATACTTCTACTTTTAGTACTACCACTACTACTACTCCTACTTCTAGTACTATCAATACTTCTACTTTTAGTACTACCACTACGTCTACTATTATTACTATTACTATTACTATTACTACTACTACTACTACTACTACTTCTTCTTCCACCACCAGTACTACTACTTCTACTACCTCAGTCACTTTTAACATCCATAAATATGCATTAATATTATTTCTCTTACTCTATGTCTCACAGTAATATTTATCCTCTCCTGTACCACTACACACCGCATATTTAATTGTAATGACTACACCGTTATTTATTATTATTTGGCTGAATATATTTTGTAATCTTAATATAGTTTCATTTTCATACAGTATTGTTGACGTACTATCATATTTGCACTACACCTGTCTCACCTGCCGAGCTAACTACCCTGCCACAACCCTGTCATATGTAAATCTATTCAAAACACGTTATTTATTTCTATTTTTCTGCTCATCCTGCACTGTAAAAAGTGATTTGAGAGACACCCCCGAAAGCTTTGGAATAGTTTTACATTATCTGTTTGTCTCATTTGTCATTCCATATGGGGCTGAGTCAGCAGTTTGTGTGGCTACGACTTGATTACGCAGCAGCTAATTCTGTTTCTGACTCGTTCTAATGGAAAAAGTTCTATATTTTAATAACTCTAAGCTGACGTTAAATCTCCGATCAAATCACGCCACTCCTGTTTACAGATTTACAAAGATAATTTCTGTATTTGTGGTGTAAGCGTTTTCTACAAAGACAAATGAGCAAGTTGGGATGTTATTGAATGAACACTTAGTAACTTTTTGGGTTTTCATGTCACGGTGAAGATGATCGTTTTTGCATATTTTAACTTTCTATCTTCATGGAGACCAACACAGACCAAGTTGCAGGTCAGATCTGTGGAGAGGCGGCCCCACTCAGTCAGAATGTCTGTCTTTCTAGATATTTTTGAGCTGTAAAACCACACAGTGCGCCTTTAAACCTATCTAACATGCATTTATTCAGTATATAATATTGCTTCAAAATACATTTAAAAACACATACATTTTCTTACTTTGAACAGATTTACACAAATCTGACCTGTAACTTGGCCTCATTAAGACGTTGCTGATACAATACATACCTCGATACATAGACCACGATACGATACATATCATTTGGTAAATGAGAGGTACAGAAGACAAGCAGACTGAGCTCTCACTTTCTTGTTGATTTTACAGCAACATTACATCTTGGTCGCTTTGCAGTTGAAGTTGTTTCTTGAACAGCTGATGCCTTTTGCTTTGGCGTTGACTTTTTAAATCCATAACCAAGATTGAGCGAGGGATCGGGATTTTGCTTTGATGGCGTTCTACATTCAAAATGTTCGCTGCAAACTCGGGATGATTTAGGCAGTCAAAGGTTATCTTTTTTGTCCTTCCCATGGATCAATCCTGCCCCATCACCTTCGCCTTTCACCATTTTTCAATTCCGCTGGGAAGGGAAACAGGTTTGCAGTCACACAGATCTGATTCCCTTTTGCATTTATGGAAGTTTGCAAACAAATTTCTCGAGCCATTTTCAGATGGCCACACAACCACACATTACAATGTCCGAATCCCAAAACTAAAATATGACAATATCAAAACCAGAAACAAAAGCGATATGGTTCAAAAGATTTGAAAAGATCCACTTTGTCAATAGACGCATCCCACTGGGGAAACAAACATGGAGGTTTGATGCTCACTTTTTCGGAAAATCCTTCCCAGTATGCATTGTGCGAAGTCCGAGATTCTTGATGTGTCTATTTTAGGGTCGAGCTGACTGGTCCATTCTAACCAGAAAGGGGTGAATGCTTTGACAGTTAAAATAAATTTGATATTTTGATGGAATTTTACCTTTTTTTTTTTTTTTTAAAGTAAAACCACTTTCATTTATTGTCATATTGAGAGAAAATCAAATTGCTCTAAGGCTTCAGCCATTAGTGGTACTGAGGGGAATTGTTTGGGGGCCCCTCCAGGTTCAGGGGCCCTAAGCAGTTGCCTATGTTTCCCTAATGGATAGCACCGCCTCTGCTAGCCTCTATGCATTACGGGTGTTTTTGTTGCTCAAAAATACAACAATTCTCTCTGTGAATAGGGTTGCCTCTCCACAGATCTGACCTGTAATGTAGCTTCTGGTTGTCTTACTTAATCTATACCGCGGAACATTCTAGACAAAGCGATAACATCTCCATGGAGACGAGCAGCCAACAAACCGTCCACCCAAAAAGTTGCACAATCCACGTTTATAGTATTTGCGTTCAGTAGTAGTGTAGACACCAAGGGGTTGCCGGTTCAAAACCCAACCTGAGCCCATTTTTATCTTTCAGCGGTATCCATCCATCCCTCTATCCGTCCTTCTCTCCCTCAGTCTCTTATTGGCCCATTGTCTGGTCCTGACTGTCTGTGTAGTGCCTGTTAAAAGCCCGGGCTGATTGAGCTGAAGGGAGTCCATTGATTCCTATTGACAACCTCCTCAAAGGCGTTAATGAAGGAGCTCGCAATGAGGCTTTTCTGTGTGTTTAATGCGGGAGAAAAGGACCCACCAGAAACAGCCAATGATGCACTGAGACGCTTTGAGATGGAAGGTGGAGGAGGAAGAAGAGGAAGAGGAGGAGGGGTGGGACGGGTAGTAAACGTTAGAACAGTTCGAGGATTGCTCATTTGGTTGAATATTTATGGAGATAAGGGTGACTAATGACCAAGACATGTCATTTTATTTAAAGAAAAAACAGAGCATTACCATTTTATGCAAATTTTGTTCTGGATGTTCTGTGAAAAAGTTCTTAATTGCTATGGCAACAGTTCTGAAACCCGGGGATAGCTGATTAGATTAGCCTCATTTGTGCCTATAAAATCAGATTATTTTAACATTTTTTGACATTTGTGATATATTTACTTGTAATAACTGGAGAGCAGACCGTGTTGGCTTTAGAGCACGCTAAGAAATGTGTTGTAAAAGTGTGTGGTTGTGTAGTTAGACTGAACATTACACATTTTTAGTCATCGTTTGTGTAATCGTGTGCAATTTCATACACCGAGGTTAATTTAAACTTCATAACCATGGAGATGTCTTTGCTTTGCCTGGAATTTTCTGTAGCACGGTGTTAAACATAGGCATTTACAAAGAAACAAGCAACAGACGCTGCCAGGTCAAGTTACAGGTCAGATCTGTGGAGAGGCAAATACACTGTCAATGAGAATGAATGTTTTGAAAGCGTTTTTGAGCAATAAAAATACTTGTAATTTACTTCATGTACGATATTTAATTTTATGGCATTCCAGGCAAAGCAATAACATGGAGTAGAGACAAGTATGCAGGCCCTCTACCTGGAAAGTTACATAGTTCACCTTCAGACGTATCTAAAACATTACATGTTATATGAATACTGACTTTACAATGATGTGAGGATTCCTACAGTGATATTTACATGACGTAGATAAGCTAAACCTACTGTGTTTGTGTTTTCTGCAGTGCCCAGATGACGCCCAGTAACCACGAGCGGATACAGCGACTGAGGCAGGAGTTCCAGCAGGCCAAACAGGAGGAGGAGCAGCCCTACAGCCTGGACCAGACCTGGGTCAGTCTGCACACACACATACAGTACACCCCTCAACCAAGTAACACCTTAGTTAGAATGAGCTCATTTCAAACAAGCACAGACTGATTTGAGAGTCAAACACCACTATGGACAACGTATACTGTGTTTGTGTCATTACGCAAGACTTTACCTGCGTTACTACTGGAGTGAAATGAAATCTTCAAATCCATCAAGACAAAACTACTCAGACTTCCTGAACACAACAGGAAAAGCTTTACTCTTACCCCACATTGTTGTGTTTCAGTTGGTGATGAAATGGACCATTGCTTTGAGGTATTTCCTCTGGAAGGGAGGGTTTAGTAGTTTGCTGCCTACATTTGCTGCCACATGTGGTTTAAAAAGAAAAAAAAAAAAAGCAGCTGGGTGTCCATAGTTAGCTCCATAGCCAGCCTTTTGGACAGTCTCCATGAACACAAAAATCACAAAATCCAACAGTCTCTTACTTGTGTCTTTTGTACTGCACATGCTGCATTTCTTAGTTAGTTAAAATCCCATGATACGATGTTAAAAACTCAAATAACTCGAGCTGAAATAACAAACTGCTCAGTGTATGAGCCAGGCAGCCACAAAAGCAGCCAACCACTCTGTTATCAACGGACTAATGACATTCAAGTCATAGCTAAATTATTAAAACCGCAATCACCACACTTTTTGTATTATATATTGGCAACACAGTGGATAACACCTTCACCTCACAGCAACAAGGCCCCATTGACTGACCATACAGGCCTGTCAAAGCCTGATCCCGCCTGGTTAGTACTCGGATGGGAGAGCGCTGGGAAAATCTGGTGCCACAGGGGGGAGCCGGTTGCAAAAATTGCTGTTGTGTCCTTAGGCAAGACACCCACATTGCCTAGTATGAAAGTGGTGTGTGCGTGAGTGTTGGTGGTGGTGCGATTGGTAGCCGCACTTCAGTCTGTCAGCCCCAGGGCAGCTGTGACGACAACAGTAGCTTACCTTCACCGGGTGTGGAATGAAATTAAATGAATAATGCTCTGGGAAGTGTTTTTGTGACATATCTGTGAAAAGAGCTATAGAAATAAAAACTTACTTACTTACTTACCCAAAACATGCATAATAGGCCAGATCCTCCAGCCAAAGTAATTGCAACAAGACTAGCTCCGGATCCGTCCTGACTATTTCAACCAGCGGAATTGAAGGCTGCAGAAAACACATAAACCGCAGTGTGCCTACATTACAATTAAAGCATGTAAACTGATTCCCTTATTTGCAACACACATCGTACTTCAGATGTGAAGTCTTCTAGCTGTGGTGAAATGGAGTGACAGGCTCCAAACACACTAATCTGTTTTTGTGTATAGTATTATTCACAGGGCTTGTTTTAATGCCATAAGCCCTTCACACGTCTGACAGCGTAATCCTCTGAAATAACACCACAAATAGTCAAAGTGCTATTGTGTGTAACTTCAAAGCTTGCATATTAAGTACAGGTTTAACTTTCATCATAACGTGTGATATTAACTAAAAGGATTTTCAGGTTTATTTGCATACTTTAGACCAGTATTATTCTTATTTTGAGTACATTTTATTTGATTTCGTTCACTAATTCGTATAATGTTGTTTCCTCACCACAAACAGATCTGAAGTTGTGTTTTGTTTCATTTGCATATATTTAATGCACAAATCCTCCATTAAATTGTGTTCTTCTCTCAAACGTAAAATAGGAAGTGCTCCACTGTGTTTTTAAACTCCACACACCTTCACTAGAATCATTTGGATGGTTTCAGTACTGGAACTGCCAATCTCTACTGAGCTAAAGGTAAAAAAGGTGATTGTTAACTTGAAAACTACCACGCTTCATGACATCACAAGGTGGAACAGAGCATTTTGAGCTTTGGAGATGTAGACAGACTAATAATAAAGAGTAACTCAAACATGTGTGAATGAAACAAAACACAACTCCAGGTCTGTTTTTGAGGAAGTAACAACATTATAACAGGACTTAGACTTAGATCACAAGAGTCCATGTTGTGTGATATGGGACCTTTAATGCCATACTGTGGAACATTCTAGGCAAATGTAAACAAGCATGACTGGACACTCCACTCAAAAAAAGTTACATACTGCATGAATAAAATTAAAAACACTAAACACTAAAAGGTGCTGTGCCAGATTTGTACTGAAATACAGAACTGGTTCATTTTACGCATTTTGCAGAGGTCCAGAGCTGTTCTTCACTTACCTTATGCATTCAGAGGCCAGGATGGAGTTTTGCTCTCATTGTAATGCTGACAACAACTAGCATGCTAACCCCACACTTCCTGATTATCTGCCAAGAAAAGAAATAGATGCAGAACAGTACACAGCAGACTTATTTTTGAAGAGCTGCTTATACAACATTGAGAGTGACACGTCTCATCTCAGTGACATCATGCTGGTGGTATTCTACATGTATGGATATGCTATATGTTCAGGAGTTTCCATAGCGACTCAATGCACACAGTAGCTATAACTGCAGCTAAAAAAAAAAAGTTAAAAAATTGGTATGAAAACTCAAGAAAATTTACAAAATGGATTTAATCACCAACATTTCAGGAGCCTGTGATCATTACGAGCACAGCATTGTTTAACAGCACAAATGAGCTCACACTGTTGTAGTTCAGCTAAATCTGTTTTTTTATGGACGGATTGTGTTAGATTAAAGCTGAAATAAAAGTCTAACCAAGCCTCAGACAGAGCATGCCTACAGTTAGAATGAATGTTGAATGACATCAGCTGCAAAGTGTCAATATCTGCACTGGGATAAGAAACATTTTGTTCAAATACCTGGAAACCTGGAATACCTGCACCATTTTTTTATTTTTTTTTGCCCCTATGCTCCTGTATCTGATCTTTTAATGACAGTCTGAACGACACAGATCCGATTTTTTCAAATGCGACCCAGGCCACTCGGATATGTGCTCCTGAAAACCGATGCATATCCGATTTTTTCATTCATTCATTCATTTTATTTTTTTGAGCAAGGTAAAACTAAATCAACAACAGTAACAAAAAATAAATAAAAAGGATATGTACGTGTACTTATGTGGGAATGATACATATGTGATTTTTGGACATGCGACTTCAATCTGAACTGCCAGGTCAGGACAAATGTACTAGGGATGGGCATTCGATTAAATTTTCTTAATCGATCATCGGGAGAATTAACGATTGATTATCGATTAATCATTAACGTTTTTTATATAAAAAATTATCATCATTATTATTACTATCTGCACTACTAATCTGCATAAATAAATTCAACTTTACAACATATAAACCGTAACGACTCTAGAGCCACATCAGCCCGTTTGACATTATCATGTGTTTAATGCAGATTTGCACAAGTGTCACAGAAACGAAACTTAAAAGTGCATGGCTCATTTGCATAAACTAAACAAAGAAAAAAAAACTGCTCTTGTGTCGCTGATGTGACACGACTCAGTGGAATACAGGTTAGTGCGACCATATTTGTGTTTGTCAAAACCAGGACACCGTACGGGAGGTGGGGACTCGTCATCGACATTGCTCGACTCTCACCTGGCAAAGCTTTTTCCCACTGGACACCGAGACATATGTGCTGCTTTGTACACTGTGCACATGGACTCACACTTGTCCCGACCAGAACGGAAAGCGTGGAATTTCTTGTACAAGTCATCGTTAAATACACATTTGCGCTTCGGCACGTTGCAGACTGACCCACTGTTTGTGTCTCGCTCCTTCTGAGTGCAGAGACACAAGTACAGACCCCTGTTTGTCCCCGGACACTGACGTTTGGTCACTCTACGCACAGCAACCTACATTCGGTTTGTCAATTAAAATGAACGTAATCGATGAAATTCTTAATGATCAATTATTGATTAATCGACTAATCATGCCCATCCCTAAAACACACACAAACGATCTTCTCGTCATACAACAATTGTGTATAAAGCGGCGAAGCACATACCAGTCCCACCACTCTTCCTGCGACTCTGCACCTACACGGTCTTTTTTTCAGACATTGCTGCCACTGCCCCACAAAACACCACGGCCAAAAACATGAACCTTCGGCGTCTCAATCTCCTCCTTAAAACAAATAAGATGTACATGTTTTGGCTCCGGTACGACACCAACTTTAGACTCTCCAGGTGCTCAATGTTCGTGTCCATGTTTAGGTGACTTCCTCCAATGCTCATGCGGGACACTTTTGGGGCGTTTAAAGTCCACACTGGAGATCGCAAACAAAGAGCATTCAATTGGAAATGTGAACAACCTCGCAAAAATGTTGGACTTCACAAAAAAATCCGACTTGAGGATTAAGCCCTGGAGTGTGAACATAGTCTTTGATAACTTTTTTGCTGCCCCATACCTAAACACAAAATGGAGGCCGTTGTCTCAAGAAACTTTGCCGTGTTAAAATGTAAAAACCTCCACTCTTGAGACCATTTTGTTAATTCAAATTCACTCTTCATCGTTCATGTAGTCCTACCTGGAACTAATCACCCATTCTCTCCTCAGTGTGTCCACCGCACCGGAAACCTGACCTACTTATTCTTCAAACGGGCCGTGCATTAAGTGACTCCGCGGAGCTTCCATGTTTTAATTTGCATTAGGACGTGATTAAAGAGGTTGTGAAATTAAAAACATCACGTTCAAATTTGCCGACCAGGTCCATGATTGATCTGGGGCTTCAACAATGGGATTTTCTGCTCATAATTGGAAAAATGTAATCAAGTTAATCCTTTTGTTCATTTAAAGTGGTCCTGCTGAGTGAGGAAAGAGGAGAGAAGTTGCCAAGACCTGTACTCGCTGCTAACATGCATGCAATTCAATTAATATATATATATATATATATATATATATAATACATTATCTATACATTAGTTATATTAGAATGCATTAAAGGGCCTGTACTCGATTTTTTAACATGTATTTAAACAAAATGTGTATGGATATATTGCATAAGTAGTTCTTGAGATCAAAATATGTCAGATGTTTGCTGTCAGTAGCTACAGTATTTTACTGTCCAATAATCAGGAAGTGTGTGGCAGCATTCTAATTGTTGATAGCAGTTATGGCAAAATCTCTTTGCAATTTGTGCTTTTAGAGCTTTTATAAACTCATCATGGTGACTAATCACGATGCTCAGAATCCATAAGGTAAGTGAGGAATCACTTTGGAACTCAGTTTTTCACATTTTTAAGACAGTAAAATGACTTAAGACACTTTATAACTAAATGCAGTGGACAGATTTTGACCTCAACAGCTGCTTGTATAAACATATCTGTACTGGGACAAGACACATTTTGCTCCAATATAAGGAGAAACTCTGTGTGTTTAATTGGACTTGGAATGTCCGTATGTAAGTATGGCCTAAAACTGATCTGAATGGAGAGTGAAGACACTAGGCCAGACATGTCAGACTCAGACCCGGGGGCCAAATTTGGCTCACGATACAATTATATTTGGCCCACAAGATCATATCAAATCTGTATTCAAGCACATGCACCGCTAATACTACTACTACTACTACTAATACTGCTAATACTGCTACTTTGATGAACTTGTATCTAAGAAGAGATGCCAAGTATCTGCTTTGGACTCATGTGCATCAGAGTGAAATCACAGTTTAGCAAACTGAGCTTGGATGAATGTTTTCTTTATGACTTTATGACAACTTTATGTAAGTTGTTATTTTTGACAACACACAGATGTTGTTGGAATTTTTCAAGAAATATTTAGTTTGGCCCACGACTTAGTCCCAGTTTTAAATTTTAGCCCTTTGTGAATTTGAGTGTGACACTCCTGCACTAGGCCAAGTTACACGTCAGGGGTCTCATTTTAAAACTTCACGTGAAATTCCTAAAATAAAATTCTTACATAAAAGTGTTCATAGGGACAAGAAACTCATTTCCACAAAGTTCCTCAAACTTCTCGTCTTCATTTCTCAAAACCCTGATGCCCAAAGTTAAGTTTCGCTATGTTGTCTTTTTATAGATCACGAACTTAAAGCTGCACAATGTAACTTTTCTGGTGGAGGGTCTGTCAAATGCTTTTCTTCATGGAGATGCCAATGCTCTGTCTGAAATGTTCCACAGTATGACAATAAAAACACATCTAACTTTATTCAATTCCAGGTTGTTTTATAACTCACAAATACGTAAAAATTGCCTACACTTTTAACACTTTTGGAATTTAAATGATCATTGTAACTTAAATATTTTGCATCTAGTCAATTACAGGTGTTATTTATTGCTAAAAAGCCATTGCTCTGCCTGAAATGTTCCACAGTATGACATTAAACAGCTGTACCTTACATTTAATACCTTGAAAAACAACATTCTGACTGCCCAGATCTGACCTTTAACTCGGTCTTGTTTGGTCTCCATGAAGATAGAACTGTTGAATACCATACTGCGAAACATTCCAGACAAAGTAATAACATCTCCACGGAGAAAAACATTTGACGGACCCTCCACTGGAAAAGTTTCACAAAGAGAATCAGATACTTTTTTGTACGTTCACAAGCTTTATAACAAAACCCCAGATCTGTGCGGAGGGGGACCAGCTCACAGCAAGAATGCACGGATCTAATTTCTAATCTTTGCATCCATTGTTGTGTAATCAGAACAATCTATGTCCGCGTCCCCGCCCAGACTGTCCAAACCCCTTTAATCCCCAGCGTAACGTATGTGTAGATAGTGAAACAAAGCCGCTACAGTCCTGCTTGTTTTATCCCGCTGTAAAATGTAACGCGATGCCTTTAGAAACTGACAGCTGCTCCGGCCCTGGCTCGTAACTGTCAGGTAACCATGACGACGTAACCTTGAGTCAGTGGAGATGGTGTCTTTTGGAGACTTTTATCGGTTTGAATTTTCCAGAGTGTTGTAGGAAGAAGAGACAGGGTCGGGGCCTGGTCTTTTAACGCTTTTGGAATTTTGAACGATCAATGTAACTTAAATATTTTGCATCGAGTCAGTTGCAGGTGTTATTTATTGCTAAAAAGCCATTGCTCAGCCTGGAATGTTCCACAGTATGACATTAAACAGCTCTACATTGCATTTATTCAACTACAGTTGGTTTTATAGCTCAAAAATAGCTCGAAAAACAGGTATTCTGACTGAGTTTTCATGATTATCTACATATAATACGGTGACCAGACGTCCTCTTTTTTTTTCACGGACATGTCCTCCTTCTGTCTCCCAAAAAAACGTTCCTGCAGGAATTTCTAAATTATGCTAAAAGGTTCGGAATTTTGACTCTATCAGTTGAGAGCTTTGAGTGGGACACTTTATTTGTTGTTTGTTGTTTTGGCAACAAACTCAGACGCACAAAACCACACGCAACACAGGAACGGTTCCATGCTGCTATTTCGACATGCCGCTATTTACACATTGACGTCAAATTGTCAGAGTAGCGGCATAAACATTATATTTCAAGCCTCCTACTACTTTGACTTTTTTTTCATTGTCAGAGTAGCGGCACTTTACTATTTTTCAAACATCCCGCTTTTCCGACAAGAAAAATATTAAAATGATGGCCTATTATACTTTGCGCTCCCATGTGTCATGAGATGCTTGGGCCTTGATTAGAGAATACTTGGGCCACATAAGATATAAGACAGTGGGAAAATGTCCTAACTGATTGCCGTGGGAAACAGTCATGCATTTTACAAAAAGAGCATAGGCCAGCCTAAATGTGTAATCTAAAACGGAATCTGCATGGGCCCTTTGTGCTTCATTCATTTCGTCATGTGGGCTATTTACAGAGAACCCCATATATGACGTGCCTGAATAGTGATACTAAAAAGTGTCGGAAAAACGGCACGTCTAAATAGAGACATGTCGTAATGAAGGGATGTCGGAATAGTCGGCGGACCCACACGGGAACAGTCCCACCTTCTCAGCAGCAGTGTCTCGTGATAAATAGAGGATAAATCCAGGATAAAACATGTGTTCAGATGTCCTAATTGAGGCTTAAGTCTGCATTGTTTGTCCTGCTCTGAATCACACGCTGAAGCCTTGTGTCTGTGAGAGGTGACAGGAGCAGGGCCCTGTTAGAGCAGGGACAGGTGACATAGACACTGTCAGGAAAATAACCCATGAAAAAATAAATCTAGGCTACATTGGCTTATATTATTGAACCTTTTTTGCACCATGGACTGATTTAATGTCAGACAGTATTTTCACAGACCGGCCTTTAAGGTGTGACGAATAAATACAACAAAATAAAATGATACGACCAACACAAAAACTGGTATTTTGTAAATATAATAATAAATGTTTCCAAAGACTTCTGTTTTTTACTCATTTTGCAGCTTGTGGCTTTAATATTCAGGTTAATGTATCACATGACCAAGACAATCATCTTGAGTGAGTCAAGAGTGAGTTGTAGACGGATGTAACGGAGAGAATTCAGTCATTTTTCAAAATAAAACATTGTTTAGACTTGGATAATAAGTAAAATGGAAATAATGTAAGTTATTTATTCTTTCTGTGTGGCCCGGTACCAAACCACCCATGGACTGGTACTGGTCCCTGGCCCCAGGGGTTGGGCACCGCTGGCTTAGGAGACCTCTAAAATGCTAAAATTGTCCAAATTTCCCCTGGTGGTTTCACTTTGTAGAAACCATCTGACGTCGCAGCGTTAGAATTCGTTCGCTCGATGGTAGGCGGGTACTTTTTTTATTTAACCAATCGCTGCTATTTGGTCATGACGTATGTAATGCACTGCTAACGGGGCTAACTGACATATTAAGCTTTTCCCAAATCCCGTAGGAAGAAGGTCAATAACGTCTTTCCTCTTGATAAAATTCACTGAACATTCTCTTTGTTCCAGCTTGAAATCCTCGATCTCGGGAATCGTCGCCAACACAGAATGTATGACTCTTCACTGATTTACTGATGCCCAAACTTGCACTTCCGGGGTTTTTGCGAACTGTCTAGTGTATTCTGGTTCCTGACCTAGTCGCTGGAGAGAAATGAAATTAAGTGGAGGCACTAGGTGACGCCAGCCTGTCTACCTCAGACTCCCTGAAACAAAGAATATCACACATTTGTAATAATAAACTCAAACACCAACAGAAATCACCATGGGTAAAGTACAAATATCGCCAGTTTTTTTGCCCCTGAACTCCTGTGCTCCTTTTTGATAACTCCAATCTGGTCACCATAACATGTAAAAATAATTGGATACTTATGATTTTATGTTCATTTTATGTTTTACCGTTTAAATAAAAGTGCTGAGGCGTAGTGAAGACCGCGTACAGTCTGCAAATACCATTCAGTGTCCGGCAACGTATTTAGCGAACCGTTTGTGTCTATCTAACTCCGCAAGAAATATGATTGCAAAACCATACCCACTTTTACACAGCTGAAAACACAAACCCACAAAGCTCCTTTTCAACGGAGCCGGGTCGGGGCTAACCGCTAGTACATTACGCTATCTGACTCCTCCATTACAAAAAACAGCTATATCAATTTACGGCTACACGCCACCGAGTCTCTGTTCCCCCATGTCCCTCTAATCATGGCCGACAGATACCCGGGCTCTCCACGCTCCTAACAAGTGCTTCCTTTGTGGAGCTCCCATGGAATATATGAAAGAGCGCAGAATAAAGCAGATTTGGACGCAGCGGGCCGGCCTTATGTCTTATTAGCGGTTGAAGAACGGAGGGCTGAGCGCAGACATGTCAACAATCACAGCCAATTAGAGGAGAGGGGGACGACGAGAGGGGAGACAGAGCACAGGGGACAGAAAGAAGAAAGAAATAAGAAGGTATAAGAAGAGATAGATTTTCATTTTTATTTATTTTGCACGTATATAACAATAAAAAGCAAACTAGATAAAAAAGTAGGAGCCAGAAAAGGCAAAAAAAAAAAAAAAAAAAAACTCAAAAAGGGGGAAATTAACATTATATTAAACTGAACATTGTAGCTGTGCATTACTAAAAAAATGACATTTACACACCTAAGATTATATAGATTTTATTCAAATATGGATTAAAATACAATGAAACATCCACAATTTAACGATTATCAAACATTATCATGAAATATCAAATATTTCCTCAAACTCTTTTTAAACAATGTTTCTGAGGCGCCACTAACCAGATGTGAAAAATGACTCCAGAATTTCCCGCCTCTGTGTCATAGCCAAACTGAGCTCTTATGTAACACATTTTGTAACATGAAAATTACGATTTTGACGAGTTTTGTATCTATGAATCTCTGCATTGGTTTTAAAGTAAAATGATGTACAGTGTTTAGGGATCATAGTTAGATAGTATTATAAAGAATTGTATACATTAAAATACAAATTTGATAAATATTAATATCATAAATATTAAGAATGTTATGTATGATAAATAATGGAATGAGTTACAATTCGAACAAAATGTTTGTGCACCAACAAGTTTGGGGTTTTTAAGTAAAGATTGTGTTGGGTTTGTTCAAAAGGCAATGATGAAGAAGTGGTAGATTTTATTCATGTTAAAGGTAACTGGGGGTCCACCAAAAGATTGTTTCCATAGAGATATTATTGCCTTGGCTGATAGGTTTCACAGTGTGGCTTTAAACTTATCTATGCATTTATTCAGTTATACTGTAGGTGTTCTACTTCTCAGAAATACATGCAGTACTACAGTGATTGAGCTCACCTCTCCACAGATCTGAATGTATTTGTTTGGAGGATAAACCCCTTGAGATGTGTCGCCATCTCGTTTTCAAGGAGGTCCTCACAATCAAAACAAACAGTAGGCTATAGAAATTCAGAAGAAAAAAACAAACAAAATCAACACACAACCACACACACTCACTCACACACTCACACATGACTGTTAGACACTGAATAAGTCAAGTTTGAACAAAAAGACAGAGTTCAAATATAGTCACAAAATACAACAAGATGATCAAAAACAAATACACAGGTTATGTAAATCACACACCAGAGCGTTTTTAAATGAAGAGACAGAAGTTAAAGCTCAAATCAATGAAAGAAGATTGTGAAAGTGTTTTCCAATTTGTTTTTTGACTCTTGGGACAACAAAAAATATCTGATCTGCGTGACATAAACTGTAAGAGGATCTGAATGGAATTAAACACTGAGATATTCAGGAGAACTGAGATTAAAGCATTTAAAGATAAATGAAGATAAATAATAATAGATCTGAACTATAACTTAGCCTGGAGGCACTGCAGACTCATCTCCAATGAAATAGATTTAAGTTTGACAAATCAATAACAGTTCCATGAAAAAAAAAGCTGGTAGTGTACCCTCTTTCCCAAAATTATATAGTGCACGTTATTGCTCCCCAACACTGAATTGTGAATTTTGTGTATTTATTGATTTAATTACCAAACATAATGAGGGGTTACAGACCTACAAAATTCAACATGATGCATTACTGCATAAAAAAAATACATATTTTAAAATTTCAGCATCATAACATAGCAAATTACTATTTTAGTCTTTTCAGTGCAATGCAGTGACCCAAACAGTTCATAAAGCTTCACTTAGAAAACTGAACTGATCATTACGAAGTTGCCGATGTGATATATATCTTGATACATGTTCCACGGTATGAAACATACATCGATACATGGCCATGATACGATACATACCTCGATACATGGGCCACGATACGATACATACTCGATACATGGGCCACGATACGATACATACCGATACATGGGCCACGATACGATACATACCTCGATACATAGGCCATACGATACATACCTCGATACATAGGCCACGATACGATACATACCTCGATACATGGCCACGATACATACATACTCGATACATAGGCCACGATACGATACATACCATACGATACGATACATAGGCCACGATACGATACATACCTTCGATACATGGGCCACGATACGATACATACCTCGATACATAGGCCACGATACGATACATACCTCGATACATAGGCCACGATACGATATATACCTCGATACATAGGCCACGATACGATATATATCTTGATACATAGGCCACGATACGATACATACCTCGATACATAGGCCACGATACGATACATACCTCGATACATAGGCCACGATACGATACATACCTCGATACATAGGCCACGATACGATACATACCTCGATACATAGGCCACGATACGATACATACCTCGATACATAGGCCACGATACGATACATACCTCGAAACATAGGCCACGATACGAAATATATATCTTGATACATGGGCCACGATACGATACATACCTCGATACATGGGCCACGATACGATACATACCTCGATACGTGGGGCACGATACGATACATACCTCAATATGGTGCACTTTTCTCTTCGGTACGTTTCAGTATAATATATTTCAAATCGATCTGATACGATTAAGTACAAAATAAAGGCTAAATCATGGCTGTGATCTAAAAGTCTTTGTTAAACCACTTCTTGTGCAAATTTCATATGAAACACGCCAATTTTAATCATCAAAACAAATGAAAATGACAAATGTGTCGCATAAACGAGTTTCCTTCCACTAAACAAACAACAAAACTGTAGCGTTGTAACAAAATTATTTCATAAAATATACCAAAAATTACTCTTGGCGGGTATTGATCCAGCAGCCCACGATATCGATACTGTATCATCACATTAAATGATACAATATATAGATTTTTTAAATATTTTTGCACAACCCTGCTAACTAAAGTAACTGAATGTACATTATATACTACTAAGTTCATTTTTTGCTGTAATAAAGTACTTTAAAATGTTCATTCTACATAGTGCCTTGGATCTCTACTGCACACATCTTTAGTAACAAGGTTTCGTTTTCTGTTGTGAGCCCAAAACTTTTAGTATTTTCTCTATATTACGCTGCCGTGTGTAACTTTGCCGTTTGTCAGTCCGTTCAGGTCCACATTTGTTACCGCTACAGTCTCACGCGCTCCCTCAGGTCGCCCCTTTCCGAGCTCTTTATTGACTTTAAACTGCTCAGGTCAAGGCACTGCCAAAGGTGTTTTCTCTATCCACTTGTCTATACGTCTTCATTGCTTGTGTCAGCTCCCCTCTCCTCCTCGGGTCATCCGGTTCACTGTATATCCGCTCGCTTTGACACACAAATTCTGTCGTGTTTTCCTCTCGGTCGCGTTCGGAGGGAGGACCCCAAAAAGTGTCCGTCATCGGGGCAGGTACGGGGTGGGTCGGTCCCTCTGGTCAAACTCCCACAGCCTCTAATAGAATAAGGGCCGGGCGCGAGCGAGCATTCCTGTCTATCACGCGGCGGCTAAAGGTCCGGGTACGAGCTAAATTAGGTATGACAGCACTGTAAAAAATGAAAGTACATTTATTTTGCATTGCAGGACGGGTTTAGAGGCGTTAGGACCAAGGTAATACCAGGTCAGCTTAATGTCTCTCCTCGCTCTCTCTCCTCCATTTCATGTGTGCTATGTAAAGAACTAATCACAATATATGCTTTTTAAAATAAGAATATCAATATTAACCATAAATAAATAAATAAATAAACAAATAAATACATGGGTAAGACCTGGTTTAGTCATGTTTTAGTCCTGATTTAGTTTGGGTCTAGTCCTGGTTTAGACTTGGCCTAGTCCTAGTTTAAACCTGGTCCAGTCCTGGTTTAGCACCTCATTTAGTCCTGGTTTAGACCTGGTTTAGTCCTTGTTTAGTCCTAGTTTAGTCCTGGTTTAATCCTGGTCTAGTTTCAGTTTAGTCTTGGTCTGTTTCTTGTTTATTCCTGGTTTAATTCTAGACTTGGTTCAGTCGTGGTTTAGCCCTGGTCTAGTTGTGGTTTAATACCTGGTTTAGTCCTGGTTTAAACCTGGTCCATCTTTGGTTTAGTCCTAGTCTGGTTCTTGTTTAGTCCTGGTTTAGTCCCAGTCAAGTGCTGATTTAGTGCTAGTCTAGTTCTGGTTTAGTCCTGGTCTAGTCCCAGTTTAGTCCTGGTTTAGTACCTGGTTTAGACCTGGTCTAGTTTTGGGTTAGTCCTGGTTTAGTCTTAGGCCTGCTTTAGTCCTGCTTTAGTTCTAACTTAGTCCTAGTCTAGTTCTGGTTTAGTTCTGGTATAGTTGGGCTTTAGTCCTGGTCTAGTCCTGGTGTAGTCCTCATATGTCCAGATTTAGCCCTGGTCTCGTCCTGGTCTAGTCCTGGTTTAGTCTTGGTTTAGTCCAGATGTTGGTACTATACAGCTCCATTAGTGCTTCTATCATGCTCCATTGTGTTTTTAAACTCCACACACCTTCACTAGAGTCATTTGTTTGATTTCAGCCCTGGAAACTGCCCATTTCTGCTAAACTAAAGGTCATACCGAGGTAGCTGTTAACTTGAAAACTACCACATCATGACATCACAAGGTGCAACAGAGCATTTTGAACTTTCAAGATGTAGACAGACTAATACTAAAGGATTACTCAAACACGTGGGAATGAAACAAAACACAAAAATGAGACAATTTTGCGCAATATTTGATGTTCAAGTTCTAACAGTTCGGCCAGTCACATCAAAAAAACAAATTTGAACTTCTTTTTAAGCCATAATGTAGAGTATACTGCAATACTGTGGAGTCAGGTTTGTGGAGAGGCAAGGCCGCTCACAGTAAGGATGCATCATTTTCAACATTTTACAGTGCAATAAACAACCAAGATGTAAAATCATGCTTTTATTTTAGCTCATATATTACAAACCGGCTTTAAAATATGAACAAAAACATCTTCTGTACTTTTATTGGACAGTTACGTTGCTTAAAATAAAACCATGGAAACCAGAGACACGTCACTTCACCCTGATAAATCTGAATGGTCTAGTTTTGGGTTAGTCCTGGTCCGGTTCTTGTTTAGTCCTGGTCTAGTCCTGGTTTGGTCCAGGTCACGTACTAGTTTAGTCCTGGTCCAGTCCTGGTTTAGTCCAGATTTAGCCCCAGTCTGGCTCTGGTTTAGTCCTGGTGTAGTTCTGGTCTAGTTCTGGTTTAGTCCTGCTTTAGTCTTGGTCTTGTCCAGATTTAGACCCGGTCTAGCTCTAGTTTAGTCCTGGTTCAGTCCTGGTTTAGTCCTGGTCTAATTTTGGTTTAGTCCTGGTTTAGTACTGGACTAGTCCTGGTTTAGTCCTGGTCTAGTCCAGATTTATCCTTGGTCTAGTTCTGGTTTAGTCCTGGTCTTGTCCTGGTCTAGTCTTGGTTTAGTCCAGATTTAGCCTTTGGTCTAGCCTTTGTACTATACAGGAAGTGCTCCATTGTGTTTTTGAAGTCCACACACCTTCACTCGAAGTCACTTGGAGGATTTCAGCCTTGGAGGGATTTCAGAATTGAAATCTTAATGGTCTAGTTTTGTGTTAGTCCTGGTCCAGTTCTTGTTTAGTCCTGGTTTAGTCCAGATTTAGCCCCAGTCTAGCTCTGGTTTAGTCCTGGTGTAGTTCTGGTCTTGTTCTGGTTTAGTCCTGCATTAGTCTTGGTCTTGTCCAGATTTAGACCCGGTCTAGCTCTAGTTTAGTCCTGGTTCAGTCCTGGTTTAGTCCTGGTCTAGTATATTACAAACCGGCTTTAAAATATGAACAAAAACATCTTCTGTACTTTTATTGGACAGTTATGTTGCTTAAAATAAAACCATGGAAACCAGAGACACGTCACTTCACCCTGATAAATCTGAATGTGTCAAAAGTAGTCAAATAAAGATCATCATTTGGACTTGAAAACATTTTTACAGTGCGCTCCTCCTCCTCTCTGCTCGGGGAGAGGGGATTTCCAGATGTTTTGTTCCTACGCCTTCTTCGCTAATAAAATCACTTGGCAGATACCGAGCCAAGTCCAAAGCACCACGCTGGTATGCCGGGGCTCGCACATCCACGGAAGCTAGTAAAACGCCCTATTTATATGAATTCTTTCCTTTCTGTTTGGACGCGAACGGTGCTACCAAGCTGCAGCTGACAGTAAACAGAAACACAAGTGTAGCCTGGCGTTCACGACGTGCAGCGCTGCCAACTGGCCCCAGAATCCACCGACGTAGGTATATTTGTGGGAAAAGGTATCCAAGTGTGTAATGTTGTGTCCAATAAGATTTGATTTAGGGGAAATAAAAATCAAATTTAAAAAATGTACGTTTGTGATGTCCAGATTTGCTGACAGTGCACATTTGTGAGACGAGTTATTAAAGGAACTGAATGTACAAGTTTTTCTCTTTCTCAGCGTATGGACGAGTCATGGACTTTAAAACTTTTCTGTTCGGTTCGACATCTGTTTGTTTCTATGGATACGTCATTGCTCCGCTTGGAATGTTCCACAGTGTGACATTAAACAGCTCTACCTTACATTTATTCAATTACTGGTGGTTTTATAACTCAACAACTCCTAGAAGTTCAAAGTTTATTGTCAATTCTTCATACATAGAGCATACAAACACTGAAAATTGTGGAAAGAATCGAAAGAATGTTGCATGTCAAAATTGTTGTATGTCGAAATTGTCGAATGTTGAAATTGGCGATTGGCAAAATTATCGGAATTGTCGAATGTTGAACTTGTCAAATGGCGGAATTGTTGAATGTCAGAATTGTCGAATGTCGAAATTGTCGAATGATGAAATTGTCAAATGCTGAAATTGTCGAATGTCGAAATTGTCAAATGCTGAAATTGTTGAATGTCGGAATTGTCGAATGTTGAACTTGTCGAATAACAAAATTGTTGAATATCAAAATTGTTGAATATCAAAATTGTTGAATGTCGGAATTGTTGAATGTTGAAATTGGCGATTGTTGAAATTGTTGGAATTGTCGAATGTTGAACTTGTCGAATGTCAGAATTTTCGAATGTTGAAATTGTCGAATGTTGAAATTGTCAAATGCTGAAATTGTCGAACGTCAAAATTGTCAAATGTCGAAGTTGTCGAATATCGAAATAGTCGAATGTCGGAACTGTCGAATGTGGAAATTGTCAAATGTCAGAATTGTCAATTGTTGAAATTGTCAACTGTCGAAATTGACGGAATTGTCAAAAGAAACAAGAATGACAGAAAGACGAATGAAAGAAAGACAGGCCTTCTGACAGTGAGTGGGGTCGCCTCTTCACAGATCCTACCTGTAACTTGGTCTGGTTCGGTCTCGACGATGATAGAAACGTTTAATGCCACACTGTGAAACATTCCAAACAAAGAGACAGAAACATCTCGTTGAAGAAAAGCATTTGACGGATCCTCCACCAGAAAAGTTACACAATGCAGCTTTAACGATTGGCTGCAGGTTGTTGGGGTCGTTTTAAGAAGAAACAGAAAACAGCGTAATACGAGCCTTTTAACAACCCCAAATTTCAGAGCTCTCCCAGACGTAAAAAAAAAAAAAAAAAAACAATAATAACCGGACATTTTTCTGATTTCCTATGGAGATGTGGAGATAAGCTGGAGCGTTTAGCCTGTTTCCTGTGAGGGGATCTGATGGAGGAGGGGGGGGGACCACACCGGCAGAAGAGCCCCGAAGCTACTCACCAACAAATGGGCCAGAGCTATTTAATAAACTGTAGAATTGGGTCAACGCGGGGGAGCTGTGTACCCATCATGCCTTTGGTGACTCTCCCCCCCCTCCTGCGCGCCCACGCCGAGGAGGAAATGTCCGCCGCGTGACTCGTTACGTCGGGAATTTTGTTAGTCGGACAACTTTGAGCGGCTGCTTTATTTTGGGTGGACTGTAAATGATTTTGGACCGTGAGCGAGGAACATGTGTCAGGATGAACTCTTATTCCCATCCACCAAATATCACAGCAACTGGGATGGTCACTGACAGCTGTTTCCGTAAGGTTCTCATACAATAAAAATGCAACATAAAGATACAGTACATTAAATAACTTTCTGGTGTCACTTTTATGATTCCATGCAAATAGAAAGATAAAATTATGATACGGAACATTCTCCATGGATATAGATATGTTTTTATGCATAATTTTATAGACAAATGAACAATATTTCCATGGAAACAAGCAGGATGAGGCCTTCCTCCAGGACAGAGTCGGGTTTGTGGAGATGCAAGCAACACTCACAATAAGGACGCATGTTTTTTTTTTTTTTATGGTTTTCAGTACAATAAACACAAGCAAAATGGAAAAAACAAACAAACAAACAAACAACCCCCCCCCCCCCCCAAAAAAAAAAACTTGCTTTTATTTTACCTTATTTTTTTGACTAAAAAGTTTCATTTCGCAGTTTTAAAATGCAAAAAAATATATATATTTACCCTTATTTTCTTTCATTGAACTGTTATTTCCATCCACCAGATATGATGTCAGCTGGGATAGTTACTGACAGTTGTTTCCGTATAGTTCTCATCCAATAAAATGCATTATAAAAATGAAGTACATTAAGTAACTTTCTAGTGTCACTTTTATGATTTCATGGAAATAGAAAGATAAAATCACTAAACAGAACATTTTTCATGGATATAGAGATGTTTTATGTGTAATTTTGTAGACAAATTAACAATATTTCCATGGAAACAAGCAGGATGAGGCCCTCCTCCAGGATAAATGAGAGTCGGGTTTGTGGAGATGCAAGCGACACTCACAATAAGGACACATGTTTTTTTAGTTTTTTTTATGGTTTTTGGTACAATAAACACAAGCAAAATGAAAAAACAAAACAAAAACAAAAAAACTTGCTTTTATTTTATCTTATTTTTTGGCTAAAGAGTTAAATGTTGTTGAAAAATGCAAAAATAATATTCATTTTCTTTCACTGAACTGTTATTTCCATCCACCAGCTATGATGTCAGCTGGGATAGTTACTGACAGTTGTTTCCGTAAGGTTCTTATCCAATAAAATGCATTATAAAAATGAAGTACATTAAGTAACTTGCTAGTGTCACTTTTATGATTTCATGGAAATAGAAAGATAAAATCACTAAACAGAACATTCTTCATGGATATAGAGATGTTTTTTGTGTAATTTTGTAGACAAATGAACAATATTTCCATGGAAACAAGCAGGATGACGTCCTCCTCCAGGACAAATAAGTCAGATTTATAGAGATGTAAGCTCGTTCACAATAAGGACACATTTTTCTATGGTTTTCACTACAATAATTACAACCAAAATGAAAAACAAAACTTGCTTTTATTCCATCTTATTTTTTGGCGAAAAAGTTACATGTTGCAATTTTAAAATGCAAAACTATATATATTACCCCATGTTCTTTCACTGAACTGTTATTCCCATCCACCAAACATGATGTCAGCTGGAATAGTTACTGACAGTTGTTTCCGTATGGTTCTCATTCAATAATACGGCATTGTAAAAAAATGCAGTACATTAGGTAACATTCTGGTGTCACTTTTATGATTCCATGGAGATAAAATCACTATACGGAACATTCTACATGGATATAGATACCTTTTATGCCATATTGTGGCATTTTCATGGATATAGATGAGTTTTATGTGTAATTTTATAGCCAAATGAACAACATTTCCATGGAAACGAGCAGGACGAGGCCTTCATCAGGTTTGTGGACATGCAAGCTCGCTCACAATAAGGACACATTTTTCTATGGTTTTCAGTGCAATAAAAACAACCAAAATGAAAAGAAAAAAAAAGTTACATAATCATTGCAATTTTAAAATGCAAAAAAAAATAAAAAAAAATTATATCTGTGTCTCCCCATAGAAAACTTGGACTTCTCCATTTATTATTTATTTATACATGAAACATAATTTTGCTTCTACATATATTTCGTATGAAGAATTGACAATAACATTTTTTAATTTGAATTAAAATTTTTGAATTTGAATATTTTGCACACACATTCACAAATAGATGCTTTTTCAATATTGTGTACGGCATTTTCAAATAAAAAAGGTCTGATACATGACTTTTAAAATAATTTCATGTAAAGAAATACAATTGAAAATGTTAGCAAATTTTATAGTTACAAACCTTAGACGTGTATTTTTTAATTTTACACAAATCAGTGTTGTAGAATTGTTAAAATGACAACTATTTTCAACCGTCACACTGCAGTTTAAGTACAAACCCTGATATTAGTTTAGATTGGTTATGAAAGTAAACAGGTATTTTGTATTTCTTTATAATTTATTTCATTTTGTCGCTATCTTTTTGTAAGCTTGAGAATCTACTTGTTTTTTTGTTTTTTTTTCATAATCTGTAAACGATACAAGAATTCCAACCACAAGACATTTGATTATTGCTTCCTCCTTTGATATGCAAAAGCGTCTGTTGAATTTCCGACCGTGCTTGCGTTGTAATCCACACCACATCTGCTTCCTGCTCTGGTTTTCTGATAGCTGTAAATAATTGTCATAATTATGTCCCTCCCGAGTCTCCGTACTTTTGTTTTAACAGGTGGAGAGTTCTTTTTGTAACCGCTACACCTACGCCGCGCCGAGTACACGGGACCATATAGTACCACAGTGACATCATCCTTCACCTTATTGGATCAAAACTAACCTGGATGTCACGCAGATTGAATTTTTGGACAAATGTCATGCTAAATGTGCTTCCATGCTTTACACAATAATTTGATTCTCTTCCTGGATAATAGCGTTAGACTGACGGATATCTCTCCCCCGCCTATAGATCAGGCGTTTGAGCGTTGTCAAAAACCGCCTCCACGTGTGCTTTTTATTCTTTTTCACATTATTGTTGAGAATATATAGAGTGTTACCCTCTGTAATTCCATCTATAGAAAACGGTATGAAGCAGGAGTTACATTTTAACTTCAATCTTCATAAAAAAAAAATAGAAAATTACATCTATTGTATTGCAAAAAAATAACACATTCAGTAGAAATATCTATAGACTCATAGAGGATTAAAGAGACAATATCACCTATAACATATCATATATCATATTTTCAACTCCAAAATAGTTATAAATTGGTTAAAATAAGGATTGCTAATCTTACAAAATGGGCTATTCTATATA
This sequence comes from Boleophthalmus pectinirostris, assembly GCF_026225935.1. Lineage (NCBI taxonomy): Eukaryota > Metazoa > Chordata > Actinopteri > Gobiiformes > Gobiidae > Boleophthalmus > Boleophthalmus pectinirostris. The sequence continues at coordinate 29,905,162 of NW_026571070.1, forward strand.
AACTTGATATATTGATTCAATGATACATCATGATACTTCATTGCACAATTCTTGAATCGATTCAAAATGCACCTGAATCGATTTTTTTAAAATAATATTTTTTCACTAAAACTCTTTAGTTACATTCACTCTTCTTATGATTTAAGAAAAGTAATACATTACATTTCATACAGTTTAGTTCTCATGAAGGTGTAGTTGACTGTATTATTAGGTAATTAAATAATTACCATATTTTTTGGACGAGATTACACCAGATTATAATCTGCAATATCAATAATGTTGTAATTCTCTCGTCTGTTTTCATACATAATGTGCACTGGATTACAAGACGCATTAAGCAAAACAAACAGACGACACTTGAGACTGATCCTTAGTTCAGGCGTCCATGATCTATTAACAGATCGTGATGTAATTCGTCCGGTGTTGTCTGCATGTCTTGGTCAATGTGGGTTAAGAATGTGAATGTGGGTGGATCATTTCAGTTTGTTTTTGTTTTTTTTATTTACTATGACGAGGACTCAAATATACATTTAGTAATAATGTGTTTAATGCAGCTTTGTGCACATTTGTTTAAAAAAAAACAAACAAAACTTAAAAACCACATGGCTCATTTGCATAAATTATAAGCGCTGAAAAAAACAGCTCGCTCCTTGTACACCGATGCCAAACTAAAGGACACGATTACGCAAGGTTCCTGACTATGGTAGCCATAATGCTCCGACAATCCATCAAGCGATGCAGCTTCGTAGTTTACCGTAATAAAGTCGTAATAAAACATTTTGACAGATTTTTCAGCACCGTGTATCACATAAAATCGGTTCGAAGTCAGTAAGCACAACCAGAATGAATATATAAGGCTCACTGGATTATAAATCATGTAAACATTTATTCCTCTTAAAAATAATTCCATTCACCCTTCTGACGCGGTGATGCAAGATGGTGAAAAAAGTTTGTGTCATGTTTGATCCAGACAGAAGCGTGAATCCCTTTTGGTTGGTTATACCTTATTCTGAGGGGTCCGTCCTCTACCTACTTGGTTCTTCCCGGGGAAAGCGCTTCTCCGGCCGAGACTCCCAACACCACACCCCCCTCCAGCTCATCTGGGCCCGACCTGAACCGAAGCCGCTCCCCGCTGGTTCAGGAATCTGGGTTTGGACCTCTGTTCCCCAGTTTGTATGAGCGGGGGAACAGAGGTATGCACCTCCACGCTTAACGATAAACCGAGATGAAAAAAAAGTCGGTCGGTGGTGAAGTGTGAAGTGTCTATGTAAATATGTTCGTGTCCCAGATGTTGAGCGGAATTAAATAAAGGCGATTTAACGTATTTTCCATGTAAATTCAAAGGAGAATATTTTGATTCTGAACTATTTAATTCTGAACATTTAATTCAGAATCAAAAAAAGACACATTCTGGACAAAGCAACAACATCTCCACGGAGACAAGCAGGTGACGGACCCTCCAGTGGAAAAATCGCGCAGTCCACCTTCAAAAATCAAACCATTTGCGTGACTAACTCTTTAATTTTTCACATCGGCTCCAGCTAAAACCGTCTCTCGTCTCCCCGTGCAACAGTTCACTTGATACTGTCCGTTTGCGGATGTTGTTCCAGCGAAAACCAAAAACAGATGAGTCCAATTCTGCGCACCCACGTGTCCCACTATTATGTTTTCAGACCTGGGATCGCGCACCGTCAAATGTAATAGTTCTGTTATTGCAGCTGTCTGGAGGGGAAGAAGAAGGAGAAGCGGCCATTTTGAAAAACACAGGAACGGGGCCAAGTTGACGTTTTGCGGCTGACAGGTTTTCTATCAAACCCCATCACCGCCGCGATACAAAGAGAAAGTCTGGTCATTAAATGGAGCTATGGAGAAAGCATGAGGAAGACATTTCAAACTCAAACACGGCCAATTCTGAGTGATTTAGAGGAGATTTTATTGCGAGTTAAGACGTGTGTGGAAATGTAATAGCAACATGTGGGATCAGTGTTCCAGAAAGCACACACTCAAGTCAAGTCACATTTAAGAAAGAATCAATATTGTTAAAGGTGTTGTACGTGATTTTTATCATCTTAAAAACTTGAAAAATAAGTCGTATTTTTAAGCGGTTTGTAGTTTTTAACTTACCTTAAGCTTGTCTCAGTGAAGAGGTTACAGACGAATAGGGTGCGGTACTAATCTAGCATGAGGAAAAAAAAAACGTGTCTTATTATTGAAGGTGTACTATGTGACTTTTCCAGTCAGTTTGAGGACAAAAGTGTCCCCTCCCTCTGTGTCATCTGTGTCCTCGGCTAAACCACGTTCTGCTCTGTTGTGGCGGTTGGTGATGAAATGTTCCTTTGGAGTATTGGTGCGTTCGATTATCCACCCGTTTCCCAGTTGGATCTCGGATGTGACGTCATGTCCACACTTCAAGAGTTTTATTATGTTTCGCACATAGACCGTAGATATGAATGGACATAGCTGGCACGGTGTCGCGTGTCTGACGAAAAATGTGGACGTCAACCAGAAAACTGTTATTGTTGTTGTTTACATTGCCTAGTGACATGTACTGACTTTATCTTGGACGGTGCAACTCGTAATTCTGTTAGCAACCTTACAGACGTTTAGCAACGTTTAAAACAAGTCTTTGTTCAGTATTGGCCTCACCACAACACTGACCGCCACAACACTGACCGCCACAACACTGACCACCACAACACTGACCGCAACAACACTGACCACAAACACTGACCACAACACTGACCACCACAACACTGACTGACCGACCACAACACTGACTGACCGCCACAACACTGACCACTGACACTGACCACCACAACACTGACCGCAACAACACTGACCGACAACACTGACCGCAACAACACTGACCGCAACAACACTGACCACCACAACACTGACCACAACACTGACTGACCTGACCAACAACCTGACCACAACACTGACCGCCGTAATATGGACGCAGTAAAGTATTGCAGTGGTACTGCAGAAATACAAGTGAATTAAATCGTCATTTAAACCACCAAAGCTCCAAACACAATGAAAACAGTTCAGACTACAAGTGACACTGGGCACAGCCATCTTGGATTCTATCTCAGAATCTTTGCTCGGTCCTCTCCGAGTTCTTCCGAGTTCCACCATCTGAAGAAATGGGGCATGTCGGTGTGTGTTGCTAGGCAACGTCCTCAGACCTCCGAGTCAGATGGATAATCGAGTGCACCATATTTCTTCTGGAGGTTCTTGTAGTATTTCCTCTGGAAGGTCCAGGTTTGGTGTAAATAAGCTGTAGGATCTCAGAGGTCTACTGGAAACAGGAAAAACAAAGAGTTCATTTCTTTTAACTCACCCTAACTCTTCGAACTGCACTTCTTATTTGGTTCAAATCCCATGATATGAAGGTAAAAATTGAACTCAAAACCAAAATGTTTCTGATTGGACGTGAAACTTGTCCTAAAGGTGTCGACTGTTTGTCTCCATAGGTTCAGATACACTCAATGCAATAACATCACCTGGAGATAAGCGGCAGAAAAGTTCCACAGTGCATCTTTAATAGCCTGATGTATTTTGATAAACCGTTCACCTTCTTGCTGTGAGGTTCATATTATTGTGCTGAAGAGTGTTTCCGTTCAAAAGTACAGCCAAAGTCAAAGTCGTGTCCTCGGTCTCTCAGCTCCTCACTGATCACCAGACCTAAATTGGCTTTGTCATGTTGTTGCATCACTTAGCTCATTAGCATGTTAGCTGTTAGCTTGTTAGCAGTTCTGAGAGGTGCCGGGGGAGGGGATGTTTCCATGACGACAACCACAACATGCCCAAGTGATGCTGCGAATAGAACCCGTCTCATCTATAATTTATGTGAAAGTCAGTTTTATTAATGTCACGATGAAACATTTATTTAAGAGAAAAACTTTGGCTGTTTTGGGTTTTGTCGTAGTTTAGTCGTAGTATAAATGTTTGCTAGTTAAGCCAGTGTTTGAAGGTTCAATTCCTGCTTTCAGTTCTGTTCTTGAGCAAGACACTTCTGCTTTGCCCTGATTTCCAAATATTATTATTATATTCCCTATTAGTCCCTGAATTATCAACCAGTTTCTACAAATTTATAGATCTGTTGCAAGATTCTTAATCCGTGTGTCATTCGTTTATTCGTTTTTCAAAGTAAAAGCAAAAATTTAAAAATGAAAAAAAATTATTTAAAAAAACATTTTCTTCATTATTTATCTTCAAAACCAAAATGAAAAATGGATAACGATTCATTTTTTCAGTTTTTTGTGCTTAAATGAAGAATGGAAAAAACAGATAATGGACGTTTCTATTTTCCGTGACTTAAACTGTGATGCCAGACTGAACCAGGACTAAACCAGGACTAAACCAGGACTAAACCAGGACTAAACCAGGACTAAACCGCTCTCAGTCCTGGTCTCAGTCCTGGTCTGGTCCTGTCTCAATTCCAGTCTGGTCCCAGTCTCTGTTCCAGTCTAGTCCCAGTCTCAGTCTCAGTCCTGGTCTGGTTCTGATACTCAGTCCTGGTTCCGTCCTGGTTTGGTTTTATTTTGAAAAACAAACAAATGATACATGGATTATTCTCACAGAAATTGTCCAAATTCCAAATTGTCACGAGATTTCATAAATTTTTTTTCATCTTACTGCAAAAAAAAAAAAAATCAACAATAATGTATTTACCAAGATTCATTTCATAATTTTCTCAAGTTGCATGTAAATTTTTAATAAATTCATAAATTTGACAATTAAAGTATTAAAGGTGCATTATGTAACTTTCCTACTTTTCTGGTGGAATATTTTATTGCCTTTATGTTCCGCAGTACGGCATTAAACTTACTCATGTCCATGTAAATAATCAAGCAGGTAATGCCACTCTGCCAAGTTACAGGTCAGATCTGTGAGAAGGCCTGGTTTTCAAGATATTTTTTCAATCAATAAAAATGTAAATTGTTGAATAAATGCAAAATATTAGGTGAAATGTTCCAGGCAAAGCAATAGATGTCAGAAAAGTTACATAATGGACTTTTAAATCGTACTATTTTGTGTCACGTAAACAGAAGATGAAAACAGCTCGGTGTGTAGAGTGAAAAAGGAGCCGGTGTCCCATATGGGCAGATGTACGTCGCCGTGCTCATTACAGATGCTAAAGCGACTAACGAGCTGCTCCCCGCGGACCGCACACGACTCCACACACTTCACACTGTTGGACCACCTGTTGCACTCTGGGAAATCTGCTCCAACGCTCCCCATGGGTCCCTGTGGAGGAGCAGAACTCAACAGGGACTAAACCAGGACTAAATCAGGATTGAAACAGGACTAAAGCAGGATGGAACCAAGACTAAACCAGAACTAATGCAGGACTAAACCAGGACTAAACAAGGGCTGAACCAAGACTAAACTAGGACTGAGCCAGGACTGATCATGGACTAAACCAAGACAGACTATGGACTAACCCAGGACTGAACCAAGACTAAACAAGGACTGAACCAGGACTGAACCAGGACTAAACCAGGACTAAATCAGGATTAAACCTGGACTGAACAAGGACTAAACCAGGACTAACCCAGAACTAAAGCAGGACTAAACCAGGACTAAATCAGGATTAAACCTGGACTGAACCAGGACTAAACCAGGACTAAACCAGAACTAAAGCAGGACTAAATCAGGATTAAACCTGGACTGAACAAGGACTAAACCAGAACTAAAGCAGGACTGAACCAGGACTAAATCAGGATTAAACCTGGACTGAACAAGGACTAAACCAGAACTAAAGCAGGACTGAACCAGGACTGAACCAGGACTGAACCAGGACTAAACCAGGACTAAATCAGGATTAAACCTGGACTAAACATGGACTAAACCAGGATTAAACCTGGACTGAACAAGGACTAAACCAGGACTGAACATGGACTAAACCAGGACTAAACCAGAACTAAACCAGAACTAAAGCAAGATTAAACCAGGACTAAACCAGGATTAAACCTGGACTGAACCAGGACAAAACCAGGACTAAAAGTGGGATCAGTCTGGACTAATCATACTTGGAAGAAATCTCTGCATATTAGCTAATTGTCTTTGAGTTTACTGAAATAAAATGTGTTGATTAAAACATTTGAGGTAGTGTAGGATTTATACGTTTTACCCATTTCTATTCAATAAATCGAAAAACTGTGCAATTCAAACACATTTAACTGAACCATGTGGTATTTTTCATATCAGAATAATAAAGAACATTCATTTATTTTCATGTCAAAATACTTTATTATTTTAAAATGGATTTGTGTTTTAGGCAGTAAAATAAACTACTACTAATACTATCACACAATTAAACGCAATTTCGCTGCTGTTTTTCTTCCCAAACATCTGAATGTATATTTTAGGAATGGGAAAACTGCCATGAGATTGTGCACTCAGGCTGAAAATGATCTCGTGAGATTTTTTCCCTTGTTTTTATGTTTGGCTTGGATAAAAAAAAAAAAAAAAAAAAAAAAAGAGGTTAAATACTGGTGAGTTACTTATTTTGAGAAGCTGTAATCTCAAAAAGCGCTGCTACAATGACAACAAAAATATTAAAGTACAGTGAATCAAACATGCTGAGACCAAAACTGGGAACTTCACTGCACAATGTATTTATTGTAAGTAATGTCAAAAATCTCGTCTTGTCTCATTCTTGTAGATCCAATCTTATGTCTCATCTCTTATCGTGGAAATTATATCTTGTCCCACCTCTAGAATATTTTAGAAAACAAGCACAATCAGAGATATCAACCTGGTCCATGAGGCGTCGGTGGGTCAGTTCATCACCTCAGAAGCAGTTTATGAGGAGCCCAGCCCATATTACATGATCATTATATCCACAATACAATGTGTGTATCTGTACAGACCCATGAACATGTGTGTGATCTTGGTCACACATGAGAATGTCTGTGTTTACTAGTGTGTAACCAAAATGTCATTTTTCAGGAGCTGTGTGTATGTTAGTTGTGTGACTGTAGATCAGTGTGTCGTGTATCACCAAAAAACAAGAAATGGAAGTAATTTTTGTTCCAATTAGAATTTTAAAGAAAGAGAAAGAGAAAGGAACTGTTCTAATTAGTGATTATCTGGAAAACTATTAATATTTGACTATACAAATGCATAGAATTATAAATAGATCATAATTTTTCTGAGATTTTGAGACACTCCTGTTGCTCGAGCTCGATCCTTCAGAGTTATGACCAAAAACGCATGTTTGGCCTTCAAGTGACCTTGACTGGTTTTAACCTGTAATATTCAGTGTACCCCGGTTATGTGTGTGCCAACTTGTGTGATGATTGGGTGAATATTTTAGGCCGCAGATGGTTTAGAAATTGCCTAAATTGCCTATCCTTTATAATGGAGTGACATTTCAATTGACCCGTGTGACCTCAAATGACCTCAGATCATCACCAAACTTTTTTTTGCGGCATCGAGCACGGGGACTTGACCCACGTACCAAGTTTGGTGACAATCGGTCCATAAATGTTGGAATTATCAAGGGTGGACAGACACACACACACACACACAGAGTGAATAAAAACGTAGTCAACCCTTCGGGGACCAGGTAAATGAGAAGACAACAAAACGGTGGAAAAAAAAGTTGGCTCCATGAATTGAAAATATTTGGTCCTTGGAAAAAAACAAACAAACAAACAAACAAAAAACAAAAAAAAAAACGTAAGAAAACTGCTTGCTTACTCACAGTGTTTTGTTTTTCCAGCCCACCAACGGCACAGAGGCTCAGAGTGGACTCCACCCCCTCACCCTGGACCCTCCTCCTCCTCCTCCCCCGCCACATCAACCGGACGAGGGCTACACCCCGAGCTCCAGACAGTACGGCTCCCTGCCCAGGTGAGACCCCACCCACCACCCACTCTCTCCACCTGTCACACACCCATCATCCACTTGCCATCCATCATCATGTTTGTCTCTGTGACAGTGTATTTGATGTGCTTGTGTTTCACTGCATGATATTAAACTTAACTACTGTAGTTTTTCCGAAATATAAGCCGCTACTTTTTTCTCACACTTTGAAATGCGGTGGCCGGCAAGTGCAAAACTCTTTTACATTTCACAATACACATTAACAAGTTTGAAAACAAAATTATATTTAAAATACACTTTTACATCTTGAAAACAAATTCATCTTTCATAAAACACATTTGCAAATGAGCAAACAAATTTACAAAACATGAAAACAAGCATCGAGACAAATTTACAAAAACACAAACATAAACCCCTAAAACAAGTTAACAAGTCAAAAGTTTCTTACGACAGAAAGGAAATGTTCTAAAAGGGCGGAAATGACCAACGACCGTAACATTAGTTTTGCTCAGGAGAAGTTCTCTAATGCTAGTCATTGTCAGCCTTAATGTTTTCGTCTTTCTCACCTTGACAGTTGTGGATAAATTCTTCATGGACAGATTATGTTCTTTGGGGAATATGTTCTTGTTGGTTGAAAATTTGTTGATGGGGCAGATTTATGAAGCTGGTGGAAAATACGCAACAGGACTGCGGCTCTTTCTGCAGGAGACATGCGCAGTAGTGCCGATCTCCAAGTGACGTAGTCTGATAATCCTGTTGTAATCCTGTCGTTTTACTGCCGCATTACAAGCACTGTTTGGAAAAAGCATTATTTAAGCCGGTATTTAATAAAAAAAAATTAAAAAGTAAATATCTCAAGTTATAACGTGGACACCTGCGGCTTATAGACATGTGCTTTTTTTTTTTTCTTTTAAAATTTAGTTGATGCGGTTTATATTCAGGTGCACTCAATAGTCTGGAAATTACGGTATTTCCATGGAAACAAACCGAAGATGCCACCAAACCAAGATACTGGTCAGATCTGTGTCGAGGAAGGCCTGCTGACTGTAGGTGTGAACATTCTTTGAGCAATAAAAACATCCTGAATGGAATGGATGGTAGATTGATATGTTTAATGCCACACTGTGAAACATTTCAGGAATAAAAACAAGTAACATCTCCATGGAGCCCTGTACCTGTTACACAATACACCTATAAACCAAGTCTGCCTAGATCTCCAAAGCTCAAAATGCTCTGTCCCACCTTGTGATGTCATGAAACAAGTTAACAGCTACTTTTTACCTTTAGTTTAGTAGAGTTTGGCAAAAAACACAATGGAGCACTTCTGTGACATCACAAGGTGGAGTTTTCCTTTCAGTTTGAGCCTAAATCTGCAGGGTTTGTGTGTTAAACATGTTTGAATGAAACAAAACACAACTCCAGGTCTGTTTGGGATGAAAAACAGTATTATATCATGTCGGAAAATAGTTTAATACGAGCCCTTTAAGAAAACCAAACACAACCGCCAACGCGATTCAGACTGAACTTTTATTACCAACTCTCAGTCACCCTTGATACAAACATTATCTCCATAACAGAAATATGAGGAAGAATCATTTTCAAAAGCCCAGACAGCCACTGATTTGACTATAACAGACCAGAAAAGCCAATGACAACATATCTTGGGGGTCAACTGTGAATTAATGAAGTATTTCTCCGTCCGATCACATGAAAAGATTGGATTCAAAAGAGTATGCTTATCTGAGGTTTATAAGGGACTTGAAAGGGTCTTTGAGTGAGCAGAGATATGAGGAAAAAAGGCACAAGATTTACATTGATGGAAATAGGAGAGAAAAAGTAGTCCAAAGCGTTGAAAAGGGCAGAGAGGACGTGATAAGGCACAGACAGGAGGGGGCGGCGGTGAGGGAGGTGGCGGTGTTGGGGTGTGTTGAAGCACAGACAGTATTCACAGTATTCTCGAATGTAAACGAAATCTATACATGTGTAACTCTTATCAGATTTTTACTGTCTTAAAAGCGTGAAAAACAGAACTAGTATTTTAAACAGTTTGCAGTGGTCCAAAGTTATTCCTCATTTACCTTAAGCGTGTTTTTCTTTGGTCACATTTTAAAATTTAGATTCCAAAAAGTTTATTGTCAATTTTTCATACAAAACGTATGAAGAATCGAAATTGTGTTTCTCACTCTCAAGCATATAAATACATAATAAGGCTACGTTCAGACTGCAGGGCTTAATGCTCAATTTGGATTTTTTTGTGAGGTTGTTCACATTTCCAGTTACAGTATTTTCCGCACTATAGGACGCGCGCTTAAGCCTCCAACCCCATCAAAAAACCACCACACGCCCCGCAATCCAGAGCGCCCTCTACACGAATCCACTCGGGTGTCCCAGCACGACTTCAGTAAACTACAAAGTCCTGGTTCAGTCCTGGTTCAGTCCTGTTTTAGTCCTGGTTTAGTCCTGTTTTAGTCCTGATTCAATCCTGTTTTAGTCCTGTTTTAGTCCTGGTTTAGTCCTGTTTTAGTCCTGTTTTAGTCCTGGTTCAGTCCTGGTTCAGTCCTGTTTTAGTCCTGGTTCAGTCCTGGTTTTAGTCCTGTTTTAGTCCTGGTTCAGTCCTGTTTTAGTCCTGGTTCAGTCCTGTTTTAGTCCTGGTTCAGTCCTGGTTCCTGTTTTAGTCCTGGTTTAGTCCTGTTTTAGTCCTGGTTCAGTCCTGGTTCAGTCCTGTTTTAGTCCTGGTTCAGTCCTGTTTTAGTCCTGGTTCAGTCCTGTTTTAGTCCTGGTTCAGACTAAGATTCACATTTATTTCTTACAGTCCTTTTGTTTTATTGACATATTCAAAATATTAATACAGCTTTTTAAAAGTAAATATTCATATTGATCTTATTATGGACTTGGTGTCATGACATATTTCAGCCACTGGGGGGGCAGTGCCATCCCTGACCCTCGCAAACTCCGCCTTTGGTGCCGCCCATAGTCTTGGCGCAGTTATGACGGCGCTCGATGGCGTATTTATGCGGGTTGATGTAAACAAAACCTTTTTTGAAAACGACGCTATGTCCACAATATTATCTTAACAGACCCGGCCATGCGTAAACGTAGCCTCATTAACAGGACGCATGTTGATTGTGTTGTGATAGTGTTCTGAAGGGGGAGTGACTTAGCCTGGGAAGCAAAGGCAGGGGAGACTCAGAGCATCAAAAGCCAAACTGAAACTTTTAAAACATGTTAACCTCAAATTAATTTTTCGTATCAGGAAAAATCTGATATTTGGGGAAATGATCATATGGGGCAGTAATATACAATCCTGACTTTTGTTTGAGAGACCTTCACATGCAGTGTGTTCTGGGATGTTGCAGATTTGCAGCATTGGTCCAGTGTGGTAAATTAACACTGAAGACTGAAAATGATATGAATACTAACTTTATTTGTAAACCACTTTTCGTAACAATGACAACATAAAGCAGAGTGTAACAGCTTTACAGCGGCAGAACAACATCACTTTTTCGTGTGGTGCTCCAAGAAACAATTTTTATCCTTTGTAAACAACAAAAGTACTTTGCACTTCTGGCCGTTTGCGTGTAGCCATTCTTACACAGTCTGCATCGTCCACGTTTATCAGCATGGATGGGAAAAAAGGCTCCTGAGTAAAAAAGGCTCCTAAAATATAGATGTGGAGTAAGTAGGTTGTTGTTTTTGGTGAATATAGGATTTTCAAAACAATAAAAGGTAACATGGTGATCTAAATCTGTCATGTGTGAGCAGTTAATACTCCATAGAAGTGTGAAACCTCGTCTTTAAACACACGGGGTGGAAAAAAATGAGTACAGGCCCTTTACGTAACGCAATTACATCTCGTCTGTCATTCACAAAGTCGTTTTTCACTCACATTTGGACGATCGTGAAAAGCTTTCGTGCAAAAAAAAAAAAACTGTTGCAAATCTGGACTGACAGAGCAAAACAAACTCGAGCGAGGAGAGCAGTGCGGACGCGGCGAGGCTCCGAACAGCTGCGGAGTATCACCATTTAAGAGACAGACGGCCCCGTTCTACCACAGACGTACAAGAGCCAAATGTTAGCTTTGGACTGGCAATAACATTGTTTTAGGGAGGAATGCGCAGGAAGTCCTTTGATTGCTAGCTCCAGACAACAGCGAGAACAGTTTAAAGAGCCTGTGTTATGCTAATGCGACTTTTGTGGAGTTTTTTTGTTCTGAAGTTTGGTCCTTGATCAAAAACAGAAGTTCATGTTTTGGGTTGCAAATGCGCTCACCACCGAACTAGTAGCTGCTTTGGTTTAGTGCACAGTTTGGCACCACTTTGAAATAACGACTCATAATGAACAAATATGGCGAAATGAAAACGATTCTGGCTTCTTAACTAATTAAAGGTGCGGTATGTTTTTAATGGAAATAGAAAATATGTTATAATAAAAATATTGTGAGCAAAGGAACAACGTTTCATGGGTAAACCTCCTGGTCAAAGCCTGGTTGGTACTTGGATGGGAGATCGCTGGGGTGTCACATGAGGGTGCTAGTGGTAAAACTGTTGTTGTGTCCTTCGGCAAGACACTCCACCCACATTGTCTGATATGAAAGTAGTGTGTGAGGGAAAGTCACAGGGGTAGGGATAGTTCAGGTTTTTTGACATGAATCTGTATGTCATCCCCGTGAGCAGTGTCGTACATCAACACTGACTTACCCCCACAGCGTCCGGTGAACCGAGATACTGGCCGTTTTCGGTGCTGACAAGGAGTCCGGCAAGTTGGCTGGGGACTGTATAATAAAGCGTTTTTCTTCTCAAAACAACATGTGTTCAAAAGAGTGATACATTTGCATCACAAAACCATCGTCCTCCAAAAAGTCAGACCTCATTATCGCTTGGCACTATTTTCTCTCCGTTCGTATCACTGCGCCCTGCCTCCATGTGGCAGCCGCGCCTGGTTCACAGCTTGGGCAATCAAGAGTCGCACCATTTTTTAGATATATTCTTACGTATCTTATACAAACTTATATACTTATGGCTCTAGCTCTCACATTAGCTCTCTCACGTAAGCTCTCTGGTCTGTGCATGTAAACACTGCCAAACAACTGAACAAAGTGATGGATCCGTGTGCGGCTGTCACCTGGCGGCAGCGCGCAGTGATACGAACGGAGAGAAAATAGTGCCAAGCGATAATGAGGTCTGACTATTATTATTATTATTTTTTTAGTTATTTGAGAAAAACGTTGTTGTTTTTTTTCCTGCCAGAGCTTTATGGACACCGTTAGGATGGAACTTTAGAGTCTTGGTGGACCCAGCAGATATTATTCAGTTGATCAAATATCCACAGATTTTCTTTTATTTGGTTTTGTCACATTTTAAAATTGGGTACAAGTTGAATTTCTGACATTGGGGCAAATGATGCACCATAATATCCTATGCACGTCCACATGACTCTGATGAACATAAAGGCAGGGTTATACATGTGCGTCGTCTCTCGTGACTGACAGATGTGAAGCTTCATGTGTGAAGAGGAGCGTCTGTTCATCTGGGTCTAGAGTCATTTTTAACAATGACTTATTTATTTAACATCAACAACCATCTCCCAGTATCAGTCAGTGTTGGTGATGGTCGGAGGAGGAAGAGCCGCAGATTTGCAGCCACACTTCCATTAGTCTGTCCCAGGGCAGCTGTGGCTAACCAATACTGAGTGTGGAGTGGGCAAAAATCTATTTTAGCAAAAAGTTTCATACCGTTCTGTGGGTTTGAAACAGGATTTTCTTTGTTTGTCGCGACTCTCGAGCTGCATTAAGAACTTTTCATGGGAACTTTAGTGAGTCCAGAGCCGCCGCGTTCAGAGTTTTATCTTTGTCTCTTCTTCTCTAATCTGCACATCTCCTCGGGTTTACCTCGGATGCCCTGCCCCCGATAATCCCTCTCTCTCCCGCTCTTCTCCCGTTCTCTCCGTTCTCTCTCCTCCCTCCGGCCGAGCGTTCAGTCTGGTCCTCATCAGATCACCAGCTCTCCACCGCGGACGCTTCTGGAAACGCTTTAGACCCTTTTTTGGGTTTTCTTTCCCTCTAAAACTCCCTCTCTTTTCCCTCCGTTCCCTTCTCCCCCTCTTCCTCTCCTCTCTTCCCCCTCTCTTACATCCTCTCTTTTCCTCTAATCGCCTCCATCCAACTTTCCTCATCCTCTTCTTGCCTCCTCTCTTTTTACCCCTCGATTCCTAATTCACTTTTTTCTTTCTTTCTTCCTCCTCTCCCTCTCTTCTTCCTTTCTATCTCTACTCATCCCTTCTTCTCTTCCCTCACTCCGTCTCCCTCTTTCTCCCCCTCCTTTCTCTTTCTTTCTCGCACACTCTCCTCCTCTTCTCTTTACTCCTCTTTTCCCAACTCACTTTTTTCTTTCTTCATTTTCTCTTTCACCCCCTCCTCTCTCTCTTCTTCCTTCCTATCTCTACTCATCCCTTCTTCTCTTCCCTCACTCCTCCTCCCTCTTTCTCTCCCTCATTCCCTAACCCCTCTCTCTCCCTCTCTACTTTATTCTCTTTCTTTCTCACACACTATAATCCTCCTTTCTTTACTCCACTTTCCCTAACTCACTTTTTTCTTTCTTCCTTGTCTCCCTCTCTTGTTCCTTTCTCTCTTTCCTCATCCCTTCTTCTCTTCCCTCTTTCTCTAACTCCCCCTCATTCCCTAACTCCTCTCTCTTCCTCTCTTCTTTATTCTTTCGTTTTCGCACACTCTCCTCCTCCTCTCTTTACTCCTCTTTTCCTAACTCACTTTTTCTTCCTTCCTTGTCGCCCTCTTTTGCTTCTTCCTCTCTCTCTCTTCTTCCTTTCAGTCTCTACTCATCCCTTCTTCTCTTCTCTCATGCCTTCTCCCGCTCTCGCCCCTTTCTTCTTTCTTCTCTCTTTCTCACATCTCCTTCTCTCTTTACTCCTCTTTTCCTAAATCACATTTTCCTTTTTTCCTTTTCCACACTATCTCACTCTTTCACTCTCTTCTCTCCCTCTCTTCTTCCTTTCTCTCTCTCTTCACCTCTTCTTCTCTTCCCTCTCTCACTTATTCCTTCACTCTCTCTTTCCCACACTCTCCTCCTCCTCTCTTTATCACTCTTTCCCTAACTCAGCTTTTTTCTTTCTTCTTATTCCACATTAACTCCCTCCTCTCCCTCTCTTCTTCCGTTCTCTCTCTTCTCATCCCTTCTTCTCTTCTCTTCATTCCTTCACTCCCCTCTCTTTCTCCCACACTCTCCTCCTCCTCCTCTCTTTGCCCCTTTCCCTAACTCAGCTTTTTTCTTTCTTCTTAGTCCACGCTCGCTTTCTCTTCTCCCTCTCTTCTTCCTTTCTTTCTCTTCTCATTCCTTCTTCTCTTCCCTCTCCTCTTTATTCCTTCATTCTCCTACACTCTCCTCCTCCTCTCTTTACTTGTCTTTTCCTTACGCACATTTTCTTCCTTTCTCTCCCTCCACATCTCCATCTCTCCTCCCTCACTTCTTCTCTCTCTCTTTCCCTATCGTTCTTTTTCTCTCTCCTGCCTTCTCTCTTCTCCCCTCTCTCCCTCTCCTCTTCTCCCTCTCTTCTTCTCTGCTCTCTCTCCTCCCTCTCTTCTTCTCTCTCTTCTTCCCTCTCTCTTTCTCCTCCCTCTCTTCTTCCCTCTCGCTCTTCTCTCTCTATCTCCCTCCTCTCTTCTCTCTCCTCCCTCTCGCTCTTCTCCCTTTCTCCTTCTCTCTCTCTCCTCTCCCTCTTCTGCTCTTCTCTCCTCTCTCTCTATCTCCTCTCTCTCTCTCTCTCTCTCTCTCTCTCTCTCTCTCTCTCTCTCTCTCTCTCTCTCTCTCTCTCTCTCTCTCTCTCTCTCTCTCTCTCTCTCTCTCTCTCTCTCTCTCTCTCTCTCTCTCTCTCTCTCTCTCTCTCTCTCTCTCTCTCTCTCTCTCTCTCTCCTTCCTCTCTCTCTCTTCTCCCTGTCCCCCTCCCTCTCTCTCTCCTCTCTCTTCTTCTTTTTCCCTTCTCTTCTTCACGGATCAGTGCTAACCCTTGGAATCGACTGCTGCATTCCGAGCCCGACCACTTAAACGGGGGAATTGTACTATTAATGTCTGGATGTGGGAAAGTGGCGCTGGCTAATGAGGTCACATATCGCCACGGCAACTTAACCGAGTCCGGGCCGGGGTCAGGAGTCAGGCCCCAGCTCTCCGGAATCTTCTCCAAACGCCAACCCGAGATTATCGGAGGAATGTGAACCGAAGCCGTCGTCCTGGGAGATTTCCAAACGAGATGGAACCCAAGAGACCGCTGGAGATCCGACACAACTGTTGGCGAGACGCGGCGCTGAGGGTGTTCTACATGTGTCTCTATGGGCGGAATGCTCAGCGGTTACTATGGAGACAGGATGTACACATTAGTAAACACAGACACAAAAAGTTATAGCAAAATGAAAACTTTAAACGGCCTGTACCTGATTTGTTTCCAAAGTATTTGAGTTATATTTGTGTCCAGATGTTGATACTTTGCAGTGACATCATGCAGGGGGTGTTCTACGTCTATCTCTATGGGTGGATTGCTCAGCAGTGACCATGGAGACACAACAAAAAAATTATAAATAGTGAAATTAAAACTCTTTTCGATGTATTTGACCTAAATTTGTGTCCAGATGTTGATACTTCACAGTGACATCATGCAGGGGGTGTTCTACGTCTATCTCTATGGGTGGATTGCTCAGCGGTTACCATGGAGATACAACAAAAAAATATATAAATACTGAAATGAAAACTTAAAAGGCCAGTAACAGATTTTTTTTCCAATGTATTTGAGGTAAGTTTGTGTCCAGATGTTGATATTTTGCAGTGACATCATGCAGGGGGTGTTCTACATGTATCTCTATGGGCGGATTGTTCAGCGGTTACTATGGAGACACAACAAAAAAGTTATAAATAATGAAATGTAAACTTAAAAGGCCTGTCTCTGATTTTTTTCAACGTATTTCAGCTAAATTTGTGTCCAGATGTTGATATTTTGCAGTGACATCATGCAGGGGGTGTTCTACATGTGTCTCTATGGGCGGATTGTTCAGCGGTTACCATGGAAACACAACAAAAAAGTTATAAATAGTGAAACTAAAATTTGAAAGCCCTGTACCAGATTTTTTTTTCGACATATTTGACCTGAATTTGTTTCCAGATGTTGATACTTTGCAGTGACATCATGCAGGGGGTGTTTTACATGCATCTCTATGGGCGGAATGTTCAGTAGTAACCATGGAGACGTGACTCACACATTAATAAACACGAACAAAAAAGTTATAAATAGCAAAAAGAAAACTTAAAAGGTCTATACTTGAGTTTTGTCCCAAGTTTTTCAACTAAATTTGTCTCCAGATGTTGATACTTTGCAGTGACATCATGCAGGGGGCGTTCTACATGTGTCTCTATGGGCAGAATGTTCAGCGGTTACATTAGCAAACAGACACAAACAGTTTTAATAGTCTGAAAAGTCTTGAAAAAATACAAAATGGATTTAAACAACCCATTTTTGGTGATCAAAACGATGGTGCTGTTCATAATGATTCTCAAATTTGGTAAGATTATAGCTACTGTAAACATAAACTGTAGTTTTATACAAATCAAGAAGCAGTTTGTGAAGAAAAGTTGAAAAATATTGAAAATTACAATAAGTTCAAACACAATGATGACATCAAATTAGGAAGAATTCTCCAAAAGTTTCTTAAATTACACTTACACTAACATTTTCCTGAAACTTTAAAACAATTTCAACAAAATAAAGGTGTTTTCTAATATTTGTATTTGTCGGATAATCATTTCTATGTACATTAGAGGAGTCATGAAATTCCCTATGGTCATGTCACAATTTCCCACCACAAAGTAAAAATTTAAACCGAAAAAACCAGCCAAATTAGGAAAACAATGTGAATATTTTAGAGAAAAATCTTAAATATAACATAACATGAATGCTGTTTAAGTAAAATGAATAGTCTAACCTGTCACAGCTCCAACCAAGTCGGCTCTTTCTGGTCAGAGCATGTTAAAATAAAACTCAGGTAAAGTCTAAATTGAATAACAAGAGCTTCAGACAGAGCAGTGCTTTCAGTTAGCTTCACAAACCCATGCGGGAATATTAATGACATCAGCTGCAAAGAATGAATATTTTCTGTATATGTTCAAACAAAAACACTGTGTCATTATTATATCGAAAACACCAAAAGAAACGAAAAAAGAATGATTACACATGAACCAAAATATTTCGCCAAAACGATATTGCGTTCTGACTGAAGCATGTTAATTGGCTACAGATCGATATAACAGATCTAACCTCGTCTAACTGTTACATAAGTCTGTCTTTTTCCAGGATCGTTGGCTCCAGTGGTCCCAGAATTTTCAGAAGTCATTGGTGGAGAAGTTAAAAGTAGCTGGTTTAGCGGTCTCCAGAATGTCAAAACGGTATTTAAGTATAACCCTGCTTATTTCAAACGTACAATGGAGCAGTGTTGTCGAGTTCAGATGTTTCATTTTAAAAAATCGGAACGAACAAAATAAAATTACAGAAGTTATAACATAAGACAGTAATTGCAAAAATCAAAACATTAAAAGTAAAAAATAAATCAAGGCAAAAACAAGTCAAATTTTTCAAGTTTTTCTAAGATTTTTTCTCATTGAGGCCAAAATATATGTGTACTATCTGTGTCCAATTATAACCTGTTTACTGTCAGAGAATAAGGAAGTGTGTGTTAGTATGCTAGTTGTTGTAATATTATCATGACAGCAAAAAATAAATCAAATAAACTTAACTCAGTGTAACTTTGGACAACTGGAAACTGTTTAAAATATTACGCAAAATGGACTCTTGTGAGATTTAAATAATGTTAAAATGTTGTTTCTTCATCAAAAACAGACCTGGAGTTGTGTTTTGTTTCATTCACATGTTTGAGTAACTCTTTATTATTAGTCTGTCTACATCTCCAAAGCTCAAAATGCTCTGTTCTACCTTGTGATGTCATGAAGTGGTCGTTAACAGTTAAGTGAACAGCTCCTTTTACCTTTAGTTCAGTAGAGATCGGCAATTCCAGGGTTGAAATGATCCAAATGATTCTAGTGAAGGTGTGTGGAGTTTAAAAACACAGTGGAGCACTTCCTGTATTACGATTACGATATTCTGATATGATTGTGGCCATACTGACTTGTCAAAACCTGATCCCTTCAGATCTCAGAAGCTCAGCAGGGTCGGGCCTGGTTAGTACTTGGATGGGAGACACTGGGAAAATCAGGAGCCACAGTGAGACACTAGTCACAAAAACTTAGGCAAGTTGTGTCCTTAGGCAAGACACTTCACCCACATTATCTAGTACAGGGTTCTCCAACCTTTTTCCTCCGATGACATACTTTTACAAAACAAAAATACCAGGGAGCTACTAGTTTTAGCGATCACACGAAATGGAGTAAATGCAGAAACCACGGCAAGATTTAGATGAGGTACATTTAGATGCCTGTAAAACAAACCATTATCCATTTATTCATCAAAATGACACATGCACAGTGGTGTTAGGCATTTAATCAGTCAAATTTTATTTATTCAGCTCAATATGTTTAATTCTGAAATCCCTTGGCGAGCTACTTGGAAAGGGGTGGGGAGCTACTGGTTGGAGACCCCTGTCCTAGTCTGAAAGTGGTGTGTGTGTGTGTGTGTGTGTGTAAGTAATGGTGGTGGTCAGAGGGGCTGATGGTGCAGATTGGCAACCGCAATTCTGTCAGTCTACCCCACGGCAGCTGTGACTACAATAGAATCTTACCACCACTGGGTATTTAGTGAATGAATAATGTTCTGTAAAGTGTCTTTGTGACATTTGTCTGTGAAAATCACTATATACTGTATTTTCCGGGTTATTAGACGCGCTCTTAAGCCTCTAACCCCATCAAAAAATGACCTCGCGCCCCGCAAGCCAGAGCGCCCTGTACATGAATCCACTCGGGGGTCCCAGCACGACTTCAGTAAACTACAAAGCCGCACCACCCACAGAACACGTAAACACACACGGAGCAGACAGCGACCGCACGGCGAAACACACCCGCAGACACACTCATCACTCCACGACGACGAGGAACGGAACGAACGAACCGAAAAAGCGAGCGCAATGTGCCACTTCTAGACACGACTGAACAACTGAGTCACTGCGAACACGCCGACAATCCGTTGGTCCCAGACAGCACCCTCCCTACACGCCACAACTGAACAAAGCCCAGAGTCACCGTGAACGAACAAACAAACAAAACCACACCCATCACACTGTTGGTTTCCTTTAAAGTCCGTGTGGTTTATTTGTGGAAAAAAGTTTGAAAATAGACCATTTAATGACAGTGCGCCTTATAATCCAGAGCGCCTAAAAACCCAGAAAATACGGTAAATCAAAACTTACTTAACATACTAACTTAAGACATCACAAGTACTTTCTGTTTGAGACAGGCATAAATCTGCAGGGTTTGTGTGTTAAACATGTGTGACAAAACACAACTCCAGGTGTGTTTGTGATGAGGAAACAGCAATAAAACATAGATAACAAAAAAGTGTAATTTGGACCCTTTATTGGTGCTTTGTGTAACTTTCCTTGTTTCCTTCCAGATGTTATTGATTTGCCTTGAAATCTTGTTTAAAGTATCAGAAAAAATTGTGTTTTACTTGTGTGATGTTATCAATATTCTCGACGTCTTGTAATTTTCAACATATTTTTCAACTTTCTTTGCAATTTCTAGTATAAAACTGTCATTTCTATTTACTGATTTGTTTATCCCACCAAATTAAATCAAAATTTCAGAATCTTAAAAATCTGTCATACTCACTTTAAATTAGAGCCAGCTCTGTCGGAGTATACACAAGGCCCATTGATTCCTTTATGCAAACCACAAATCCATAGGCAGAATCGCGGCGGAATCGACCCACCGCTAAAAAAAAAAGAACGCAGCTTTGAGCCGAGCCAAGAGAAAGAAAAGACCACACAGCCACTGTATACACACATATTAAGGACCGCCGAGGACCCAATTGGAAAAGTAAAATAAATAAAGTTAAAAATGTTTGAAAACCGCAGAATGGAACGAGTCCAGTGTTAGCATAAAGAGCAAATTTTGTTTATAGTCGCTAATGTCCAATTCTCAAAGCGGGGAGCCAGGTTCAGTCACGTTAGCCTCGGTGAAATCTTAAGGGAGACATTCTTAAATTCTTAAATCAAACTTCAATTATTCAGCGTGAAGTTTTTATACACTTTACAGGTGTTTCTTGAGTTTTCACGTAAAGGTCGTTATGTCTTGGCGTCTGAGTTTTTGACGGATGATCAAGTCCAAGAATAATATTATGGTTTTTAGATACGCTTTCATTTAGCGAAAGGACGGCAGTTTGTGATTTCCAAAACGTGTCTATTAGATGGTGTAAACATGAACTTAAATTAAACATATTAAAAAAATGTACAGCATATTCTAGTAGTACTCGCATACATCAACTTGGAAATGTCAAAACTACGACTAAAAAAGCCAAAACCTTGAGAATGTCCAGTCCCGTCAGATTTCAGAGGCTCAGCAGAGTGGGTCGGGTTAGTTCTTGGATGGAAGACCGTTAGGAAAATCAGATGCCACAGTGGGACCGCAGTGGCTCTAATGTGAACTGTTTTTGCGTCCTTTGGCAAGACACTTCATCTGCGGTGTATGTGAGTGTTGGTGCGGTTGGTGGGGTCAGTGATGCAGATTGGGAGTCTTGCTTCTGTCAGCTGGTCCCAGGGCAGGTGTGGCTATAGGGATGAATTCACTGTGTAAAGGACAGTTAAATCAGGAAGACACAGGAGAGAGAGTGCATTTACGTGAGTGGTTTGAAATTCAGTTCAAGTTGATTTATATCGCCCGTTTAAAACTATTTGAGCTGACCAAAGTGTAGTCTCGTCTTGGTCTCGAGGCTGGCCACAAGACCATTTTTTTACGGTCTTGGTCTTGTCTCGGACTTGACCGCGTTTGGACTTGGTCTTGTCTCCGTCTTGAAGGGGCTTGGACTCAGTCTTATCTCGGACTCGACCGTGTTTGGACTTGGTCTTGTCTTGGTCTTGAAGGGGCTTGGACTCAGTCTTATCTCGGACTCGACCGTGTTTGGACTCGGTCTTGTCTTGGTCTTGAAGGGGCTTGGACTCAGTCTTATCTCGGACTCGACCGTGTTTGGACTCGGTCTTGTCTTGGTCTTGAAGGGGCTTGGACTCAGTCTTTTCTTGGACTTGACCGTGTTTGGACTTTGTCTTGTCTCGGTCTTGAAGGGGCTTGGATTCAGTCTTGTCACAAACTCGACTGTGTTTGGACTCGGTTTTGTCTCAGTCTTGATAGGGTTTGGACTCGGTCTTGTCTTGGTCTTGAAGGGGCTTGGACTCGGTCTTGTCTCGGTCTTGAAGGAGCATGGACTTGGTCTTGTCTCGGACTTGAGCTCTAACACTCGACGAATGTGATCATATTTCATTACGCCCGCTGCAATAAACTTCTTATCCTGACATATGGTTGAAGTTTTCTGAATAAAAGTGCACAAATGCATCTGTATTTGTCACGATGTTCATTTGGTAAATGTGCAGAGGCTAAATCCCACTGCAAAAACCAGTAAGAGAATGCAACTCCAGTGAGGAACTTGAAAAAACAGGTTTAAAAATCCAACACATTTTCTTCATTTTCTAAGGTTGCACTCACACTAGGACTTTGGAACCGTGCCCAAGCATAGATCGCCCCTAAACCGCAGTACATTTGTCCAGTGTGAGCGTGATCGAACCGTGCTCAGACTCAGCATGGATGAGACTTTGGCCCGATTGGAGGAGGTGGACCAAAGCCTGACATACGAGCCCCGTGTGTGCGCTGATGTTACCCATACGAGGAAAACAGTGAATAAAATCTGCTCCAAAACACTCGGCAAACTTGCACTCACCTTCAATAAGGAGAGACAGACGTTTAGCTGCATTTCGTCTCTGGCTGTCATCACTGCTCTGTGCTGTTTTTATATCCATTAGTCTGTTGAAAAAGGCCATACAGAAAATATCAATATCAACTAATACCATAATAGTATCAGCTAGTATCAGTAGTATCGGTATTAGTATTGGTTTGTTGAGAGGAATTCAAGTTTACATTTTAATGTAATGATATTCCAATGTTCTAGTATCTTCTAAGATCCATTTCTTCATCCACCACTTGAATAATCGTGAAAACACCCAACTCTGCGTCCAAACTCCCTCGTCCACCATCTCCGAAGCCTTTTCCAGCCCCGCTCCAAGACTCGTGAACGACGTTTCTCCAACACGCTGTCACTGGTCACAGCTAAATGTATCTCGATAACAGAGTACCACGAAACCAAACACACACACACACACGACCGCTAGAGCCACCACTTCGCTGTCCGCACGTTCACGGCCAATTTCAGCCCAGAGCATGTACGGAGGAGAGCGGACATCTTGGGAAGGTCCGGAGAGGGCTCTTTAGAATCGATTTGTGGGAATTTCTAACAAATTCTAAACCATACAACAAAAGTCAACAAAATCCAGATATATACACTAAATTAAACCCAACAAACCGACCATTTTAACTTGTCTAGACATTATATCAGACACAACAGGGCAACGTGCAGCCACCGAAGCCATTAGCGACATAAAAGCACTAACCGGAGTTAAATGGACGGTGCATTTTTAAAGTAACATTTCAGTTTGTTTACGGAGTAGAAGTAATCGTACTGTGATTGTCTGTGTCTGGAGGCTTGCGTGACATGGTCTTTATGTCAGAACAGCTAAACTTCCTCTGAAAATATCTCTAAAGGTGGTCGCACGTCCTGCTAATGTGTTCTGTCTTTTGAATCTACTTTCAATAGGACCGAGGCAGAAGCCCGTGGGGGGAAATCGTACTTTATTTTTGGGTAATCAGAGCTAAGTGGTAACCTGGATAAAGATTTCCCTTTCTTTACTTCAATGAGAATGTTCAAAAAGGTTGAAACGGGGGCAGGTTATAGTGGAGTTTCCGCTCGTTGCCTAGTCTTAAGTTATTTTGCGTTTTTCTAGCTCAGGGGTCTCCAACCTTTTTCCTCTGGTGAACTACCTTTACAAAATAAAAATGTCAGAGAGTTACGAGTTTTAGCGGTCACAAGAAATTTTGTATTGTATTTTCCGGGCTATTATACGCACTCTTAAGCCTCCAACCCCATCAAAAAATGACTGCACGCCACAATCCAGAGCGCCCCATACACCAATCCACTCGGGTGTCCCAGCACGACTTCAGTAAACTACAAAGTCGCACCAACTGCATCGCACACAAACACACACGGAGCAGACAGCGACTGCACAGAGAAAAACACCCACAGACACACTCATCACTTCACGCCGACGAGGAACAGAACGGAGGAACGAACCGAAAAAGGGAGTGCAATGTGCCGCTTCTAGACACAACTGAGTCACTGCGAACACGCCGACAATCCGTTGGTCCCAGACACACCCTCCCTACACGCCACAACTGAACAAAGCCCAGAGTCACCGTGAACAACACAAACAAACAAAACCACTCACCCATCACACTGTTGTGTTTCATTTAAAGTCCAGTGCAGTTCATTTGTGGAAAAAAGTTTGAAAATAGACCATTTAATGACAGTGTGTCTTATAATCCAGAGTGACTAATAGCCCGGATAAGGTAAGGTACGGTATATAAAAGATATATACCGTACCTTAGCAAGCCTTAGAGGAGGTACAGTTAGATTAGGGTGACCAGACGTCCCTATTTACCAGGACAGTCCCAGTTTTGAGCCTTGTGTCCCTTGTCCCAGCAGATTTATCCAAAACCACTGATTTGTCACAGTTTTATATAAAAAATGTCCCAGGTGTCCCTACTTTTGACCAATTTAATCCCTGCAGAGGCATGAATTGCCATTTGTTTAAGTAAAATACAGAAAATCAGCTGAAAAATGATCAAAACACAAAGAAAATGTGACTATACTGACTCATGTTAGTTGTGAATGGGCCGAGTGCAAAGTTTTCCTTCATTACGCATTCGATTCACAATTTTATTATTACCAACCACCACAAACTGAGGGGTGTCCCAGTTTTTTAAATTTTTATTCTAACTTATCACCCTAAGTTAGATACTTATGAAACATAAACCATTTATTACATTTTACTTATTCAGGACAATACGTGTAATTCCAAAATGTCTTGGCGAGCTACTTGGAGGGGGGAGGAGAGCTGCTGGTGGCTCCTGAGCTACAGGTTGGAGACTCCTGTTCTAGCTCAGTATTGCTTTACAATAATTGGGCATTACTCATTAACTTGTGAGACTTGGTGCTAAGCTGGGACTGACTCAAAGAAAAGTGTCTGTGGGTAAGGGCCCCTCCAACCGTCACTCTCACACTATCACAAACCCGAGTGTGGTGACTAATTCTGTTCAAAGCAACTGGTAACTGAGGTTTTTCAAATCTCTGACTTGACAAAATGCCCTGGAACACTTCTCGAACTGGTGATTCCCACTTGTGAACTGAAAGATGATCAATGGATTTCCACTTCACATCCGAGTTAAACTGAAGTAGTACAACAATGATAATCACACAAACACACGACAAATCTGAATTGAGTGGTTGACCATTACATGCAAACATTTGATCAATCCAACATTTTATTTATTATGCAAGTGGGGATGGGACAATAAACAATAATATAACTGACTGTGATAAAAAAGGTGGACAATAATCATTCATGGGGCATTTTATATAATCCTGATAATCACCAACACAAATAATCGCCATTGTATCACCAAAATGTGTAAAAAAAAAAAAAAAAAAAAAAAGCCATCATGATCCTCACTACCTGGTTTCTTTTCACTTATAACAAAGTATAATTATATGTTTAATATTTTTGTATATTAATATTTTATCCATTATTAATTAATAATGGAAATATAGGTAATCATTAAAACAAAGACAGTTCATAATTAATAGTAAAAAGGTAATTTATATAACAACAACAACAATGATAATAATAATAATAATAATAATAATAATGGAAAAGAAAGAAGGAGGGAAGAAAAAGAAAATGTCTTTAGATTTATGCTTTAATATTGTAGTAAAAAAAAAAAGATAATGAATGGAAATGATGATGAAAATAATATTAGTTAAGTATAGTGACTAAATGTGTTCATCAAAAAAATGATATATGGGCCCTAGCAGTATGTTTATGCTGCAATACGACATTACACATGTTTTATTTAATTAAATGTGTATGTGTTTGGGGGAAGGGGTGAGTTGGGGGTGGAGAGTTTTGTTGTTTTGTGTTTGTTGTAGGTATTGTTTTATGTTTTTGTGTCTTGTGTTAAATGTTATATTCTCGTGTCTTTAATTTAAAATCTATATACATATTACATATTAGTTGTTTAAACATGGAACTTCTTCATAACATTAAAATTATAACTGTTCATATCCATGACATTTTTAAACTGTCAACTAAATTTTGGCCATGATAATTGCAACACCAAATTTCAATATCGTCCTATGCCTTTATGTACGAGACATTTATATATGGTGTATATACGAGTTAATTCACAAGCAAGAACTCTTAAGAACTTGTAAGATCTCGTAAGAACTCGTAAGAACTTTTAAGAACTCTTAAGAACTTGTAATATTCAAGTATGAAATAACTGATCTCCTAATTGTCTGGGATGTATCATAATATTCAGAGCTGTATTTAGTTATAAGTTTATGCACAGGCAGAAGGCTTTATTGTATAATTTATGGTATATATTTATATTATGTAAATTCTTGGTCCATGGATCACAAAGACTCGTATCCATTTTGACAGACAATACTAAGATTCTAACCCCTCTCCCTGTGTTTCCCCCTCTCCAGGCAGCCCCGTCTCCACCCCAGCGCCGCCTCCCAGGACCCATGGGAACACCAGCACAAAGACCCCCGCTACTCCTCCAGCCCGGCCCCCCGCAACGGCTACCTGGGGGGGTCCAACTTCAACGCCCGCGTGCTGCTAGAGACCCAGGAGCTGCTGCGGCAAGAGCAACGGCGCAGGGAGCAGGAAGCCAACAAGCCACGCCCACAATCACAGGACACGCCCCCCAACAACCAGCCGCCCGTTGCCGCCGCCACGACCACATCCAAGGGCCCCTACCGGCAGGACGTCCCGCCTTCGCCGCGCCAAATCGCCAAGCTCAACAGCCACAGCTTGGAGAAAGGGAGGCCATTCTTTTCGTGACAGTAACTACACGTGAAATCGCATAGGGAACAAAGTTTTATAATTGGTTGGAATTGTATGGTTTATATGAGATTTTAATATTTAAAGATTTTTTTTAAAGAACTGTGATCCTTTACGGCTTAAGTATCAAAAAGCAACAGTTTTAGCGTCATGATTTTTAATGTGCAAGTGCCTTATAAGCCAGTCAGCAGAATATATTATCATTGGTTAAATATGACACTTTCAGCATGCTTGGATTGCATGATAACGAATTTTCATGTTTTCTTTATTTTTATTGTACGATTTTATTGTCAACCACTAGTGCCATAGCCATACTAAATGTTAAAGTGGCACTGTGTAGCTTTTCTATTGGAGGATCCGTGGATACGATTGTTTTGTTGAACCTATCTCTATGGACACAAGCACTTAACAGGACCAAGTAGTGTTTTTTTTTTGGTTTCTTTTGACATACAAATACCTAGCCTGGTTCATAAGCTGGTTTCACTTCATGGAAACCGTCTGACCTCACAGCATTAGGATTCGTTCGCTCGACAGTAGTCAGGTACTTTTTTTAATTTAACCAATCGTTGCTATTTGGTCGTGACATATTTAATGTGCCGCTAATGAGGTTTTTCCCAAATCCCATAAGGAAGAAATACAATAACGCCTTTCCTCTTGACAAAATTCAACAGACATTCTCTTTGTTCCGGCTTTAAATCCTTGATCTCTGAATGTCTGACTCTTCGCTGATTGGCTGATGCCCAGACTCACACTTTCAGGGTTCTTGTAAACTATCTAGTGTATTCCGATTCCTAAGCTAGTTGCTGGAGAGAAATGAAATTGAGTGAAGGCACTAGGTGGCGGCAGCCCGACTAACAAACACTTACAAAATGATTTGGTGGTTTGATTGACAGTATTGCTGAGAGCTGCTACATACTAAACCAGCATTGCGGCCAGAAAAGGGGCATTACCTTCAACCGTCTCTCTCCCAGTTGGCTCTTTGGTTACTACGATATTTGCTGTCGAAGTTCCAAAATATAGGTTTCGACTCCAAAGTTGCCTCTATAACCGCGGCCTCAATGAGCTTTATTTGACTGGAGCTGAACGCTATGGGTGACATCGCACTTCTTTATGGGAGACCCTCCACCAGAAAAGTTACACAGTACACCTTTAATAACTCATTTTTATATTTAATGTTTTCTTTTTTGCGATGATTCATTATTATGCCACTATTAGCACTTGACCAAAACCTTCAACTTTTTAGAACTGGTCATGGAATCCTGCAGTTCTTGGTACTTTTTTGACCGTTACACTGCCAATTGTTAAATAACGGTTTGAAAACTGTGGTACATTTGTCCTGATTAGCTTGATTTATATAATAATAGCCTAATAATGCATCGTTTAACTGTTTTTGGAACCCTCAAAGTCCTCAAAACATTGCATTGTCCACTAACTCCATATACACTCAATGATGGTAGATACTGCTGTACACATCTGCCCTGGGACTAAATGAAAGAAGCCTGGCTACCAATCTGCGCCAAAGACTTCCAACCACCGACAATCACACTTCACATTAAGACTAAGGAGTGTCTTGCTCAAGGACATATCAGCAGTACGCGCAAATCGGAGCTAAGACTGAGTCGCCAAACTTTTGAACATTAGACGACTACATGGACAACCTTGCCAAACCCCTTGATTCCACATTTTGGACCTGGTTTAGTCCTGATTTAGTCCAAGTTCAGTCCCGCTTTCACTGACGCCTACAAATTTAAGATACTTTTGACTCTTTAAAATTTGCAAAGCGAAATATATTTACTACTCCCAAATGTCCAATGACAAAGTACCCCTAATGTTACTTACTTCTTTTCAAAACCAAGTATCCTTACTATAGAATTTTGACCTAATAAACGTTTGAGGTGGGTAAATTAGCCAAAAAATATACTCAACACTTCATAAAACTAAATCTAGTCAAGTTAAGATGACTTGAGTTAAGAAAGTTTTTCATGATTTGAGTAAATTTCACTTGACAAGTAAAATGATCTACCAATGGAACAAGACTTTTTGCACTTAAAATTTGAAAATACATCTTGACACACTTAAGATAGAAAAACAAGAACTTTTTTTTGCACTTAAAATAAGAAACAAAATCTAATGTCGCTTGAATTAAGTAAAACACTTTTATTCCTTTGGTAGATAGTTTTACTTGTCAAGTTGAATCGACTCAAATAAAGGTAAATGTTGTTAATTTAAGTCATTTTAATTCAGTAAGATATATATATATATATATATATATTTTTTTTTTTTTTCCACTGAAGTAAGAGTTTAGGAAAATCACAGAGAAAGTAGAAATTGTTTGGGAAAACTACTACTCAAGTAAAAGTAATTGTAAGAGTAACTGTCTACACATAAAATCAAAATTCAAGGACATAATCTTAAATATTGACTCAAGATTTGACATTTCAGACAAAAATTATATCTGAAGGAGTGGTACAAGAAAAATAAAAGTTTAAATCATAAAAAAGTGAATTAGTCTTGGGAAGACAAACTAACATCATTACTCAAGTAAGAGTAGACACTTCAATCTAAATATTACTCAAGTAAACGCATGCAGTCCAAAAGCTACTCCAAGAAGTACTTTTTTTTTTTTTTTTTTGCTTCTTACTCAAGTAAACGTAAATACTTCCCACCTTTGCTCACCAACCGGAACAGACGCTGACCTGACAAGCTTAACCCCAAACACAAGACTCGATCGTGGGCATGTTCTGGAGCCGGGGCCCTTCGCGGCGGTGGTGGTTGTGTGTTCGCTGGAGAGGGTCATGTGTGCAGACGGAGGGGGCACCCAGACTGGAGCTGGCATGTGGCGACAAAGCATGGAGGCTAAGCAGCTTGAAGTACGGGGGCTTAGCTACTGTGACCACTCAACCCTTTTCAACCCTTTTCCATTCAGTATGAAAATCCCACTTAGAATATACCGCCTGTTTTGTTCTGGTTTGTTAGTCAAGGCGATCGGTGGCTCTTTTGGAAGCGCATTGTTAGCCAAGGTTGGTAGGTTTGGCAGGTTGTGTTTATGTGACCTCATAGCGTTGGAGAATCAAGTTCAAGGTCAGAATTTTATGGAGGAATTTGCACTTTCATCGTCAGATTTTAGATTTGTTAATCTCGTTTGTCGTTCATATCTCTGTAATTCCTGGGCCTATCCACTTGAAACAAAAACTGGCATGAAGTTCAATGTCTTCTCTGTCTGGATAAATAAAAAAGAAAGAAAGAAAAAATCACAGCACCTATGGAAAGTGGTGCCGTTTTCCGACGCCAAAGATGTGATCATTGTCCGTTGAAAGTCCTTCAAGCCCTAAAATCAATCTGGCAAGTTTGTGAAGCTCTTATAAGTACAAATAATGATGTAGTTTAACATAAGTTTGGCTATTTCTTCCAAAATCAGTGAATCTCCCATAGTTATGTAGGCCTCTGCCATCCATCTGAACAAGGACTAGGTCTAAACCAGGTCTAAACCAGAACGGAACCAGAACGGAACCAGGATTGGGTCTTGGGACGGGCTTGGAGGTGCGCCCGCGTAGACAATCGGGTGACCGCGGGTGAAAGAACCACCTCAGAGCTCCTGGTTTAGTCCTGGTTTAGACCTGGTGTGGTCCTGGTTTAGTCCTAGTTTAGACCTGGTTTAGTCCTGGTCTAGTTCTGGTTTATTCCTAGTTTAGACCTAGTTTAGACCTGGTGTAGTCCTGGTTTAGTCCTAGTTTAGAACTGGTTTAGTCCTGGTGTAGTCCTAGTTTAGAACTGGTTTAGTCCTGGTTTAGTCCTAGTTTAGACATGGTGTAGTTCTTGTGTGGTCCTGGTTCAGTCCTGGTTCAGTCCTGGTCTAGTCCTGTTCAGTCCTGGTTCAGTCCTGGTTCAGTCCTGGTGTAGTCCTGGTTCAGTCCTGGTGTAGTCCTGGTCTATTGGTTCAGTTCTGGTGTAGTCTGGTTCAGTCCTGGTGTAGTCCTGGTTAGTCCTGGTTCAGTCCTGGTGTAGTCCTGGTTCAGTCCTGGTTCAGTCCTGGTTCAGTAATGGCAGGTGATTATAAATGGCGTTAATGTTAATAACATCAATGACGTCCCGATTTGCGTACCCACACTTAAAAAAAATCTCCACTACACCACTGAGTAAAACTAATATATAGATATAACTCTATATGAAAGACCAACACTAAAACAAAACAACAAAATGCTCCCAAAATGAACACTGCAGTCATATTAACTTGCAAACACTTTCCTCCATTGTTAAATTCTACACCCGTCATTTTCACCCACGTTTTTTGACTTGAATCGGTATTGCGATGGATCAGTTCATTTAAAATTCACCTCGAATTCCCAAAAGCCGTGGATTAGCGCTTTCTTCTATACTCATACACACCTTGACCAGACCCAACAAGAACATTCAGCCCCTAAACGTTAACCACCCTGCCACACTATAGTCTGTTTGATTAGAACTCTTACACTGTCTTACAATACCCAATCCTAGCTTTACAATGGCTTCATAACAAGGATATTAACTTACATTAGCCAAAATCTAGTTCCAAACGTGCCCCAGATCTGTGACTTTTTTCCCCCCACCGCAGAGCCTCGTGTCTGGGCTGTGGGTGGGCTCGGGGTGGGACAGCCCGCACCAGGCTTCAGTACAATGGAGCTGATTTTGTTTCTCTTTGGTGATTATACCCATTGATGCACAAGCAGTTTGGGAGCTGATCGGCTGTTCAAAGGATAATTAGACATGTTGTTTTTTTCAAATGGCTTCCTTGCAGTCTGCGAACCCGGGCAATATTTAGCTTGAGCATTTAGCGGTTGGGTATAGGGTTGGATTTGTAACGGGGTTTAGCTCAGAGGGAAGTTCTCAAGCTTCAAGATTTTGGACATATCCAAAGCGATGGTATCCAAAAGTAGAACAATATAAGACCTATCATGAATATTCAATAGAAAAGACCATGAAAAAAATCTTTACAAACTCGATTGCATCCAAAATGGTTTGAATCATGTAAATTGACTCACAGTACCTCAGAAAGTAGTGCCAGTATTCAACCTCCCAAAGACGTGAAAGTTGTTTTTTTCCTGAAATGTTCTACAGCAGGAGACTCCAACCTGTAGCTCGGAAGCTACCAATACGTCTCCATCCTGTTATAAGTAGCTCGCCAAAGGATTTCTGAATTATGCCTTATATTGAATAACTCAAATTTGATTAATTACCATTGTAAATAGGGCTGGGGATCATTAAGAAGTTGCCGATATTATACATATCTTAATACATAAGCCTCGATATGATACGTTTTTTAATACAGCGCACTTTCGATTCAGTACAATTTGATACTGATGATATATTTCAAATCGATTCGATACAGTTCATTGAAAAAAAGGCTAAATCATGGCTACTATATACTAAACAGTGTCAGGGGCATCAGGGCCTTCAAAGCCTTCACTGCTGGCCTAAAAAAATATCTGAATCACAGACTGATGTTATTTATATTATTATTAAATAATTCCAGCTTTTCCAATGGTTGTGCTGCTTCCACACATTTAGTAGTTTTGTATTTGACCAATCACATTTCAGCCGTCACTTGTTGCTAGGCAGAGTCAGAGTCAAAGCGTGTGCCTGAGGCCTTCACAATCACAGCTACAAAAAAGGTAGCTCACCGGATGCAAAAGGTTGGAGATTCCTGTTCTACAATATGACATTTAATTTAACTATCACCATGGACACAAGTAGGCCGCATCACCAGGCCAAGTTACAGGTTAGATCTGTGGAGAAGTGGACCCATTCACAGTAATAATGTATGTTTTTGTGGTAGTTTGAGAAATGAAAGCACTTAACTGAATAAATACATGATATATTTGTTTAATGTCATACCGTGGGACATCCCAGGCAAAGCAAAAACATCACCATGGAGACACACAGATGGCAGACCTATCAGAAAAGTTACAAAGTTCAACTTTACGAAGTCAGATTAATATGGCTTGATTTGTTGACCAAAACTCACCCAAAAAAATGATCAGGTTCAACATTTGTGAATCCCCCATTGAATTATAACGCCAAATATCTGCCTGATAACCCTCCAAAGTAGAACAATAAAACATCTACTATAAATATTAAATTGAAACAACCATGGAAAAAACTAAACTTGCTTCCAAAATGTCTTGAATCATATAAAACTTATGATGCTCAAATACTCCATAGGATTTAATAATGGAACATATTAAAATACTGGAATTGTTTGAACACACTAAACCAGATGGGGAAGCAGATTTTTGGCATTAGAGTAAAACGGGGTTAGCCAAGGAGTAATATCTGAAACATTGAGACTTCTCATACTGTGGTACAAGTACTACTCATGGTACGCAGGAATTTAAGGTACTTTTATAAGTGTATTTTTAGAGTTAGACCTGGTTTTACACTTTTTTTTTTTAAATTTTTTTTTATAATGGATAGAAAAAGACATAACAAAATCATCTTCTCTGAGCACATAATCAAAAAATTCTATATCAAACTGAAATCCAGGCACTGAAATAGAAAACTTCCCATGCTATTTTACAATTAAAGGATTTCATATTAGTACTTTGCCTTATTTAACACCAAAAAAACTGTTAAATAAGGCAAAATAAATTACAATTCGTGTTAGTTTAAAGAGGGTTCAATCTATTTTTTTCTTGGTCAATATTTGCAAAGTTCCTGGTTCATAAATTTTTAAAACTTTGCTATAGTTTCCACCTCATTGGTTCTTTAAAAAATAAAAATCAACTTCCAGCCAGTGTTAATCTTATCAACAAAAATATCGTTAGTTAACGATACAATAATTATTTGACTGTTGTACTGACGAAAACTAAATATGATTTTAGTTGAAAGACCAAGACTACAAAAAAAAAAAAAAATTAAAATCTTGCCAAATTTAACACTGATATCATGTTAATTAGAATACACTTTTCACCACATTTGTGTAGCTTTATTTCCTCACGCCCACAGCTATGAAAAATGAAAATCAATGGTAGTACACGCACGCTCTACTCGAGAACGCCCGTACATATCGAGATGTTTAGTATTCAGTCGTGCGTAGGCAAGTATGTGTACAAGTCCTGTTTTTTTTTTTTTTTCAGTACTTTAAGATTATGAGTGGGAGGGGATGAGATGGGGGGGTCCTGACCTCATACATGGTTCAGTCAATGGAGTAATAGTGCTGCTCCTCTGGGCCCCGGCTCCTAACATGAGTTTATGAACAATTTTTTTTTTTTTTTTTTATAATGCCGACAATGTTGCAAAAACAGGCTGTCTGTGAGTGAAACTGACTGGATTTGACAATGTTTATTTTGGTTTGAGTCATTTTGACAAGTGTAAATTTATTTTTGGTATGTTGGTTTGGATTTTTGGACTAGTTAAAATAAATAAATAAATAAATAAATAAAATACATTTCTAGTTTTAATACAAAAAGTGGAAAATTTGAAAAATATTTGTTGGCCTTATTGACTATACTTGATGCAAAAGGAGTTTGGGATAGTTTTTTTTTTTTTTTCTTGCAAGTTTCTATTTTAAAAAAAATCTAGTTTGTTTACCTTATTGACCTTTTTGGATTTTTATTTATTTATTATATATATTTTTTATTTTTGTTGTAACTTTATCTTGATTTTAGGAACAAAATATTGAAAACAGTCAAATTTTAAAGTTGAATTTTTTATTTTATTTTAGTTTAGTATTACTTTTTGTAGGGAAAAGGGAATGTTTGTTTAAAGTATTTTTTTTTCTGATAACCATTCTAAAATTCCGAAACAGTCCAAAAATCTAGACCAACTTAATTTTTTTTTTATTTCTCACAATTACTCAAAACAAGACCATTATTCAAAATTTCTTTATTTTTATTTTCATATTTTTCCCTCCTTATATGCAGATGTGATCACAGTGAGTCCCCATAATGCATGTATCTGATTTGTGTTTTGTAATTAACGTCTGCCTCTCTGTGAAATATGGATTCTTCCCATAAAGTTATTGTATTCGGGGTATTTTTTTCTCTCTGGGGAAAAATGAAAAATATATTGTTATTGTATTTTTACGAGCAGCCTCTGACACGTTTATTACCCTTAATATATGGTACTCTGGTGGTGATTGTGTAACTCTGTGCAATCCTTTTGTAATCTCATGACCACTGTACATAATGGATTTTTCAATAAAGCCGGGTATGTTTCATCCCAAACATTATCTCAACTGTTATCGTTATTATCAACATGAAATATGAATGAAAACATGAGCTGTTGTAGTAACAGCAGGTGAAGCAAGAGAGGCTGAGGGGGCTGATGGTTCTACTGCTGCAGTGGAGATAGTGTAAATAGTGTCTTGCATAAGGACACAACAACAGCATTCATCTGTGGGAGCTGGAATCAAACAATGATGTTTATGTCAAGAGCAGGATTTGAACTGTCAACCTTCAGATCAGTGGCCAAATGCTTTACCAACTGAGCCACTGTGACCTGTGTTCAGATCTGACTGGTTTAAACTGACTGGATTTCAGCATTAAGGCTCATTCTGCTCTCTGACCAGATAACCACATGATAAGAACTATAAAACTAAATATAACATCAAAACTGAATTAGTATAAATCAGTAGAACAAATGATTTCACAGATATGTCAACATCAGAGGTGGGACCAAGTCATTGTTTAGCAAGTTTCAAATAAGTCCCAAGTCTTTGACCTCAAGTCCAAGTCAAGTCCCAAGTCAAAGAGAGGCAAATCTATGTCTTTGGCATCAAGTCCAAGTCAAGTCCCTCAAGTCCCAAGTCCAAGTTTTTGGTGTCATGCCTGAGTCAAAAGTCCCAAGTCAAGTCCCAAGTCAAAGACAGGCAACTCTATGACTTTGGCATCAAGTCCAAGTCAAGTCCCTCAAGTCCCAAGTCCAAGTTTTTGGTGTCACGTCTGAGTCAAGTCCCAAGTCAAGTCCCAAGTCAAGTCTTTTTAAGTCTTCAGACACAAATACATTAAAAAGTTAGGCTAAATAAGCCATGTTTACATATATTTTATATTGTGAATTTATTAAACCATTGTACAGCATGTGCAGCTCTAGTTAAACTAAATCTTGTTATTCTCAGAAATATAAATCAAATGTGTTTCTCCATTTTTTACTCAAAGCACATTACAACAAGGAACCACTCGCTCATTCACATGTCAGTGTACACCGATACTGGGGGTGAGGTGGGTGTCTTGCCTAAGGACATAACAACAGCAATCATCTGTGGGATCTGACTGCTCAACCACTGATGTTTACATCAAGAGCAGGATTTGAACCACCTGCCTCCAGATCAGCACACAGGACACTCTACCAACTGAGCCACTGTCACCATTACTCAGATGTGGCTAAGACCAGCAATGTCTTTACAATTTCTATATTATACTTAAATGAACTGTTGACTTTCTGTTTTTAAAACTGTGTTACGATGTTACTCGGGGAAAGATGTATTAAGGGTTTTGCCTCAGGACAGAACAACAGCTTCTATCTGTCAGTGGATCCACCACTCAAGCAATGATATTTTATGTCAAGAGCAGGATTTGAACCACCAGCCTTCAGATCAGCACACAGACGCTCTACCAACTGAGCCACTGTCTCATATACTCAGACCTGGCTAAGACCAGCAATGTCATTACAATTTCTATATTATACTTAAAGGAACTGTTGACTTACTGTTTAAAAAAAAAAAAAAAGTATTACAAGGTTACTGGGTGCAAGGTGTGTTAAGGGTTTTGCCTGAGGACAGAACAACAGTATCCATCTGTCAGGTGGATCCACCACACAAGCAACAATGTTCACGTTGAGAACAGGATTCAAACTTCCAACCTTCAGGTCAGTGGACAAACGCTCTACCAACTGCGCTACTGTTGTCCTTATTCAGACTGGTTTGTGAGTACGATGCACTGCAGAGTCATGGTGGCAGCACTGAGCAGGGAGGCCCACACTTCCCGCACCCCGGACACTTCCTCCAGCTCTTCCGTGAGAATCCTGAAGTGTTCCCAAGCCAGCCCAGAGACACAGTCCCTCCAGCGTGTCCGGGGCGTCCTCCAGGTGGGACATGACAGCTGCTCCTCTCCACGTGTAGGAGCATTGGTTCTACTCCGAGCTCCTCCTGTGTGACTGAGCTCCTCACTTTATCTCTAAAGGAGCACCCAGCCACCCTGCAGAGGAAACTCATTTCGACCACTTGTATTGTCATTTTGGTCAGTCCCCAAAGCTCATGTCCATAGTTGAGGGTCGGAACGTACTGAGCTTTGCCTTTTTGACTCAGCCCCTTCTTCAACATGACCCACCCCCAGATAGAGCGGAAGAAAATGGATGGAAATACAATATAATAACACCTAATCCAACATTACAACGTCTAACATCGTCATTAGAATAAAAAGTACCGAGTAACTTAAGCTCCAACTTTTACATTTAATAAATCAATGTACTGTTTCTTGAGCTGTGATTGGTTGTGACCCAAGGGAAACAGCCTGTGATTGGCTGACGGTGACGGACTGTTGACTTGCGGTCAGGTATGAACAAAGAGGAAACACATTCTCCGCGGTTGAGTCTACGCCTTCGCTTTTAAGTCAAACCAGATTCATCCAAAAGTCCCCATGACCAGTGTATTTTTATCTGAGCCCTTCTTTTTTCCACTTGTGTCTGAGTCTGTCTTCAATCGCATTACTAACCTTTCAAAACACATCCTCCTTGTTTCTCCTCGCTTCACGCCGGCTTTCTCTAATCTGTCGAGCAGCTGAGCCCCTCCACGGTCTGGCTGCGCTTCTGATACCCGCTCGCCTCCTCCTCTTCTGCGCCGAGGTAAAACACTATACTCTGGTTTATAAAGAAAGGACGGAGAGACGTGAAACTGGCAGAGTTTTGTGCGAGTTCGGCCAAAAGAGGAAGGAGGGAAAGGTCTGGAGATAGAGAGAGGGATAAAGACAAAGAGAAAGAAAGAAAAAGAGACAGAGAGAGGGAAAGAGAGCAGACAGGAAACAGGTTTTGGAGTGTGAGTGTGGATAAAGATGTCCACCTGTCCAGTTCTCACCTCTGGGACTGTGTGGAGCTGCAGAGGCCGGGGGGAGGATGTGAGTCTGGGTAATGACTTCACAGCCTGTACCTTTTTCGTTACGTTGTTATACCGAGAAAGAAACTGGACATTACTTCCAGAACTAATATTACGCTAAATTAACATTTTGACCTTTTAACCACACGATACTGTTGTTCCCCTAGAGACGAGTGACACCTTCAACGACCTCGCTCCTGATGGACTCTTTAATTGCGCACTTGGAATTCCAAATATGGAACTTGGCCCCAAATTAGACATAATAACTGCTCATCACACTCTCAGTCTTCTTCTTTATGTACATCTATAAAACACCCACTTTTTAAAATCTTCTAATCTTCTATTTTTGCGTAATCACTGCAAAAAACCTTGGCCAAAATGTAAGATATAAACACTTAAAGGGACAGTCCGGAATTTTGGACATAGGGCCTCATTTCCTCGTGAGCCAGAGTGTTGGAGACGTGTGGAGACACTTTTTTAAATATTCCATCCAGTCCTTGTATTTGCAGAGGTCACTGGTGCTAGGCTAGTGCATGTCAATGGCCATAGTTATCCTGACACTAAAAACAGTCTTACCCACTCCACAAAACACCTGAAACAAAACTATTATTACACCAGACTGTCCATGTAAATGTCTGTGTTGATAGAATAATGTTTGAAATAAAACTAACCTTGCATCGCATGTTGAGGGACTATTTT
This sequence comes from Boleophthalmus pectinirostris, assembly GCF_026225935.1. Taxonomy (NCBI): domain Eukaryota; kingdom Metazoa; phylum Chordata; class Actinopteri; order Gobiiformes; family Gobiidae; genus Boleophthalmus; species Boleophthalmus pectinirostris. The sequence continues at coordinate 29,943,984 of NW_026571070.1, forward strand.
CTCAGCAGCAGCGAAATTTTGCTTTGCCGGTAAAATAGGTGCTATTCCCCAACCTGAGAAGTACTTGTAGTTCTCCACCCTTTTCCAAGTATCTCGCCAAGTGATTTCTGAATTACACTTATTGTGCTGAATAAGTAAAATGATGAATTAAATGCCTTTCACCATTGTAAGTAAGTCTTCATTTATATAGCGCTTTCAGAGACATTTTCTGTCCCCAAAGACACTTTACACAGCATTATTCATTCACTCTATACCCTGGTGATGGTAACCACATCACTTTCATACTAGGCAATGTGGGTGAAGTGTCTTGCTTAAGGACACAATGATTGAATTGATTGTATTTAAATGACCTTGACTATCAACTGTTCATGGAGACCTGTAGCATGTTTTGGGTTGATGGGGGAAACCCACCCAGACACGGGGAGAAACACACAAACTCCACTCGAAAGGACCCGGGGATTGAACCCAGAGCCTTCTTGCTTTGAGGCATGAGTGCGACCCACTCAGCCACTCAGCCACCGTGCCACCGTGTACTTGTATCATTTAGACGTCTGAGTTTGTGCACTGATAAATGGATAATGGTTTATGTTTTATCGGCGTCTAACTAAGGGTGACAAGATTTTCAAAATCAATAACTGTTACACCCCTGTTTTGTCATGGCTGGTAATAATAAAATTGTGAAACGAGAGAGTAATTAAGAAAAACTTTTCTGCATTTGTCCCATTGATTGATTGATCACATTTTCCTTGTGTTTTGGTCATTTTTAAGCAGCGTTTCTGATTTTACCGAAACAAATGACAGTTTATGCCTCTCTTTACTGTTGACAGGGATCAAACTGGTCAAAAATGGGGACACCTGGGACATTTCTTGTATAAAACTGTTACAAATCAATGGTTTTGGATAAATCTGCTGGGACAGGGGACACAGGGCTCAAAACTGGGACTGTCCTGGGTAAATAGGGGCATCTAGTCACACTAATCTAACTGTACATCATCTAAGGTTTGCTGTGGCTCTACTAAATTTCTTCTGAATGCTAAAACTAGTAGCTCTTTGGTATTTTTGTTTTGTAAAGGTCACTCACCGGGGGAAAGCGGTTGGAGACCCCTGTGCCAGGTGATATCAGTCGACCGCTGCCGAGCTTTCTGTCAGGAAGTACAACTCGCTCAGACATAAATCCTTCAAATGCAAGGTTGGTTTTACTTCCAAAATTATTCTATCAACACAGACATTCACATGGACAGTCTGGTGTAATAATAGATTTGCTTCAGGCGTTTTGTGGAGTGGGTAAAACTGTTTTTAGTGGCAGGATTGACATGCACTAGCCTAGCACCAGTGACCTCTGCAAATACAAGGACTGGATGGAATATTTCAAAAAGTGTCTCCACACGTCTCCAACACTCTGGCTCACTAGGAAATGAGGCCCTATGTCCAAAATTCCAGACTGTCCCTCTAAATCTATCAGAAAACGACTTAAAATTAGTGAAATGGTCTGTCCATGCAGCAAGATCATTTTACTTGACATGTTCTCTTAAAATAAACAACCACTAAACTAGAATTAAACCGTCTCAGAACTTGTAAGTAGATCATAAATCTGAAAACAAGATGAATAACCTGATATAATTTTTAAACTCTTGGTCAGATCAAAGAAATTTGCAGTGCAGAAACATGTGCTTTTACTCATCGAAAATAGTTGAGTAAGAATTTTGGTGGTAAAACCATCTGCGCACACGGTGACCTTTGTGAGAGTAAAACAGACTTTGTGAGGCTTCAGTCCAGACACAGATCCCAGGCTGCGTTTAAAGGTCGACACTTGTTAGCTAACATTTGTGTAGCATTTTTCATATTAGCTCTGGCAGGATACTGTGTTTTGTTTCAATGAACGGATGGAAGAGCTCCAAAAACCTGGCCTCAACAAACTTTACATTTTTATTGGCATTTTTGTTCATGGACTGACAAATTTCTTATATCCGAGAATCTTCTCCCTCAAGGCCGGACATTTTACATGGAATTTAGTTATAAAACATATCAAACTGGTGAGCTCCTACCACTGCCAACACTCATCATTATTTTATAGTCTTTGATTAGGGATGAGCATTCGATTACATTTTCTTAATCGAGAGATTGTCGGGAGAATTAGCGATCGATTATTGGGTAACACTTATAATAACTACACCTTATTTAGCCTTAATAAAGCATGAACAAAGGCTTAATTAATAATGAACAAAGACTTAATCATGATTCACACTTAGTATCTACTTAATTACTACCTTAATTCGCACTTGCACTTAATTTGCCTGTGCTGTAAATAGTTACTCATAATTATTTCATACTTAATTACTCATGAACTAACCATTTGAGCATTTATTAATCATTAATATGCTATGATTTACTAATAATGCAATGCAATGATCATTCAGGCAGCTGTTATCTGTTAGTTAAGTCTTTTTGAGAGCTTTTTTAAAGTGAAGACTAATTATGCTTTATTAAGCATTTACTAAACGTGATTCATTATTAATTAAATCTTTGTTCATTATTAATTAAGTCTTTGTTCATGCTTTATTAAGGCTAAGTAAGGTGTAGTTATTATAAAGTGTTACCGATTATTGATGAATCATTAACGTTTTTATATTAAAATGATCATCATTATTATTACTATCTGCATTACTAATCTGCATAAATAAATTCAACTTTATGACATATAAACCGTAACCACTCTAGAGCCACATCAGCCGTTTGACATTATAATGTGTTTAATGCAACTTTGCGCAACTCTCACAGAAACAAAACTTATAACCTCATGGCTAATTTGCATAAACTAAGCGAAGAAAAAAAAAAAACAGCTCTTGTGTCGCTGATGCGGCACGACTCAGGTGAATACAGGTTAGTGTGACCATATTTGCGTTTGTCAAACCAGGACACCGTACGGGGGGAGGGAGGTGGGGCCTCGTCATCAACATTGTGCTACTCTCACCTGGGAAAACTTTTTCATGTTTTCGTGTCCTGGTGAACTTTATCCCACTGGACACTGAAACATATGTGCTGCTTTGTACACTGTGCACATGGACTCACACTTGTCCTGAGCGAAACAGAAAGTGTGGAATTTCTTGTACAAGTCATTGTTAAATACACATTTGTGCTTCGGCACGTTGCAGACTGACCCACTGTTTGTGTCTCGCTCCTTCTGAGTGCAGAGACACATGTACAGACCCTCGTTTGTCCCCGGACACAGACGTTTGGTCACTCTACACTACGCACAGCAACCTACATTCGGTTTGTCAATTAAAATGAACATAATCGATGAAATTCTTAACGATCAATTATCAATTAATCGACTAATCATGCCCATTCCTATCATTGATAAAAACAGAAAAGCTACTTTTGGACAATTATTTTCAGTTTTCCAAAAAATGAAGACTGTGCTAACGGGACACATGTAAATCTATTGACAGCAAATTTTACTTTTTGTATTTGTAGGGGCAGTTCAATATGTAATAACTTTACTCATTTTACTGATGCACTGAGGACAAACTGAGAAGGACTTAAAACTACTGCTGCCAAATATCTGTGAATATTTCAATATCGGACCAAGTGTATCAGGGAAACCTCCAATATCACAATACTGGAAGCAATACTGCCAAACCCTATCCCTATAGTGTTTAGAACAAATTGAGTTAAGTAAAATCAAATCACCAGAATGTGAAAAAGTGAAAAAAAGTATCTCCATATTTTCAGTAACTTCTTAGTGTCTGAAAGGTTTCTGTATTGTCATATCACACTGACCCTTCTGCACACACTGGCCTCACCTGTGTCAGTCTAGATGTTGTGTCCAGACTCCGTGCGCTCGTCCCTCGTGTCAGCGGCTCCTCTTTCACATCTGCTCAGGTTTACTGCTCTGCTCCTCTGATGTTCACTTCCTGTCTCAGATCCCAGAGGTGCAGTGGATTAGGGAGAAGAGCGTGGAGCAGGTTCAGTCCTAAAAAGGAGAGCTCAGGACTGCTGGAAATTGCATACTGAATAGTTTCTCTTAAATAGGTCAGAATCTATGGCCTGTGTGGTTCTCAAGCCTTTTACAGCAAGTATCATCTACAAAAAGAGCTTCCTAAGTAGACCTACCACCACATCTACAGGGGTCCATTATAATAGCACTAATCTAGGGTCAAATCAGAATTGGAACACATCATTGATACAGTAGTTCTAACATAACCCTGCACAGAAAGATGGATTCATCTCAAAATAATCCATCTTGTTGTGCTCGTGATGGTGTGATAGAGTCCAGCCTCTGGTGGATCGAAGACCAGTCCCAGAGCAGCATGTGGTTTGGGTGGAAGTCAAAGGTGTAGTTTGACTTTTGGCCTTATTCCTCTGTTATGACACTTTGACCAATCAGTTTGGAGTGTCCGATTGCTTTCAGAGAGAGCCGTCCCAGATTTGAATGAGTTTTTCTGTCCATGCCCGGTCCGCGTCCAACAGAGCAGTGATCGAATCCAACCCGATCCAATCCAAGATATTTGTGTCCGAGTGTAACTGAACCCAACACAGTTAAAATCACACTATTGTCACAGGCCTAATGACACATGGAGGATATTGTTTGTGTTCCTCTAACACAGAGACACATAATACAAACTCAGGGATATAGCGAAAATAATGAGAAGACTTTTACTCACCTCTTGTAAAGTGGTAAATTTAAAGTGCAGCATCTCATCCACATTATCCCTATGAATGGTCCTCTGCAAATAATGACCCTCAGTCCACAAAACAGCGCTATTAATCCAGTTTGAAGCGTTCTTTAAAAGTAAAAAGGTGAGAGTAGTTCCACGTGTGTCTGTTTACTTCAACACAATGCACGGATCGAGGTGAAGTGACTCTACTTCCTATGTACTTTCGGCAATCTTCTATGCTTTAAAAATCATGTACCACATTTCACAAATAATAATAACACAGTTTTGACTTGTATCTAACTAGAAGTGCAGAGCTCTGATCTTTTGAACACTTAAGAGTCTCAAAGCGAGTGGTTTTACTGTAGACAGGAAACAGCTGACACGCTGATGTGTCCGTGTCCGAGTCCAGCCCGAGCCTGAACACAAGTTTCCGTCAGGTCCCATCAGACTTCGTTCGAGTTTCCATGCTCTAGTGCACATATCAGTCTAGCATGAGCCAGGTTAGTTATAAAGTTCTGTCCAGAAACTACCCACAGGAGGACCAAAGAGTGGAAAAGCATTTATTTATTCTCTTTCTCACTGCAAGAATGTTCAGATTTATTGATTGTTTCATTATTCTTTATTGACCTTTATTTAACCAGGACAGTCCTGCTGACATTAACAATCTCTTTGCCACAGGGATTGTGGCCACAGAAGAGACTCTATTGTTCATGTTCCCATAATGAATGAATCATGTGCAGGTAGATTTTTCTTAGGAGTAATCTTTTTTAAACTATCAACCTCAACCACACTAGACTACACATTCAGGCAAGAAAATAGAGTCTTAAAGTTTCTTAACCCTCGTGCATCCCTTTAAAAACAGTTACACCTGTGGTCCTTTGTGACAAAAACGTACACTGAAAAAGAATAGCACAATATTTTTATTCAGTACAATTTTTTTGTCCAACTTTTTTATATCAGTGTCTTCATTTACTTCTACTCTAATTATACATACCAAATATTATATAATATTTTGACATTTTAGGTTAAATGCCAGTTTTGTTTGCGAAAGTCTCAAATTATGTGCATTATGTGATTTTTTTCTATATTTTCCCACTAATTTTAACTCAAACTCACACACACAAACTCACACACACTCCCAAACAAACACATTCAGTGCACTCTGGGACTCGTCTAGAACACACCCATCGTTTTCACATCAAATATCTACATCTGTGTCCTTCAGTGTGGACTCACATGTACAAATATTGATACAATCTTGTAATAGAAGCTACACAGTAAAAAGAAAAATATCAAAAATTTAAAAAGACAATAAAAGCAAACATTTTAAAGGGCTTTCAACACCAAAGAATGAAAAAATAAATCAAAACGTAAAAATAAACTGGAAAAGTTATGACAGTAAACAAAATAATTTTGAATGGAAGTCAATGGGACAAAAATGTACTGAAGGACCACAGATGTGAGTATTTTGATTATACATCGTTTATTTAATGTGATCTTGAAAAAAAAACAACACAGAAATTAAAAATACATCACAAAATACACAAACTGGCTAATTTTGGTGCTATTTGGTGCAACACGGCCAAAAATATGCTAAAAAGAAAAATTGGGATGTACAAAAATGAAGTGGTGCAGGAGCAGTGTTGGGGAGTAACAGATTACATGTACTGGAGTTACGTAATCACAGTACAAAATATGAGTAACTGTATTCAGTTACAGTTACTGTTTCAGTGAGTGGTAATTGGATTACAGTTACTTTGTTGAAATAAATGGATTACATGACGGTATTTTCTGTTTTCACATTTCGGGCTATATCCCTTTTTTTTTTTTTTTTTTTCCTCGGTATTCCACTCATTGCCGGACACTGAACCAGGTCCAAACCAGGTCTAAACTAGGTCTAAAACCAGGTCTAAAACCAGGTCTAAACTAGGTCTAAACCAGGTCTAACTAGGTCTAAAACCAGGTCTAAACTAGGTCTAAACTAGGTCTAAACCAGGTCTAAACCAGGTCTAAACCAGGTCTAATCTAGGTCTAAAACCAGGTCTAAAACTAGGTCTAAAACAAGGTCTAAACCAGGTCTAAAACCAGGTCTAAACCAGGTCTAAACTAGGTCTAAAACAAGGTCTAAACCAGGTCTAAAACCAGGTCTAAACCAGGTCTAAACTAGGTCTAAAACCAGGTCTAAAACCAGGTCTAAACCAGGTCTAAACCAGGTCTAAACTAGGTCTAAAACCAGGTCTAAACCAGGTCTAAACCAGGTCTAAACCAGGTCTAAAACCAGGTCTAAAACCAGGACTAAACCAGGACTAAAACCAGATCTAAAACAGGATTTAACAGGACTAAATCCTGCTGTATGGACCTGTCTCCTCTTCTTCTATCAATAATATTTTTAATTTGGTTCAGTAAAGTTTGTTTTTTTATTTTCTTTTATCAGACAAAACATCTTATGTGAAGATTTCCTGGTCTTTGCTTCTCTACAGCAAATCAAGTAATCCAAAGTATTCAGATTACATTACTCGCTTTAAGTAATTTAATGGATTCCGTTACAAACTACATTTTGGGGTCTGTAATCTGTAATCTGTAGGGGAATACATTTTAAAAGTCACCTTCCCAACACTGTGCAGGAGGGTTAAGAAAAAGATTTGAGCAACAACCTTCAGTGTGTTATACGTGAGATATCTGTTCACTTTCAAAACCATCTCTTCAGTCGTTAGTCTTTCTGTTCCACGGTTCACTGTAGCATGCTAACCCTTCTTATACTTTTCCATGGCCATAACTCACATGTTGTTTTTAGCATTAGCCTAGCCTGACAAGCGCTCATGCTAACTTCCTCTTTGATCCCCAGCTGTTCTGACATGGGACATCAAAGCATGAAGCAGGTCCCTCAACCCAAAACAGGTGAATGCTCTGCTCCTCTGGCCCCGTAACTGCTCCCACTGATCTCCAGGACTTCCACCCTCACTTTTATCTGCGGACGTTTCATCCCAAACATCTGCTTCTCATCACGGCTGCAGGACCGGACAGCAGAGAGAGCTTTACGTCTGAACTGTAGAACATCCTGACCTGGGTATTTCTCGTTTTATAACTTAAAGATGCACTAAGTCACTTCTCTTGTGAAAGGTCGGCCACCTGCTTGTCTCTACAGAGGTGTTATTGCAATGCAGGGAATGTTCCGCAGTGTGGTATTAACCTGTCCACCTTGCATTTATTCAAAAAGCCTAGATATGAACGAAGAAGTGTGAAATCCTGCTTTTTATAAGAAAGGACTTTTAATCCAGTCGGAGTGCCTCGGATTTTCCTTTTGTTGCTGCTAAACCTACAGATATTTTTGTTGCTGAAGTACCTTAAAAACATCCCTTCTTGACTCCACGGAGAGTTAAAGCAGACCTATTATCGACTTTTCAGAACTTTTAACCATATTTAGTTGTTTCACTTTCTCATTCACCCTCTTGAAGTTGTTTTTGGAGTGATTTGTGCGTGGTTTGTGCAACCTTTAATCACTTATTTTCAAGAGTCCTTTTTGCAGATCAAGTCCCATTGTCACCACGACCAGCAGACACCCGCTGCTCTATACTTTGCTCTCCATTTTTATTTTCTTAACCGGTGATACACACGGGATTCGGCAGCATCACATAGCCATTTTAGTACAAATGAAAACAAAAAATTCTCTACTTGAAAACTCTTTGTTGTGATGATGTTTGGGCACCACAGTTTTCTAACATGGAAGTTTGAGAAGTCATTAGCATTATGTAGGCTGCAAACTAAACAACTAACAGCAGCAGAGAAAGTTTAACAGAATGCAATGATTAGAGTTACGGTTAGGGTCTAGGGTTATGGTTAGGGTTTAGGATTACGGTTAGGGTTTAGGGTTAGAGTTATGGTTAGAGTTTAGGGTTAAGGTTAGGGTTTAGGGTTATGATTTAAGGTTAAGGTTAGAGTTAGAGTTTAGGGTTACAGTTAGTGTTTAGGATTACGGTTAGGGTTTAGGGTTAAGGTTAGGGTTTAGGGTTACGGTTAGAGTTTAGGGTTACGGTTAGGGATTAGAGTTACGGTTAGGGTTTAGGGTTACAGTTAGGGTTTAGGATTACAGTTAGGGTTTAGGATTATGGTTTAAGGTTACAGTTAGGGTTTAGGGTCACGGTTAGGGTTTAGGGTTATGGTTAGAGTTTAGGGTTACGGTTAGGGATTAGAGTTACGGTTAGGGGTTAGGGTTACAGTTATGGTTTAGGGTTATGGTTAGGGTTTGTTAGTGTTCACCATTCACGACACTTTCGCTGCTCTCATAATTACCATAGGACGTGAAGGTACCACAAGAGACAGGTCAGATTTGTGGAGAGCCAAACCCCCTCACAGTCAAAATGTCTGTTTTTCTAGGTTATTTTGAGCTATAAAATGACCTGCAATTGAATAAATGTAAGGTAGAGCTGTTTAATGTCATATTCCGGAATATTCCAGGCAGAACAATCACATATCAGTAGAAACAAGCAGATGATGGACCTCCAACCAAAGAGTTACACAGTGCATCTTTCACTTTAAACCACTGCAGACCGTTTAAAATGAACTACGTCTGTTTTTCACATCATTATGACAGTAAAAAAAGGCCCTCGACAGACCCTAACCTGTTGTCCGTCTTCAGAATCGCACCACGGTTTTGATTATATCTCGTAATGACGCTGCAATGCAAACGGCTGGTGTTAAAGACTCGGAGGAGCTCTTCCAGGCTGAGCGATGGGGGGCCAGCGAGGGGCCACAGACAGCTTTATGGGGCCCCCGAGCCTGGGACGTGTGGTAAGTGGCTGCACAGGTTACGCTCCGAGTCGTGTGTCAAAGCGCGCCCGGGCTATTGTGCTTTGATGGCGCTACGTTAGCTCGATGGCCATGTCCGCGCGATTTATGGTTACGACTGGAGGATGGGGCGAGAGGGGGTTATGGGAGATCTGGTGTTGTCACTGGGGAGGTATGTCCGTCTTATAGTGTCCATAAAAAAGACACGGCGGAAAAACGCAGTAATCAAAAGTGCTGTGAATTAGCTTTTAACATAATGGGGATAACACTCTGCTCGGTTGATCATGGATTTTATTGGTCAGTGATGCTACAATAAAATGGAAAAATATACTGTATATTAAAGGTTGTATGGATGATTTTTTTTTAGTTTCAAATTGTCAATGAAAGTTTAAAATACCATTACAGAGACGCAGCAGCCTTGTAATTATGATGACCAAAAAAAAAAAAAGAACCAAAATCTATCAACTGTGAACATAGCGAGGCCAGATAAACATCAACCAATAGAAAACAAGGCTACCTCATTTTCTATTGGCTGTTAGGTTGTCAATCAAACTCCCTACGTTTCTAGTGTAACTGACTCAAGGCACGCTGGGATTACGTGGTTTATGCAGCGGTTCTTGGAGGCTTTTTCAACCTGTAGCTTCCTCGCAATTCGCACTAAAGTTTGTTGCGATGGCGGACGAGAACCCATGACTACTTTGTCGTAAAAGAAAGTCGGTTTTTAAGGTCGCTGAAAGAAGAAGAGAACGAGAAAAGGAGTGAAGCCAAACTGAGGTGATTCTTGGAGATTCCTTCCAGCGATGGCGCGACTGACGCAGACGAATGGTCTAAAAACTGACACGTCGGTCGCTAAATTATTTCTAGACTGGTCACTTCAACAGTCATTCTGAATGCGTGATTTCTAAAGTAAGGAGACGGGAGGAGATGTTTCTGCTGAGGGAACTGTGGAGGAGGAAGGTGGTGTCACGCATGCACAACATTTGAAAAAGGACTGTCGCTATATTTCTCTTCCTTTAAAAAAATCCTCTATACAACCTTTAATAAAACTATCTTATTTTTAAAGCGGGCCTATTCAGCAAAATCAACTTTTCAGAGCTATCAGAGCTTGCTATAATTGTTTCCCATCATCATTTGCAAAGTTGTATTTAATTCGTGCAATCTTTGGGGTCCACTGCCTATTCCGATATCCCTTCATTACGACATGAATCTATTTAGACATAGCCTGATTCATCAGCCGGTGTCACTTGAAAGAAACCGTATGACCATGTAGCGTTAGAATTTGTTCGCTCGACGGCAGGCGGGTACTTTTTTTTATTTAACCAATCACTGCTATTTGGGCGCAATGTATGTAATGCGCCGCTAACAGGGTTAACTGTTATATTAAGTTTTTCTCAAATCCCGTAGGAAGAAGGACAATAACGTCTTTCCCCTTGATAAAATTCACTAAACATTCTCTTTGTTCCGGCTTTAAATCCTCGATCTCGGGAATCGTTGCCACCACAGAATGTATGGCTCTTCGCTGACTGGCTGGACTGGATTTGTGTGAACTGTCTGGTGTGTTCTGATTTCTGACCTATTCCTGAAATGAAATTGAGCGGAGGCACTAGGTGTCGCCAGCCTGGCTAATTAAGACATGCCAGTTTTCCGACACTTTTTACTATCGCTATTCCAACACGTCATATATAGTCTTCTCCGCATATAGTCTATACAATGAGATGAATGAAGCACAAAGGGCCCGTGCAGCCTCTGTTTTAGTTTAGATATTTTCCCAAGGCCTATTCTCTTTTTTAAAACGCATGACTGTTTCCCACGGCAATCCGTTAAGACATTTTCCCACTGTCTGATATCCTGTGTTGCCTAAGTATTCTCTGATCAAGTACATGGCACCGTCCCAAGCATCTTATGATATATGGGAGCACAAAGTATAATAGGCCATTGTTTCCCAAAGACTGGGTTGCAAGAGATTTTTTGGGGGTTCGCCATGTCACGATCTGTAAAATGTTAAGACGAAATGTTAAGACATATTTTGAATCATTTTTAATCTTTTTGTTTTATTATTTTATTGACTATTTTGTTCCAATATTGTTGGTTCAATTGAATGTTGAATCTACTGCCTCCGCTCAATTTCATTTCTCTCCAGCGACTAGGTCAGGAACCGGAATACACTAGACGGTTTGTAAGAACCTCAGAAGTTGAAGACTGCACACTGACCAATCAGTGAAGAGCTGTGAAACCATGACGTCGAACTCAAGCACCTGTCTGGGTCGCTTTTTGTGGAACAGCACAACAGTAAACAAAGCGGACTAGATGGATGTAGACGAAGACAGACATTCTGTGTTGGTAACGATTCCCGAGATCGAGGATTTAAAGCTGGAACAAGGAGAATGTTTGGTGAATTTTTTCAAGGGGAAAGATGTTATTGTCCTTCTTCCTACAGGATCTGGAGCATTACATACGTCATGACCAAATAGCAGCGACTGTACCCCCCTACTGTCGAGCGAACAAATCTCAATGCTGTGAGGTCAGACAGTTTCCACGAAGTAGCTGATGAATCAGGCTAGTTTTAGATGAATATTGTGATTTAAAAAGTCCAAATTATAACATAAGTGTCATAGATTATAAGGATATATAACAGACACAAACACAGTAGTTCTTCTTTAAAAGTGCATTACATAATTTTCTGGTTTAGGATGTGTCTTTTAGCTATATGGAGATGTTAATGCAAGGTCTAGATCATATCTGTGGAAAGGTGAGCCCATTAACAGTAGGAATGTATGTTTTCAGTATATTTTGAGCAATAAGAACACCGGTAAAATCTCCATGGAGACAAGCAGGAGGCAGACCACCAAAAAAGTAACTTTGACAAACATTTTTCCAATTACATTTTTCAACTTAATTGAATCATGAACATGTGGAAGGTTTTTAAATGGGATTCCATTTTTGCAATGCACCTGTAGCTAAAGGGATTTGCAATTAGAAACTTCTGCTCATATTTTAAAATGTAAAAAAGTAATAAAATGGTTGCTGGAATTGAAGCTGAGTATTAGCAATACAATTTGACAGAAAAGTAATTTGAGCAGTGATATTATCTCATCACGTCACTATAACATAAAGAGAAACGTAAAGGGCCGTAAACATGTTTTGGAGTTAATTGGCAGGTCTTAGTCCATTCTTCCATTGAGATTATAAACCATCACAGAGAAACAATTGTCCGGTATATGGTTCTCATCCAAGAAGCTCTCTGATTGGATAAAACTACTGTAAAATCCAGACTATTGAGCGCACCTGAATATACGCCACATCAACAAAATTTTAACAAAATTTGAAAACTGTACATATATAAGTCCACACCTGAATATAAGCCGCAGGTGTCCACGTCTTCAAGAACATTATCAAGTTGAGGTCGTCTACTTTTATCGTCTCTGAAAGCTTTTGTCGTCTTTTTGTATTAAATCAGTTCGTCGCTGCCATCAGCAAAATCTCACCATCGACTCACTGATGTCGAGCTCACGAGCAGCAGCTCTGTTTCCTTCTTCCACAGCCACATCAATCGCTGTTAATTTAAAAGCTGCATCATCTGCATTTCTTTGTGTGAGGAGCAGTGTTGCCATAGTTACTTTGAAATAGTAATCTGACTACTGACTATTGATTACTTCTTTAAAAAGTAACTTAGTGAAGTTACTGACTACTTGCTTTTAAAAGTAACTAAGTTAGATTACAAGTTACTTTTTTAGTTACTTTCATCAGCGGCTGATCCCCCACCTTTTGCGGAAGTTTGTATTTCCAGATGCAAAAGTTGTCCCTCTCTCCCTCCATTGTTTACATCTGACTCGTGGAGGAGTGGAGATGACGTAACATCATAGGAAACGTGTCACCAGAGACGATTTGTACGATCTTTGGGGTCACATAACCCACGTCGCCAAAAAATAAAAATAAATAAATAACCTACGGCGGCCTGAAATGCAAAAATAGTAATGCACAGTGTATTAGATAAGTAACTTAAATCTGACTACTGGTTTGGAAATAGCACTGCGTTAGACACTGGTTACTGAAAAAAGTAGTCGGACGACAGTAACACGTTACTAAGTAGTGCGTTAGTGGCATCACTGATGAGGAGGTTGTGTGTATGAAGCATCAGCCCTGTCTCTCCCCGTGCTCTAGTGAGGATGTCTCCTGCAGAAAGAGTCTCTGTTCTGTCTGTATCATGTCAGTGTCTTGATTTCAGATTTCAGACTCTCTCGGGGGCGGGATTAGTTCTGTCAATCAGGTGTGAGTGGATGTCAGACTACTGAAGTTTGAGACGTTTCTTCTCGTCATTTACACAGATCGGTAAGACGTATCCTTCTCACTAATGTTCATTTAGCATCATAACTTATTTGATCACACGGCGATAAACCATTTGAGTGCACTGACAATATCGCGAGCTCGTGTACCAACTGCATGAGAACCCGAGATCCATGTGTAACCGCACAAACATCGACATTTTCTGCACTTGGCTGCATGTATCCACTGTGTTGCCAAACCACAGATCGTATATATGAATGAACAATGTGCCAAACTAAGAATTCGTCCATATTTTCACCGCATTGTTTTATTAGTCGCAGGGTTCAAAGTGTGAGAAAAAAGTTTCGGCTTATAGTCCCAAATTTACGGTATCTGCCGCTAGAAATTATTTCCATCTGGTTCTCAGCATTTTAAAATGATATAGACAACACCATTCCATTTTTCCACGATAAAAACACATTTCCTGAACTAATATAAATAAAAGTGAGGTACATACCCTTTAACATAAACCAGGACCTTTAATTTGTATAAACCGCAGTCATTTCAAACTTTACCCTGACCTGGATACTGAGTAAAAACACGTATTTGATGTTGCACTAGTGAGTTCTTTGGAATCCAGGTAAGAACACATCAGCAGTGCATTTCACACATTTGTATTCTCCGGGCTACTTTGTTTACAACACACTTCAAACAAAGCATTACCATTTCAAAGCTGGTCAAGTACGTGCGGCTCTTACACAAAAACAGCACGGAAAAATATGCGGACTTCAATTCTTTGTATTTATTTTTCTGAATGAGTGTGGAGAGCACCGACTGTTTATCTGCGAGCTCTAGTTTTAATCATAGAATGTAAAGAGTCTATAGGTTGTGTTCATGTTGTAGAATCTGATTATGTCATTATGTCAGTGGTCCCTAGGTTGAAGAATGGGTCAAATGCAGAGGACAAATGTGGAACTGGGTGGAAAATGGGCAAAATGCAGAGAACAAGTTTTTTTTTTTTTTTTTTTTTTTTTTACATGAGTCCCTAGGCATGACAGTTATGCTGAAAAAATTGGTCAAATGCAGAAGAAAAATTTAGGAGATGTCCCTGGGCATGGCACAAGTGTTGATGGATGGGTCAAATGCAGTGAACATATTTTTACATGAGTCCCTAAGCATGGTAGTAAGGTTGAAAAATTGATCAAATGCAGAAGACATGTTTGGAGATGGACCTCTCATGGCATAGGGTTGATGAATGGGTCAAATGCAAAGGTCATATTTGGAAATGGGTTTCCTGGGCATGGCAATAAGGTTGAAAAATTGGTCAAATGCAGAGGACACTTTTGGTGATGGGTACCTAGGCACTGCATAGTGTTTATGAAGGGAGCAAATGCAGAGGACATATTTCCAAATGGGTCTCTAGGCATAACAACAAGGTTGAAAATGGGTCAAATGCTGAAAACCAATTTTGAGATGGGTCCCTTGGCATGGTGATAAAGTTGAAAAATCTGTCAAATGCAGTATACAAATTAAAAGATGGGTCCTTGGGCATGGTACTAAGGTTGATGAATGGGTCAAATGCAGAGGACATATTTGGAGATGGGTCCCTAGACATGTCATAGTGATGAATGGGTCAAATGCAGAGAACATATTTTTACATGAGTCCCTAGGCATGGCAGTAAAGTTGAAAAATGTATCAAATGCAGAAGACATATTTGGAGATAGGCCTCTCATGGCATAGGGTTGATGAATGGGTCAAATGCAAAGGACATATTTGGAAATGGGTTTCCTGGGCATGGCGATAAGGTTGAAAAATAGGTCAAATGCAGAGGACACATTTGGTGATGGGTACCTAGGCACTGCATAGTGTTTATGAAGGGAGCAAATGCAGAGGATATATTCCCAAATCTGTCTCTAGGCATAACAACAAGGTTGAAAATGGGTCAAATGCAGGAAACAAATTTGGAGATGGGTCCCTTGGCATGGCAATAACATTGAAAAATTTGTCAAATGCAGTGTACAAATTAAAAGATGGGTCCTTGGGCATGGTACTAGGGTTGATGAATGGGTCAAATGCAAAGGACATATTTGGAGATGGGTCCCTGGGCATGGCATAGGTGGATGAATGGGTCAAATGTAGAGGACAAATTTGTAAATGGGCCCTTGGGCATGGTACTAGGATTGATAAATGGGTCAATGGCAAAGGACGCCTTTCCAAATTAGTCCCTAAGCATGGCAATAAGGTTGAAATGGGTCAAATGCAGAAGCAACATTTGGAGTTGGGTCCTTGGGCATGGTGCTAGGGTTGATGAATGGGCCAGATGCAGAGGTAAAATTTGGAAATGGTTTCCTGAGCATAGCAATAAGGTTGAGAATGGGTCAAATGCAGAAAACAAATCTGGAGATGTGTCCCTTGGCATGGCAAGAAGGTTGAAAAGTATGTCAAATGCAGTGTACAAATTTAGAAATGGGTCCCTAGATAGAGCAATAAAGTCGAAAAATGATTAAATGCAAAGGACAAATTTGGAAATGGGTCCCTGCGGACGATATAGGGTTGATGAATAAGTCCAATCAGGAAGCCAAATTTGGAAATGGGTCCCTTGGTATAGCAATAAGGTGAAAAATGGGTCAAATGCAAAGGAGAAATTTGAAGATGAGTCTCTAGGCATGGCATACGGTTGATGAATAAATCTAATGCAGAAGCCAAATTTGGAAAACTGTCCCTGGCCATTGCCATTTGACCCATTCATGGTTGATAAATGGGTCAAATGCAAAAGACAAATCTGTAAATGGATCCTCAAGCATGGCAGTAAGGCTGAAAAACCATGAGTACAGCAGATGTAGAGGAGCTCAGTGCTGTGACAGGAAACCTCATGCAGGAAGTGCAGACAGTTGAGTGGTTCTTTGTGGCATTTTCCGACATGTGTCCCCAATCACAGCACACTGCAGAGGACGTCTGCTTTCACTCACAGCTCTGAGACTCAGGACTTCAGAGGAGCAGACTCTGGGATCATCCTGGAGTTTAGACTGAGAAAGGACCACCACACGTCCCAGAACTTCACCAACACAAGACCCAGAACTTCAAGACACGTGTCACTGGACCACAAGTTCCTGCTGCAGCAGTACGCTCCCATTTCTCAAAACACGTTAATACAAGGCAGCCATAAAATGTTAGTATATTTTCTTTAAATTGTTTGTACAGTTTTATTTAATTGTGAAAAAATGACTCATTTTTTAATTACTTTGTCACAGTAGAATTTATATAACTCTACTGTTTTTGCATATTGGTTATGTAGCACCTCTACCTCTACCTCCACCTGTCCAACCAGAAGCACACGCTGGATCTGGAGCTGGGTCCCTGATTTCAGAGGGTGTGATTGACAGTTAATCAATCAGAGAGACACATGCCCATTCGCGTCAAAACAAACATGACTGCTTATTAAGAAAAGCAACACAGTGGACTGAGAAACAGCACAGACTTTTGCAGAATCAACAATCAAAGCACCAAACTCGTACTTATCTCAAGTAAAAGAAGTGATATACATATTGTTCTGAACGATATGAGAATTTTTGAGACACATGCTCCAAATTAGCAGCTGTGGTTGGATGTTGAAGATTGGATGGAGGTTTTTCACGCTCTATGAAATCTCAGAAGCTTCTGGATTCAAACAGAATATCGAAGGGATGGTCTGCTCAGGCGGGGAAACAGAAGAGTCCACAGGAAACACACACACACACACGGGGAGGAACTCCACACACAGGCCCAGGCAGCCGATAAAATAATAAATAGAATCATGTTTTTTGCAAGTGCTAGTTCGTTCCTTCAAATATAACCAAATTTACACACACACACCAACCTCTGCCACCACTCCACTATTATTTCCCGTATTATTTAATTTAATTTATGTTAAGTTAATTAAATTACACATAATTTAATTCCTTTATTTAGACTTATATTAACTAAAATGTGTGCACCCAAATAAGAATCTAAGTCTGAATTATTTACTTATACTTGTTGTTTTTTTTAATGCCAGATGGACGAGCCTCGGGAGAAACCATCAATGAATCGACAAAGGGGGGGAGCACTACTTAGTTAGTTTTGTTAAGTTTGTTTAGTTTAGTTTGCTTTAAGGTCACTTTATTATCACTTATTATTTTCTGTATTATATTTGCCTTTTTGTTACTTTGAAGTTAGTAGTTTTAGTTAATTATTTAGTGTAATTTGCTCCTCTTGTGTTCAGTTTTAGTTGGTTTTCAAGTATTTAAACAGTTGGGCCTGTCTTTTTTTGTTCATGATTTAACTAATTTGAGCCTTTGTTAAATTATCTTTTTTTTTAACTTTACTAAATTTAAACTTATTTTTATACCTTGTCTTTGCCTACTACAAAGACATTTTGTAATTTTTATTTTTATTTTTTATGTTAAAGGTGGATTGTGTAACTTTTCTGGTCTGTCAAAAGTTTTTCTCCACGGAGATGTTTCACAGTATGGTATAAAACTTTTTTTATCTTCATGGAGACTACACCAGACCAACAGGTTACAGGTCAGATCTGTGGAGAGGCTACACCACTCACAGTCAGAACGTCTGTCTTTCTACATTTTTTTTGATCTATAAAACCACCTGTAATTGTATATGATGATAAGTTTATTTCAGATGTTTCCATAAATTATAAATTGCATTATCATACAGTAAATGATCAACTGCATATGCAATAATCAACAGATACATAAAGACTATTATTTTACATTGCCCATCACAACGAAAATATCCAAAAAGAAAAAGAAAAAAAAATCTGTTGTTCCGAAAAGGAGTGGGAAGAAGCAATGTTTATCTACCCCCACCGCCTTTTACAATCCCACTAAAGTAATAATGTGCTTCTGCCAAACTCTTCTAGTACGTCACATTACTCCCCATACAAAAAGAAATATAGCGTAGTTTGTATTTAGATAACAATAAAATTAAATTCCTTCTTGAGCATACATAGCTATGATCATTTCTTTATATTTATGTTTAAACATTTTCATATTTGGACATTTTTTGAGCTCATCACTTCCAGATTTTGACCCCACAAACTGAAATACAGAAACTCTTTCTTGTTGTATGGACTCTGGCCATTTTAAAGAGATGAATTCCCCTTAAATTATAAGTTGTCTCCCTTTCCCTAAAAAGTTTCTGAATATTTTTTGGTAGTTCCTTCCTTTGTGCTTTGTACATTATTTTTGCTGTCTGGAAGCTTATCAAATCCTTAAGTTTTAAAATTTTTGAGTCGAATTAGTTGGCTAATGTGGTCATAAAACCCAACGTTATGAATTATCCGTAGTGCTCTTTTCTGTAACATGAATAGTTGGTCCAATATTGTTTTATAATTATTACCCCAGATATTAAATATGGTGCAACTAAAGAACAATGGAGTGTATGTAGAGCTCTCTTGTCCAGAAAATATTTGGCCTTACCTAATACTGCTATGCTTTTTGAAATATATTGTATGTGTTCTTTCCAGTTACGTATTTCATCAATAATAACTAATGTATAAATGTAAAGTAGAGCTGTTTAATGCCATACTGTGGAACATTTCAGCCAGAGCAACGATATATCCATAAAAAAATAAGCAGGTGATGGACCCCCAATCAGAAAGGTACCACAATTTACCACAAAAAAGTGCTTACAAACCGACTTGTACATCTTCTCCTCATCATCTCTTCTTCTCTAACATCTACTGTAAGAGCTTTGGCCATTAAAGCCCTTATATGGAACTTCTCCCATGCAGTCGTTTGCTGTACGGCTAATGTGCACTTTGATTGTCGAGTTATGGCCTGGTTTATAAGCTTTAATTACCCCTGTAGCCACTCCGGTCTCACCTCGAGGAACGCTGCGTGGCTATTCTAACCCACCACGTTTTATGACTGCGTATCACAGCCCCCATAAAGCCCAAAGTACGCCTTTAAAGTACTTTGTCATATACTTTTACTACGAGCTCAAATACTGACTGTCCATAAAAACATCAAGTACAGTTTTACTATAATACGACTTGAAGAGATATAAACGGGAGATTGTTAGTTTTATGGAACAATGTTAAGCTTTGTTGTTGTTTATACTACTACTATTTCAGTTTCAAGATATAACATGACATTATGAGTAAGTATGAGGATAAATCGTAGTTTAAATTTTTACTAGAGTTGGTTTCATTTTGGAAGAAGTGGCGACAACTCCACGCTAACCTGTAAAAAGTTCATAGTGACGGTGATATACTGTAAACTTTGAACTGATCAGAGGAAAAGTCTGGTGAACTGACAGTGTGGGGCCTATGTACACAGTATGAACTATAAAAAACAAACAGAGGCACTTGCCTAAATAAATAAATCTAAATATATTAGTCCAATTGTGTGTCTTGTAGTCCTGACATCAATAACCCAGTGTTTCTCAAACTTTTTTTCTGGGGACCCATATTTTAAAAGTCACAAACCTTTGCAACCCAAGTCAATACACATTATTCATAAATAAAATAAAGGTGGATTTGAGCATTATTGAACATTAATGAGGATATTTTATTGTTTTACTCAAGTTTGAAACTAGGTCATTGAAGCAGCAATAAAAGGATCCATAAGTCACCTATTTGGACATTGAAAAGAAAAAGAAATGTTCTAATTTAACATTCAATTGACCTACATGCACATCGTGACAAGGCGACCCCAAAAAGTCTCTTGCGACCCACCTGAGGGTCCGACTCAGTGTTTGGGAAATAATGCAATAGCCTATATAATAAGTTTATACATTTTGAACATGAGCATTGTTTTTCAGAGCAGACTTGGGCATTGTGCAGCTCCAGGGCCACATACAGCCCTTTGGTTGACTCTGACCGGTCTGTTTAAGCTCATTTGGAATGACAACATAAACATATATATCATAATTTGACCTCATGCATGGACTAAAGCTGCATTGCTTTTATTTTACAGGTGATTTTTTTTGGCCATACCAACTTGTCAAAGCCTGATCCCGTCAGATCTCAGAAGCTCAGCAGGGTTAAGGTCTGGTTAGTACTTGGATGGGAGACACTGGGAAAATCAGGAGCCACAGTGGAGCTCTAGTCATAAAAACTGCTGTTGCGTCCTTAGGCAAGACACATCACTCACATTGCCTAGTATGAAAGTGGTGTGTGTGTGAGTGTTGGTGTTGAACAGAGGGACCGTTGACACCGATTGGCATGACAGCCACACTTCAGTCAGTCTGCCCCAGAGCAGCTGTGACTACAATAGTATCTTACCACCACCAGCTATGGAGTGAATGTGTCACAAGTGTCTGTGAAAAAGTGCTATAGAAATAAAACTTACTTTTTAAATGACATTTTTTGTAAGACAGTCTCACTTTTTCATTGCTGAGTCATAATATAAACTCTTCCCAGTCTGACCAGCTCATCCAAACAATGCTATTTACTGCTTTTTATAAAGAAATACAATTCATATTATGTAGAACATTATGAGTTAAGCATTTAGGCTCGGCCCTCTGCAATATTTTCAGTTTCTCATGTGGCCCCATGGAAAAAAGAATAGCCCACCCCTGATTCAGAAAGTTGACTTTGATCGTTAGTATGGTGTATATTATTAAACTGGTGAGGTGAATCTGCTTGAAAAACATAGCAAAGACAGAATTTAATCTCTTTTGCTATGGCTCCTACCTGGACTGAGGGATTATACAAACATCTTACAAAACATACTCGCCACACATGAAATAATAAAATAAAAATGATGAGGGATAGATACAAACTCAGAACAATATCTCATTATTAACCATCTAAATTATTGTTAGATCATTTCATTTAATTGAAATGTCGCACGTTACTGTGTTTTCTGATGTTATGATGTAGTTTCCTTATCACAAAAAGACCTTTAGTTGTGTTTTGTTTTGTTTCATTTACACATTTAACACACGAACCCTGCAAATTTAGGCTGAGTTCTTCCCTCAGACTTCTCTCAACTCTGTTTAACAACATTCTAACATGGCTTAAAGCTCAAGTTTTCATAATATAGGAGCTTTAAATTAGAATAAATGTGAAAACAACTATTACAAAGTCAAAAAATATGTTATAATCCATCAAAATTATTATAGATATTGGTTTTATTTATTTTAATGTAATTTTATTTAGCCTATTTCTTTTTCACTTTAGACTTAGACATAAATAAACGAACTCCACTTTATCACTTCTACTTGAACTGTAAATAAAACCATCAAACACATTTTTACTACTTAGTGACTGCACAGGACACATGTGGAGACTTGTTAGTTTTAATAGGCTGACTCCCTCTTCAATTACACTGCTACTCTTTTTTCCCATAACTCCCCTCCACCCCTCCCTTACCCGCCCACCCACCTCCAGCTCGCCTGGGGGTCCCTGGCAGGTTTGGGGACGCTCCACGCTGGGTCGCGAGACACTGCCCCGGGTTAAACGGCTCTTGGAGGAGAAGGAAGCGAGGGAGGGACGGCGGGAGAGAGGAATTCTACCGGGACCAGACCTAGTTTTTGACAGGTCAGTAGGCTAACGCGACCCATCCAGTTTGATAAATAGCAGGAGCCGAGTGCCCACGGTCCCGCCATATGTTCATAAGAGAAGGCGCAGGAGTGGCGAGGGGTAGAAGAGAGGCCGGGAATGCATCATATCTGGCAGTTATGTGTTTATGTGTATGTTTGTGCAGTAAATGTTTTATGTCAGTGTCTGTGCGTACAGGCAGCTGGGTTCCCACGCTATGAATGTGTCTGGATTCTATGGAGATGAGAAGAGAATACAGCCCACAACACAACTGTCTACTAAGGAGTGAAAGAAAATTTGTATTATTACATCTACAAGTAGGTGTAGATGTACTTTCCACACTATTAGGGGCTCTGGATTATAAGGCGCACTGTCATTAAATGGTCTATTTTCGAACTTTTTTCACAAATAAATAAACTGCATCAGACTTTAAATGAAACCCAACAGTGTGATGGGTGAGTGGTTTTGTTTGTTTGTTCGTTCACGGTGACTCTGGGCTTTGTTCAGTTGTGGCGTGTAGGGAGGGTGCTGTCTGGGACCAACGGATTGTCGGCGTGTTCGCAGTGACTCAGTTGTTCAGTCGTGTCTAGAAGTGGCACATTGCACTCGCTTTTTCAGTTCGTTCCTCCGTTCCGTTCCTCGACGGCGTGGAGTGATGAGTGTGTCTGTGGTGTTTTTCGCTGTGTGGTCGCTGTCTGC
Source organism: Boleophthalmus pectinirostris (assembly GCF_026225935.1). Lineage (NCBI taxonomy): Eukaryota > Metazoa > Chordata > Actinopteri > Gobiiformes > Gobiidae > Boleophthalmus > Boleophthalmus pectinirostris. The sequence continues at coordinate 29,966,911 of NW_026571070.1, forward strand.
TCAGTGTGTGTTTGCGTGTTCTGCGTGTGGTGCGGCTTTGTATAGTTTACTGAAGTCGTGCTGGAACAACCTGAGTGGATTTGTGTATAAAGCGCTCTGGATTGTGGCGGGCAGTTGTTTTTTGATGGGGTTGGAGGCTTAAGAGCGCGTCTAATAGCCCGGAAAATACGATAAAACTACAAAGGCCTCTTCCACCTGGGGAGTGTTTCTATGACAATGTTCTTAGGCAGCTTTGGATGTTTGGACAAGGTCTACAAGGCTACGTTCAGACTGCAGGGCTTAATGCTCAATTCAGATTTTTCTGTGTAATCCGATTTTTTTGTGAGGTCGTTTACATTTCCAATAAAATGCAACTTGTGTGTGATCTCCAGTGTGAACTTTAAAAGCCCCAAAAGTGTCTCGCATGCTCATTGGAGGACACGACGACGTCACACCCAGTGAGAGTGTTTATGGAAGTCACTCTCCAAAAATATGGTCCAGTTCCAGGTAAAATGGACAGGTTACACATCCACAGTCACTTTGTTTGTTTGAGTCTTTAGCCTTCTTGTATTTGTCTCCCAGGCTCTTTATTTTCTGTTGACACTGGAGCCAGAACCGACTGTAGCCGTGCTCAGACATTTCTTTGGCAATCATTTAAAAAAAATGCCCGGTTCTAATAAGACCCCTCCAATTTGGCCAGAATACAGTGATCCCCCCAAATATTAATAAACTCGCTTTCCCTCCATTGACTAGACTTCGAGCCTGATGTGTAGGTGGGATGAATGTGACCTGTCCGTTCAGACTGAAGTCACATGTCAAAAGATCGGATATATATCGGTTTTAGGAGCACATATCCAAGTGGCCTGGGTCGCATTTGAAAAAAATTCGATCTGTGTCGTTCAAACTGTCTTTAAAAGATCAGATACAGGTCGCATAGGGGCGAAAAAATTGGATTTGGGTCACTTCAGGCTGCAGTGTGAACGTAGCCTAAGACACCCAATAGTGTGAGGTCAGCCTGCACCACGAGCCACTAAAGAATGATCAAAAGAGCATGGCTAAAGGAGCAGCAACACTGATTGACAGCGGCACCACAACAAGCAGAGACCAAGAACTTGCTCATCCTGCTTCTATTCATGACTATGCACCAACAGAACAGAAGACTCTGCTTTCTGTCATCTAGCGCCACATGCAGAGGAAGTACAAAGACATGAGCAAGTGCACAAAATGTTTCCGCAAAACAGCACAGCAGTGCACACACAGCTCCATAGAAGGACACTTTCACTGCTGTTATTGTTATTGTCACGGCAGCTGAAAGTTTGGTCTGCTCTGTGCAGTATTGACGATTGTTTATCCAAGAAATGTCCAACTTTACAAGGTTTGCACTGTTTGGTCACACGCCCCACTATTCAGTTCCAGGTCCTAACAGCTCCAGACCACTCGGGAAGGCAAAAACTCCAGTGGTCCTGCTTTGGATCCCTAGAAAAGGGCAGTACAGATCACTTTACCGCCCCTATAGAAACAAGACTATAATGTCATTAAAAAACAAAAAAGACTTTCATTCACTCATTCTCTGATCTGGAGGTTGCTGGTTCAAATCCTGCTCTCGACATAAACATTGTCGGTAGAGTGGTCAGATCCACTGGTCCACAAGTTGGTGGTATGATTCCAGTTCCTACAGATGTATGCCACCATTAAGTCCTTGGGCAAGACACTTAAACCCCTCGCCTCCAGTGTGTGTGAATGGGTGAGTGGCTCCTTCATGTAAAACTTTGTGTGCCTTGAAGGTAAAAAAGCACTAAATAAGAATGACCATTTGCCATGTTTACATCTACGAGATCTTTAATTCCAAATAAAAATCACTTAATTCTGAATAAAAATATATTCTGCTTTAAAAAGACCATGTAAACACTTGATTCCTAATGAAAATGATTATTCTGAATTAAACTTAAATCCAAAGTAATTCGTGGTTTATTCTGGTTTTAAAGCTAAATTAATTTATTCTTCGATCATATAAACCTTTATTCTAAAACAATTCCAGTTGTTCAGTGCATGTTCTTTGGGTCGCCCTTCTGACACGATGACACACTGCAAGAAAACAACCAGGAGCAAACGTTGGTCTTGAACCAAAACAGTTATTTTTTCTTTGCAAAAAGTTTGTATCATGTTTGTGTCTGTGGCGTAATGACAAACCGAGCTGACAAAAAAGCCGGTAGCAACTGAAGAGTGTGTTGACGTAAATGTGTGGTGGTAAATACATTCGTGTCACTGTCCAATTAGAACCTAGCCAGGCTGGTGTCGCCTAATGCCTCCACTTAATTTCATTTCTCTCCAGCGACTAGGTCAGGAATCAGAACACACTAGACCAGGGGTGTCCAAACTTTTTACATCAAGGGCCACATATGTAAACACAGATGAAGCAGAGGGCTGATCGAGGGCCGTAGACTGATGCTTATTACAGTGAATCATTAAAATATGTGCATGTTTAACACTTTAGAATGAGCCATCAGACTTTATTCATGCTAAGATCCTTAAAACCCACAAACTAAATATGAAATACTAACTTTATCAAGGTAGATTTTCAAAAAAAACTTACAATAAAAACAAAATTTTTAATTGATACAAGGTAATTTGGGCCAATTCACCTGGAAGCCTGAGGGCCAAAAAAAAATTTGTCTGAGGGCCGCATTTGGTTCACGGGCCATAGTTTGGACATGCCTGTACTAGACAGTGTGAAAGAACCTCAGAAGATGTAGAACGCACACCGGCCAATCAGCGAAGAGCTGTGAAGTCATGACGTCAAACTCGTCGCGTCTGTCTGGGTCCTTTTTGTGGAACAACACAACAGTAAACAAAGCGTCGAGATGGATGTAGACGAAGACAGACATTCTGTGTTGGCAACGGTTCCCGAAATTGATGATTTAAAGCCAGAACAAAGAGAATGTTTGGTGAATTTTATCAAGGGGAAAGACGTTATTGTCCTTCTTCCTATGGGATTTGGGAAAAGCTTAATATACCAGTTAGCAGCACATTACATACATCACGACCAAATAACAGCGATTGATTAAATGAAAAAAGCTGTGGTCCAAGACAAGAAAAATATCTGATGAAGGCTTTTTTTGACGAAACGTTATTTTATTAATAAAAAAAGCTTTTGGACATCGGCCAACCGAGTGTGCAATGCATTTTTTCACCCTGATCTGACGGCTCCTTGCATTTGCACCTCTACACACATTTTGCTGTGCGTTTTCTGTTTCTTTTAAATAAAAAAAACACCCACCTTCCGTTGAGTGAACAAATCCTAATGCAGTTCAATTCAGAATTATTATTTCCATGTAAACTCAAAGGAGAACATTTTAATTCAGAACTATTTCATTCAGAACAATTACTTTGGAATTCAAAAATAAAGATGTGAGAGATAGATTGTCTTAATATGAAGAAAAAAATGTGACACTACCTTTACCCTTGTGTCATTAGGCCTGACCCTCCACGTTACATTACATTCTAACCCACACATACACCTCCCCTCCTGTATTCTCATATTTATATTTCAAATTAATACCCAACACGGTCGACCTGCTACATGTTACGCTCACCGCCGCACCCCGAGCTCGCAACTCTGCTCTATCGTCCAATGTACACAAGCCTAAATCCTATAATCTCTTCGGAGTTTGCACAGTAGACTGGCTGAGGGCAATTACTCCGACAAAGGAAGCTGTTTCTTTCCTACTTCCTCCTCTCTTCCCTCCTCCCCTCCCTCCTTCATCCCTTTCTTGTCCTGTATTAATCCGGTGAACTTCCATAAAGATCATTCAGCCATTTTAACGTCTTTTTTTTCCCCCCCAGTCCGGTACGGCAACAACAAAAGGACGAGACAAAGAGAATTGGTTTCGGAGTAAAACGGCCGCTGTCGAGATTTCCCAGCGTTCCCGGCGTGCTTTGTTCCACCTGACCCCCCCCACCCCGTCTCCCTCTCCGCAGACTTATCGGCTCACAGTGGGATCCTCGCAGGTGCTGAGTGATGGGAGGCAGGGGGAGGAAGAGGGGGTGAGGACAGGAGCAGTTGAAAAGATGACAGGTGAGCTTTTGTCTGGCAGAACAGGTGTGGGATTTCCGGAATGACTTTGTTTCATGTTTAATGTGCTCAGGAGTTGATTCAGTAAGGCTCTGTTTAAACATCTCCGTGCAACAGTTGTGAAGGTGTCAGATCATGAGCCGCACCGCTCCATTTCACGCTCAGTCGAAGTGATCCAACTATTATTTCAGGACAAATAATGAAAATAATACAATGAGTTTTAAAGTAGTAGTTCGTAAAGGGGGCGGATGACATGTTTGCGGTGGCACACGTTATTCCGGTAATCTGATTGGTCGCTCCAAGTGCCAGCCCACTCAAAAGCTCTATTCACACTTACGTCACAAACCAGTAAAACGTCTAGAAACATGCAATGACAACTTCCGGCGGGCTCTGTTCGTGGTAGTAAGTCTGACAAAATCTAACAAAAATGAGAAAATGTCCCAGTTTTCTTCATCTCCATGTCATTGTAGTGGTCCGTTCATTATGTTTGGCAAATAAACAATTCCAACCACACCTCAGTTTTCATCATTTCCCCACTGACGCACAACTCTGAGTGCACTGGGTACATGTGATTAGAAGCGATAAGTCTCCAAATTCCAGATGATTCCAAACAGCACATACTGTACATATGCAGTCTTCATTTTACCGCTGATCACATTTACTTCAGTGGGTTTGATCACAGTCGGTCGGTGAGTCCAGTGTCACCAATATTGCACTAAAACATTCATTTTGTCTTCTTTGTAAAACAAGCAGTATTTTCTTCTAATAAGAAAATAGTGTTAAAAAATCTGTTGCTTATTTACCTAATATTTCCGCCTTTGTCTATAATTGTACAACAGACCCCCCCAAAAAGAATAAAAGAATCTATTCTGAAATTAAAAATGTTACTCTTAACCTTAAAGCTATTTGCAACATGCTTGTATATCAGGGGTGGGCAATTATTTTTTCCACTGGGCCACAAGAGAAACAGAAAATATTGTGGTGTATGTTTAACTCAATTCTGCATAATATTATTTGTATTTCTTTATAAAAAGCATTGAGTAGCAATGTTTTGACGAGCTGCTCAGACTGGTAAGAGTTTATGTTATGACTAAGCAATGAAAAAGTGAGGTTGCCTTACATAAAATGTCATTAAAAAACAAAACAAAACAAACAAAAAAAAAACCTCTAAAATAGAAAAAATGCAGCTTAGTCCATGTATGAGATATAATTATAAAATATGTTTATTTTGTAATTCCAAATGAGCTTAAATGGACCAATCAGAGTAAACTAAAGGGCCGTATGTGACCCTGGAGCTGGACAATGCCCACGTCTGATGTATAAGATACATTACAAACACAAAGGTATGGACATGTACATATGTTGGTACCATTTCCGGTGCTCAAAAGGAGGATGAAGTTTAAAAAACATATCATTAGAAGTAATAAGGCATAAGGGCACCACACTTGCGTTCCAGACTTCTCTGTGCTGCTGCTGCTGCTCTGCCGTCCTGCACTGGTTCTTTCTCCACACTTCTTCTCCTTGTTGTTGTCTTGGTGATCTTTCATGTTGCTTGAACAATAGGTTCATTTCCAATAAATAAATAATGCAGCAAACTATTTTTATTCACCCTTTCCTTATGGCCATAAGACCTAAAGCACATGTGAGAATATATAAATAAAATACAACATATTCTAAAAATGCACAACTGAGAACATTATATATTTAAAAAAACAAACAAACATGGATTAAATATTTTTTCCTCAATGATATAAAAATACACAAAGAAAATAGGAAACAGATCAAGTTTCTGGAGACTTTTTCTACCTTTGCTGCAGGTTAATGTTCTGCTGTAATTCCTTGTACCTTATTGCACTCTGCTTCATTGACTTTGTTTGTACATTAATATTTCATACCATATTAAACAAACTTAGGCCCACGCTCCAGACTTCTCCTCATCTGTCCGACCGTACCACCGCGTTGTGAGTAAAACCTGTCTCTCCGTGCGGTCCCGCGTAACCTTGGCGTGTGGCAGCCATCGTCAAACAAACAATTCATCATCCGTGCTTCGCTGGCCCCCCAATCACATCCCCATTAATGTTTCAAACAGAAACAAAACAAAAATCAAATTAGACTCACTTAGTCTATGGATCGTACGCTTTAGGGCCATTTATGCTACCAGGTCAATTAAAGACGCGATCAATAAGACAATAATGAAACAAGAATAAACTTTGGCACGGAGGGGGGAGGAAGAGGAGGAGGAAGAGGAGGGGGGTGGCGGTGCTCGACCAATTCTAATGACCATTGCACAATGTGGTGACCAGAAGCTTGAACAAACATCTTGGATAAGGTTAGATGAGGTAATGTGCTGAACTGTGGAAAATACAGGCAAAAAAAGGCAAAAAAAAGAATGTCAGTGCTAGTTATTATATTCAAACTTATTTTAACAGAAATGTCCAATACTAAGCTTTACAGATATTGTATTTATTTATTAAAAAGGGGATTATAACCAGTGTTGTACCAGAATGCGTTCATTGAATGATTTTGAACATATTTTGGGTGAATGTGAACTGAACACACTGTATTACTGCTTGATAAACCAAAAGTGAAAACGTTCATTCTGGTGTCTGTGAACGGCATGCACTTCTATTTAACTTGTTCAGTAGAGTTCCAGATTTCTGTAATGTTCCAGGCAAAAACGCGCCAAAACGGACCGTAATGGGCCCTTAAATATTAGTGGAAAAACATTCAATCTGGCAACAACACGAAGCCACTAGTGTTGCATCATCGAAACAAGACTAAACAAAAAAGCAGCATGGAGGCGACTGTAGCAGCAACAAGGATTCATCATATGAACATTGAGACAGGGTGAGGAGCTCAGTCACACAGGAGGAGCTTGGAGTAGAGCTGCTGCTCCTCCACGTGGAGAGGAGCAGTTGTGGCTCGGGCATCTGTTCCAGATGCCTCCTGGGCCCCTGCCTCAGGAGATGTTCTGGGCATGTCCCCCTGGAAGGACACCCTGGGGAAGATCCAGGATATGCTAGAGTGACTATGTCTCTGGGCTGGCCTGGGAAGGCCTTGGGCTTCCTCCAGAAGAGCTGGAGGAAGTGTCCGGGGTGGGGGAAGTCTGGGAGTCTCTACTTAGACTGCTGCCACCATGACCTGGCCCGGATAAGTGGAAGAAAATGGATGGATTAACTGTGTTTATTGGGGAAAAGGACATTGTCAGTCTCTACACTGGTATCAGTAAATATCGAATATCGACAATACTAGTCAAAATATTGATATTGGTATTGGAGCTGAAAAAGCTGGATCTGTGCATCCCTCATTTTAATGCCATACTGTAGAACTATCAATTCAAAAGAACAACATCTCCGTGGAGAAGAGCAGGTGGCAGACCCTCCATCAGATAAGTACACAGTGCACCTTTAAATAAAAATGTGAAATAAAAATATTATCAACTCACTTCATAACCTTACATTTCTGTGTCAATTATGTAAAATACTTCTTTCTCTGTTGAGTCTCCAATGAAGCCGTTTGCAAAGCTCCAAACACAACCTGCAACGTGAAGTCCTTGAACTCCTCGTCCAGATTTGTATAATTAACAGCGCTTTGATTCACTACGGGTGCTCGGGGAGTCCATTTTATGAATCCTGTTTTCTTGCGCTTCCATTGAATGCAATTACCTTGACGAGGCGCAGTTATGTATAATGAATGAAAGGGCTTGCAACTGTTCATTATGTGCAGGTGAAAACATGTTATTGAACTTCTTATGGAGGGAGTGCCTCTAATAAAGCACCGTTTCTGAGACCACGTGTCACTGCACTTAAAGTATCTTTATAGGAACATGTTAAATGATGTGAATGTGAGAATCTCTAACTCAGTAAATTAATTTGTAAAACTCTGACTGAAAATACATTGTGCAACTTTGTGTGTGTGTTTTCAGGTGGAGGGTTTGTCAAATGTTTTTCTCTGTGGAGATGTTATTGCTTTGTCTGAAATGTTCCACAGTATGGTATTAACCTTTCTGTCTTCATGAGGACCAAACCAGACCAAGTTACAGGTCAGATCCGTGGAGAGGCGACCCTGCTCACTGTCAGAATACCTGTTTTTCTAGGTATTTTTGAGCAATAAAACCAAATGTAACTTAATAAATGTAAGCTAGAGCTATTTAATGTCACACTGTGGAACATTCAAGGCATATCCATAAAAACAAGCAGGGGACGGACCCACAACCACCTTTTAATGTTTTTTTCCCTCAGTTTTCAAAATCACTTCCAAATCAGATGCTTCCTTTTTGCCAGAGCGGCCCTCAAGCAAACGATCAGAGAAACTGTCAGCCATTTTGGATCTGTCATGCAACAACACAATTAAAATTCTGTTCAATCATGTCAACCAAAGTGTCTTGCTCAATGACATTATGATCTGGCTGAGAGGGATCTGAACTACCGACTTTCAAACTTGTATGTAACATAACAACTCTTTCTTCTTATGGATATTGACGCTGCTACGTCATTGAACGCCAAAAGTTCAAACGCTCAAGACGTGCTTCATCAACGCCAGATTTGCACACTGACACTTGAAAATGCACAACAGAAACGCTGGATGGACTAGACAAGCGTCCATCATAGACTTTTTGACGTCCTCCTGCAGTGTGAACCTGACTTAAATATGGTCCTGCTCCAGGGTCTGTTTACATGAGAACGCTTGAGGGTAAAAACCACAAAATATTTGATCAGAAGTGCCTTTCGTTTTGATGGTGACGGCGTTTTTGGGGCTTAAAATTGCAAAAATCTGAAACCACGCTCCAGAGTGGGTCAAATTGAATACGCTCCATCGTAGCATTTCCGTCTACACTGCCCAAGACGCAAAACTCTGGTCAGATCTGCTCACGTCACGTACACGTTTACGTCACATACATATAATACACAGAAACAAACATGTTGGATCTAGTCACATGGCATGCATACTCAATCATATTCCATACACTTTTGCGTCACCGTATGTACGCAGATTTCCTCCTGACAACACTCGTCTAAACGCGGAATAAAAAGTGAAGACGCGACGCCACATTTGCATCTTCTGTTCAGACCGTCATCATATAAACGTAGCCAAAGTCCTGGTTTATGCTTTAGTCTAGGTTTAGTGACATGTTTAGTCTTTAATCTGGTATGAAACATTTCCTGTTAGGTGCGTGCTTCCTAGCCTGATTCATCAGCCGTTTTCACTTCGCAGAAACAGTCTGACCTCACAGCATTAGGATTTGTTCGCTTGACAGTAGGCGAGTACTTTTTTTCATTTAACCAATCGCTGCTATTTGGTCATGACGTATGTGGTATATTAAGGAAGAAGGGCAATAACGTCTTTCCCCTTGATAAAATTCACCAAACATTCTCTTTATTCCGGCTTTAAATCCTTGATCTCAGGATCTCTTCACTGTTTGGCTGGTGCCCGAATTTGCACTTATGGGGTTTTTGTGAACCGTCTAGTGCAGGGGTCGGCAACCCACGGCTCCGGAGCCGCATGCGGCTCTTTAGCACTCCCCTAGTGGCCCCCTGGAGCTTTTTCAAAAATTTGTGAAAATGGAAAAGGAATAATTTTTTTGTTGTTGTTTTAATATGGTTTCTTTAGGGGTAAAACCCTCGTTCATCTCTGGTCATGGAAAAAACAAAACACGTGCGCAGACGGACGCTCAGAACAACATATAATGAACCAAACTGGATTCATGCTTCTGTCCGGATGCTTTGCACCACCTCGGAACCAGGCCGCGGTCGAGCGTGGAGGACCGGAGCAGCCCGCCCGGACCTGTAGTCCACAGCGCATTCTCGCTTTTCCCGCACAGAACCAGCGCACAGAGGACGACGCGGAACCGCTCAGACCCAGTCCTTTGCACGCTGCTCTTGCTCGCCCCCATCTGGAACCAGGACACGGAGGACGAAACCTCCGGACAATCTGACCAACACTGGACCCCCAGCCCCGTCTTGAGGAGCTGCTGCGCGCTGACTGCTTCCCGTGTATTTTGCGCTGCTGCCCGAGCTCAGAGCTTCTGCTCTGGGCTGATGTTGCGTAGAAAGTTCTACATGCTGCTGTTTTATGAATGCTCCTGTGCACGATCAGAAGAAATGCGACTGCTGCTCTGAATACTTCCATCATCGTCGTCAAAGCAACAGGTAAACGTCGGTCTACAGACGGCGCACCGAGTATGAGAGGGTCGCAAAAGGGGTTTGTGTATCATGAATGCTCATTTTGTATTTGTAGCCTACTTAGTCATTTTAATAGTAGGTTTATATAGCTAATACACTGACAGCCTATGTTGCCTTCATATTAGGCTTATATAAGGCTTTTAATTTTTTGCGGCTCCAGGCAGGTATGTTTTTTGTTTTTTTGGGCCAATATGGCTCTTTGAACATTTTGGGTTGCCGACCCCTGGTCTAGTGTATTCTGATTCCTGAACTAGTCACTGGAAAGGAATAAAATTGAGTGGAGGCACTAGGAGGAACCAGCCTGGCTATGTGCTTCCAGCTTGTCTCCAAAAAATTGTATTGCTTTACCTTGAATGTTCCACAGTATGGCATTAAACATATCTATCACCATGGAAACACCCTTCACAGTAAAAACACTTTTAATTGGATAAATGGATGGTTCAGAAATTGCCGAAATTGCCGATCCTTTATAATGACGTGACCTTTCAATTGACCCATGTGACCTTAAATAACCTCGGATCGTCACCAAACTTTTTTTTTTTTTTTGCGGCATCGGGCACGGGGGCTTGATTCACGTGCCAAATTTGTTGACAATCGGTCCATAAATGGTGGAATTATCGCGGGTGGACAGACACACAGACACATGGTAACTACAAAACCTGGTCAAGCCTTCTAAAACTTATATTTAAGAACTAAAACACTTTTAATTGGATAAATGCAAGATACAGAAAACCCATTTAGAGAGAGACTTTATTGATCTTGAGGGAAATTCAAGTTTTGTTGCAGTCACTGTTGCAGTCACTGTGGCTGCAGCATTTACACTGCAGGCCTCAGTCACCTTTGTGTCTACAGTAATGCCATACCGTGGAACATTCCAGGCATTTCCATGGAGTCAAACCAGAAGTCAAACTGAAAAAGTCAGAGTTGTTAATGCAAAAGCTAAATTTGTTCCAGTACAGATATTTAGTAAAATAAGAAACGAGGCCACAGTGTGCTGTAAAGTTTGGAACAAGAAGTGTGCTGAAGTGAGCGTGCTGGTTGTTAGCAATAAGGTAACAGCTTAACTCAGCTCTGAAAGTTGATCGTCTTAATATAGTCATTGCGGTGAATAATTAGAGCACTAGGAATAGAAGCGAGGAATCCATTTGGTTAAACTAGCTCTGTTTTTCAAGTTTTTTAAGACAGTAAAAATCTGCTACAGTGTCTTTTAACAAGAATTGTCCTCCAGCTAGGTCATAACCATGCACTTATCTTGAAACTGTGGGAACATTTAACCCTATTGGAACACCAGGCAGGAGAATTCCCTACAGCAACAACAAAGTCCGCCTCGCCTCAGCCCAACTCCAGAAACTTGAATGAGCGTGTCCTTTGGCGATGGCGCGTTAGCCGTACAGCGCTCACAAATCGATAGCAGCCTCTGTATTGTTTTCATGTGTAACGGGGAATATATATTGGCATGTGTCCAGACCCGCGCCTTTTATTGTGCGGTGAACCCGGAGTGATTTAAAGGGGAAGCGCGCGGTACGGCTCGGGGCGACTCCTATACTGCAGCAGCTGTAGGTGCAGATGTACGCTGACAGAAATCAATACTGATTATTAAAGTGGGAACACCATCTCCAGCGCCCATTAATCTTCATTGGTCCGTGTTTACAGAGGCTGCGGTGGGCCGGCAGACGCACAGGGCGAGCGGGGCCATTATCTCTCCCCCGGGACAGCCAAACAAAACATGGTCGACGTTAAAGATACACAGTGTCACTGAGAGGAGGAGAGGAGCGTCCACGGACTTCAAATGCACCAGCGGCAGTGAACTCAATGGATGTGTGAGACGAGACAGAAGAGGTTTAGACGGATTCTGAACGTTATAACTTCACTGGGTTTCCAAGTACTACAGAACTAAAACTGGTCTAAGGCTGCATTCAGATTGCAGCCTGACGTGACCCAAATCAGATTTTTTGGCCCTATGTTCCTGTATCTGATCTTTTAATGACAGTCTGAACCACACTGATCCGATTTTTTCAAATGTGACCCAGGACACTTGGATATGTGCTCCTGAAACTGATACATATCTGATCTTTTGACATGCGACTTCAGTCTGAACAGCCAAAGCGCATCCCTCAGACCTACACGTTATCAACAAGACACAAACGTCACTATTCTGCGCTGAAGTCGGCGAAAATTGTTAACGAACTCCGTGTCACTGAAGCGAAGCACATCACCACTCACCACTCTTGGGTACGTCTCCGCATCCACACGTTCCTTTCAACGGACGTTGCTGCCACTGACCCACAAAACACCACGGCCAAAAACCTCGTCCTTCTCCTTCTCAATCTCCTCCTTAAAACAAGTAAGTTGTTCATGTTCTGGCTCCGGTACGAGAGGAACTTTAAAATCTCCAGGTGCTCAATGCTGCGTCCATGTTTGGACAACTTCAGTAAACACAGAGACGCTCGCTGCGGTTGACGTCGTCGTGTCTCCAGTGCACATGCGGGACACTTTCGGGCCATTTAATGTTCACACTGGAGATCACATACAAGTCACATTTAATTGGAAATGTGAACGACCTCGCAAAAACATCGGATTTCACAAAAAAATCGGAATTGAGCGTTAAGCCCTGCAGTCTGAACGTAGCCTAAGACATGACTAAATCAGGTCTGAAGGAGCTTAGACTAGAACTTTTGGTCTTAGTTGTTTAATGATAATAATAATAGCATCTTTCAAGACATCCAAAGTGCTTTACAGTGCATTGTTCATTCATGACAAAAGTGAAGCTGCCAACATATGCCACTAGTTCCTCCGACCATCACCAACACTCAAACCACATTCATACTAGGCATTGCAGATGAAGTGTCTTGCCAAAAGACTAATGGTCCAAGTGGAACTATCCATCCTTTGACCTTCAGGTTGGTGGACGAGTGCCCTAACCACTGAGCCTCTGTTAATTAATGGCTCAGTCATGTTTGATAATCAAAGTTTGTCTTAGTTGACTATGTGATTTAGATTAGAAGCACAGACGACATGAACTGAGCTGCCTGAAGATTTAGGAGAGAATAATGAATTCAGTGTTTCCAAGGACATTTCAGTATAAATACTTTTTGCATAGTGAGTGCATTTTGGGTCAAATAGATGGTCAGATCATGTAAATACTCACATAGTTTGAGCTTCTGCTATTTTCACTCTGCATCCTGATATAATTATTATGCATTAGTCTTATATAACACTTTTCCAGACTCTAAACAGGGCAGACTGACAGAAACAAGGCTGCCAATCTGTACCATCGGCCCCTCTGACCACTCACACACACACCACTTTCATACTAAGCAATGTGGGTGGAGTGTCTTGCCTAAGGGTACAACAGGTTTTGCTTAATATAGGTTCTACTGGCGCCCCACAGGAGGACCTGATTTTCCCAGCGGTCTCTCATCCAAGTACTGATCAGGTCCAGCCCTGCTTAGTTTCTGAGATGTGATAAGATCAGGCTTTGAGGTTTGGCCATATGTGCTGCACTCTGAATTGAGTTGAACCCACAAGTGAACAGGACTTTATGCGACATTCAAACAAATATTCCAAGCTGACTGGTTGAAGTATCACAACAGCGAAAAAACAAAACAAAAGATGAATCTTAGGTTAGACCTTTCTGAAACATTTTTTCTATATTCTTGCTAAAATAACATGAGTCCATCCACCTTGTTTGTCTTGGTTCACTTGGGGCGCTGTACCTTTGGTCTCCATTCTGAAAAATATTGCAAGAATCCATCCATCCATTTTCTTCCGCTTATCTGGAGCCGGGTCGTGGGGGCAGCAGTCTAAGCAGGGACTCCCAGACTTCTTTCACCGTAGACATGTCCTCCAGCTCCTCCGGGGGGACCCCAAGGCAGGCCAGCCGAGAGACATAGTCCCTCCAGCGTGTCCTGGGTCTTCCCCGGGGCCTCCTCCCGGTGGGACAAGCCCGGAACACCTCCCGAGGGAGGCGCCCAGGAGGCATCCGGAACAGATGCCCGAGCCACCTCAGCTCGCTCCTCTCGACGTGGAGGAGCAGCGGCTCTACTCCGAGCTCCTCCCGTGTGACTGAGCTCCTCACCCTATCTCTAAGGGAGCGCCCAGCCACCCTGCGGAGGAAACTCATTTCGAGCGCTTGTATCTGTGATCTCGTCCTTTCGGTCACTACCCAGAGCTCATGACCATAGGTGAGAGTAGGAACGAAGACTGACCAGGTAAATTGAGAGCTTTGCCTTTCGGCTCAGCTCCTCTTCACCACAACGGCCCGATACAGCGACCACATCACTGCCGACGCTGCACCGATCCACCTGTCAATCTCACGCTCCATCCTCCCCTCACTCGTGAACAAGACCCCAAGATACTTGAACTCCTCCACTTGAGGCAAAGACTCTCCACCCACCTGGAGAGGGCAAGACACCTTTTTCCAGTGGAGAACCATGGCCTTGAACTTGGAAGAGCTGATCTTCATCCCATGCAAGAATTCATGTGTAAGGTTAATGTAGTCCACACATAAAACTAATCTTATCCAGAACTGTACCAGGTCTAATCTAGGACTAAATCAGGTCTGCCACTAATGTAAAGGAGTATTGTTCTCATCGAACATAATAATCCATCACAGAACCAGGACATAGACTCAAAAACTAAATGTACACTCACTTTCTGTGTCAAGAACCATCTACAACATCTGTGCTGTGTCCACTCTCACAGCCAGGTCCAGGAAGAGGCCGCGGGTGCACAAAGTTAACCCGATCTGTGCTTATGTGTGGGCCTTCTCCGAATTCCACACCGAGAATCACACAAAAGAGAAATAAATAAATGCGAGTTCATGTAGAGTTGAAACTGTCACACATTACGCACAGATGCTGAGTACAGGCAGAGAAAGCCACCGCTGCTGTAACTGTACCAGGGAGAGGGAATTACCACAGAAAGAATCCTAATATCGAATTAAATTGTAGATGGAAATCGTGGAAGAAATCCCAGTTGGAGCTGCCAGGGAGAGAAAAGAAAAGAATTTGGTAGTATTTGCTTCAATGAGAGAAATAAGCAAGAAGGTGCTGCCAGTGCCCAAACATGTACCGACGCCAAACAGTGAACTAGTGGGTAATGATTATAAATGGATTTAATAATGCTTTTTTTAATTTTTCATTATTTTTGCATATAACCTGTGTTGTACAAACTACTGTTCCAACAATTTCTCAGCTGTAATGTTACCTCCACAAAAACAAACTGGAGTTCTGCAGTGTTTCATTCACACATGTTTGAGTAACACTTCATTATTAGTCTGTCTCCATCTCCAAAGCTCCAAATGCTCTGTTCCACCTTGTGATGTCATAAAGTTTTAAAGTCAATAGTTATCTTTGACCTTTGGTTCAGTAGAGATTGGCAATTCTAAGCGCTGAAATTATCCAAGTGATTTTAGTGAAGGTGTATGGAGTTTAAAAACACAGTGGAGCACTTCTTGTATTACCACATGACATCACAAAGTGGAACAGAGTGGATAAAGATGATATTTGACTTTTGTGGATTGACATTGTCCAATTCTTTTAAGTAAAGGGAACATGTTATGGAGTCCGGTCAAGTGGTAACGGAGGGAAACAGGGGCAGATTTTTGACATTCAAATGTCTCTTATTCAGAAACTAGAGGAACTATTGAAATAAGTAAAGTATCAGAATGTAGGAAAGAGTTACACTCCAACAGGGTCAAGTTAAACCTGTGATATTCTTTCAAGTTCAAGACAAAAAAAAATTAAAAACTCATGTTGGTAACGGAGGGAATGAAATATGCAGCACTTTTTGGGCAATAAATCCAAACAGTGATAACTCTTGGTTCTCACTTCCATATCCTTAACAAACTGGTTTGAATATTTGCTTCATATAGTTTTCTACCATATGGTACAAGATTAGGCTGAAAAACCTCTTACTTTTTGACTCATGAGATTTTTTATTAAGAAAGGTTCATGGTAACGGAGGGAAAATTGTGCAAGCAAGAAGAAGGTGCATGATTTTACATAATTTGTCGCTTTTTTCTTCTGAATACTTTAATATTACTTAAAAATGAAAGGAAACTATTTCTATAAAATATGTCAGTCCTTCCAAGCAAATTTTTATCATTTTAAATACATTTTTCTTTTTTTTTTTTTTTTAAATCATGTCCCTTCATCAACAGTTCAAAGATGGAATAACACAAGATATGATGAAATACATCCATTTATTGACATGATTTGCAGGTCTTTGAAATTTGGGAAATAATTTTTGTTCCATGTTTCATACATGGTCTGTTTAAACATATGGAACTTTAGAACCACAAATGGTACAGAAAAAAGGTCAACAGTTTCATAAACTAGAGTACATATGTATCTGTTCAATACATTTTTATATCAGATGCATTAACTTGAATTTTTGGCCTTGTTGTTTACTTCTGCTTGACCGGGCCCATGGGTATTTTCTGATCTACAGTTTGTTCTAATGTTGTTTTCTCATCACAAACTGACCTGGAGTTGTGTTTTGTTTCATTCACACGTTTAAAACACTGCAGATTAAGGCTGAGTTCATCTTTCAAACTGAAAACACTCTGTTCCAGCTTGTGATGTCATCTGGTGATACAGGAAGTGATGTACTTGTAAGATGTGGTTTTAAACTCTACACACCTTCACTAGAATCATTTGGATCATTTCAGCCCTGGAACTGACAATCCCTGTTTAACAAAAGATAAAAGGTACACATGAAAAACTGGAGGGTTAAAATTTCCCAATTGTTAAAATTTTGAAATATTTCAGAATTGTTTTTAACACAAAAAGTGTTATTTTATCTATTTGAAAGTTAAATGGGGGTTTGAGTTGGGGTTATTTGCCATTTTGAGTTGATATGGCTGAAGTTAATTCAACATCCCTTAGTGTTAATTTAGCACCTCCCATCCACCACTTCAAACTCTTGCTAAAGAATAACAGTTTGAACCAGTTTTGTACAGAATCTCATCTTAAATTAACTAAAATAAAGTGTAAAAAAAAAAAAAAAAAAAAAAAGCACCTCTGTTTATTGTCTAGCTAAAGTATAATCCTACAAAGTATTACTCTCAAAACGTTAATATAACTCTTGATTTTGGGGTTAAACAGGAACTTTGGTCTAGTGTTACTTAATTTAGTGATCTAGTGGTTTGGTCTACTTTAACTTCATTAACATTTCCAAAAATGTTAAATTAACTCTAGAACAGATTAGACTCAAATAAACCCTGAGAAAATGTTAAAATAGATTCTGTGAGAGTCTATTTTAATACTCCACTTTTTGCTGTGTAGCTGTTCACTTGAAGACTACCACTTGATGACATCACAAGGTGGAACAGATTATTCTGATCTTGAGTTGAAAACAGCCTGATAATGCAGGATTATTCAAACATGTGTGAAAACTCAACTCCAGGTCTGTTTCTGAGGAGGAAACAACATTAAGACACCATCTCTAATCCTTTTGGCTTCTTGAGTCACGATGAAATGCACAAAAAAGAGGAAAAAAGGAGCTTATCCATCAAAGGTGCAGACAACTGATGATGACGTACGTTTATGGCGAAATCTGCTCCCACTGGACACTGCAGTTTGGAAGTCAACGCACTTGTTTTTTGTTTTGTTTTTTTTCCTTTTTATGAAGTCATTTTAGGTGAATATTGTGATTTAAAATGTGAAAATTATAACATAAAGATCCACCGATGTCATAAATTATAACTCAGACTCAAGCACAATAGGTCTTCTTTAAAAACATGTAGTGAACCAAACAGAAAGGCAAAGACAAAGGTGTAAAAATAAGTTTAAATATAATAAAGCCGAAAAAAAAAAAAATCTAACAAAAGCTCAAATTAGGCAAACAATAAAAAAAATTAAATAAATAAAAAAATGGCCCAAATGGGGTTAACTTAACTGAACTGAACAGAACAAACCTAACCCAGTCATTTAGTTCTTTTCTCAAATTGAAAACCCTCTTCCACCTTGTGATGTCACATGGTGTTACAGGAAGTGCTCCACTGTGTTTTTAAACTCAGAATCATTCAGATGATCTCAGCTCTGGAACTGACAATCTTTATTTAACAAAAAAAACTGGAGGGTTAAAATTTCAGGGTAAAATATTTCAGAGTTGCTTTTAAAACAAAAAGTGTTGTTTTAACTATTTGAAAGTTAAATGGGGGTTTGAGTTTGGATTATTTGCTAGAGTTGATACGGTTGAAGTTAATTTAAAACCCCTTATTGCTAATTTGTTAATGAACCCTGAACAAGAGAAGACCAGTTTGAACCAGTTTTACATAATTTCATCTTAAATTAACTAAAATAAAGTGTAAAAATAAAACACCTCTGTGTGTTGTTTAACTAAATCAAGATAACCCTCCAAAGTGTTATCCTATTTACTCTCAAAACATTAATATTACCCTTGATTTCAGGGTTAAACAGGAACTCTGGTCTTGTGTTACTTAATTAACATTTTTGGAAATGTTAATTAACTCTATAACAGACTGGACTCACATAAACCCTGAGAAAATACGTAGAAAATTATATATATATATATATATATATATATATATATATATATATATATATATATATATATATATATATATATATATATATATATATATATATCCCATGTTATTGAAATATCCCATAATTGAAAATCCTTACAAAGCATCACAACAAAATCTGTCTTTCAAGTCCCACGGTATTTACTATTTATTGAAATGACTTTTAAAACACAGAAAATTATTATTGTCATTACTATTCAAGTTCGGTGTGCCGAATTAAAATGATAGGAGAGCCGCATATGGCCCCCGGGCTGTAGTTTACCCACCCCTAACCTAGCACCTGTCTTATCAGCAAAGTAAAATTCTGCTGCTGCTGAGAAAATAGTCAAATCCTTAGCCCTAGAATGTTACATACACCGGACTGTCCATGTAAATGTCCGTGTTGATAGAATAATGTTTGAAATAAAAAACTAACCTTGCATCGCATGAATCGTCGCATGTTGAGGGACTATTTTCTCATATATCAGTCCGCCGGTACCCTGCTTTCTATCAGGAAGTACAGACATAAATCCTTCAAATGCAAAGTTGGTTTTACTTCTAAAATGATTCTATCAACATAGACATTTACATGGACAGTCTGGTGTAATAATTGTTTTGCTTTGAGTGTTTTGTGGAGTGGGTAATACAGTGGCAGGATAACTATGTGGCAGGCTAACTATGGCCATTGACATGCACTAGCCTAGCACCAGTGACCTCTGCAAATACAAAGACTGGATGGAATATTTAAAAAAAGTGTCTCCACACGTCTCCAACACTCTGGATCACTAGGAAATGAGGTCCTATGTCCAAAATTCCGGACAATTTTGTCAATTTTGCACAATATACGACCTTTAACTCTTACTTTTCATGTACGATCTCTAATCCTTATGACTTCTTATCCTATCTCACCTTTACTCTCTCCTCCCAATGGCACATTCTGCAATAATGAAGCGCGCAGCCTGGCGATGGGGCGGGAGAACCGGCCTGTGACACCCGCGTTGGGGGAGCTGATCTCGGGGAGGCTGGATTGGAATGAAGAGGGGGTGAGGGGAGGGGGGGTGCTGGAGGTTGAGCATCTGTTGCGGTCCCAGACGAAGCACCCAGGCCCTTCAACCCGCTCCAGAAATGTTAATGACATTCTCCCCATGCATATCAAACGCACATCTGCCCAGCATGCTCCAACTCCCAACGCAACACATGCACACACGTTCGCTGTCTTATCTCAAGTTCCCTCCTCGATGTGCGGTGTCTGGTTTAGAATCAAAATCAAATCCATATTGGTAGTTTTCAGTGGCATCATACACAAAGCATATGTGAACAAACACAGGGAAATTGGTGTTAAAATGGTCTAAAACAAACTACAAAATGGTGTCGGAGTAGCGATACTAAAATGTGTTGAAAACTGGTACGGCTAAATAGAGGCTTGTTGTAATGAAGGGATGTCAGAATAGGTGGCGGACCCCATGACATCACATGGTGGAACAGTGTTTTGTGTTTTGGAGAAGAACTCAGCAACTGAATGAAAAAAACACAGATCTGTTTTTGATGACGAAACAGCATTATAACAGAGATATAGAGATATAGGCCCTTTAATAAGGCTGGGTATCATTAAGAACATACCTCAATACAAAGGCCACGATACGATACAAAGGCACTTTCGATTTGATACAACATATTTCAAGTTGATTCGATACAGGTCAATGAAAAATAAAGGCTAAATTGTGGCTGTGATAATAAAAGTCTTTGTTAAACCACTAATTGTGCAAAGTTCATATGACACACCATTTTTAATCATCAAAACAGTGAAAATGTCAAATGTGTCGCATAAATGAGTTTCCTTTCAGTAAACAAGCAACAAAACTGTAGCTCTGTAACAAAATAATTTAGTAAACTACACCAAAAAATACTTTGTGATATATCGATACAGCAGCCCACGATATTGATACTGTATATACGACGTGTTTGTATATGTACGATATTTTGATATTTTTGCACACCACTACCCTTTAAAGTCTAAAACAAGAGCAATCTGAAATAACAACCTGGTCCCCATGAGGCGTCGGTGGAGTCAGTTCATCAAAACAGAAGCAGTTTATGAGGAGCCCAGCCCATATCACATGATCATTATATCCACAATGTGAATGTGTGTATCTGTACAGACCCATGAACATGTGTGGGATATTGGTCACACATGAGAAAAATGTCATTTTTCATGAGTTGTGTGTATGTTAGTTGTGTGACTGTAGATCAGTGTGTTGTGTATCACCAGAAAAACAAGAAATGGAAATTATTTGTTCCAATTAGAATTTTAACGGCTACACCGAAAGAGAGAAAAGAACTGTTCTAATTAGTGATTATCTCAAAAACTATTAATATTTGACTGTACAAATGCATAGAATTATAAATAGATCATAATTTTTCTGAGATTTTGAGACACTCCCGTTGCTCGAGCTCGATCCTTCGTGGAGTTATGACCAAAAACGCATATTTGACCTTGGTTACCCTTGACCTTGACCGGTTTCAACCTGTAACATCCAGTGTACCCCGGTTATGTGTGTGCCAACTTGTGTGATGATTGGGTGAATATTTTAAGGCTGCAGATGGTTTCAGAAATTGACCGAAATTGCCGATCCTTTATAATTGTGTGACCTTTCAATTGAACCGTGTGACCTCAAATGACCTCGGATCATCACCAAACCTTTTTTTTTTTTTTGTGGCATCGGGCACGGGGGCTTGACCCACGTACCAAATTTGGTGACAATAGGTCCATAAATGTCGGAATTATCGCGGGTGGACAGACACAGACACACACGGTGAATACAAAACCTGCTCAACCCTTCGGGGACCAGATAATTCGTGTTACGGACTATGTTCTAGTTTGTTTATTTCATCTTACCTCCACCTGCCCAAATCCACCCACCAGCTGATGAGCCGCACCTGACCAGCCAGTGACCTGCCGAGGGATAAAGTACGGAAGCCGAGAGGAGTCACAATAAACACAAACGCCGCAACAAATACAAACGCCACAACACAAACGCAAATGCCTCAACACATTAAAAAGCCACAACGGAAGTGACCGCGGGACTCGAGAAAAGGAAAGGAACAGAGAAGTTGGAAACGTAAGTAAAAGTAATTTATTGTTTTATCATTATTCGCTTCACGTTGTAGTTCTTCTTCACTTGCCACTTGATCGGTCCGTCGGAAAATAGAGTCCCGCGGTCACTTCCCTTGTGGCTTTTTGATGTGTTGCAGCTTTTTAATGTGTTGCGGCATTGGCGTTTCTGTTGTGGCATTTGTATTTGTTGCAGTGTTTGCATTAAAATAGAGTCCCGCGGTCATTTCCACTGTGGCTTTTTTTTGGTTTGTTGTGGCTTTTTGTTGCGTTGTTGCATTTGTATTTGTTGCGGCGTTTGCGTTTGTTGTGACCCCTCTCGGCTTCCGTAATAAAGTCCCGGCGCGGCCTCCAGCGACCAGTGGGTCCACCGCTGCAGCCACCTGAGTTTGCTTTGGCTCACTTTTGTATCATCTAGTTATTTGATTTGTGCACATTTTTCAGTCATTTTTTTGTTAAATAAATATTGTTTCTTTTTGGACATCTCTCCATGCTCCCGTTTTTGTTCCACGCCCAGTTTCATCATTTTCGTTACCGTGCCATTTCTCTACCCTGTGGCACGTAACAGTCACACAGTTTCAGACAGAGCCTCAGTTAGTTTTTTTCCTAATTTGTGAATCCATTTGTTATCGTGCCGTTCTCTAGGAGGTATTACTGGTGTAGGACCAGCACAGGAAAAACATGTAGTCTTGGCTCGCCAGGCTCCAAAACTGCAGGGTAAGACTTTTATGCGTATTTTAATTTGATGTTGGGAAATCACAGCGGCCAGAGGAAACCCGCCCAGACACAGGGAGAACATTCACACATTTCACAGGCATGACATAAGCTTAAAACAGACCTATTCTGCACAATGGACTTTTCAGAGCTGTTGACCTGTTATAGTTGTTTCCCTCTCGCTATTTACTCACCCGAAGTCGCATTTGGAGTGATTCGTGCGTGTTTGAGCAATCTTTAATCACTTATTTTCAAGACGCCATATTGCTGATTAACTTCTGTTTTCCCTGGCACCAGCATACACCCACCGCTCTGTACTTACGTCGTTCTCTAACTTTATTTTCTGAGTATCAGTGATGTGCATAGGATTTGGCAGCATTGCAGAGTCATGATGAAATGAACAAAAAAAGAGCTATCCGTCGGAGGTGCAGACAGCTCCATGGCTGTTTACGCCGACGTCAGCTCCCATTGGGCACCGCAGCTTTCTAACTTGGAAGCCAGCAGACTTGTTTCTTTTATTAAGTCATTTTAGATGAATATTGTGATTTAAAATGTCCAGATTAGAACATAATGGTCTTACACAATAGGTCTTCTTTAAAAACATGTAGTGGACAAAAGAGAAATGGGCCCGGTCCAAGCAGAAGTAAACAGCAAGGCCAAAAATTCAAGTTAATGCATCTGATATAAAAATGTATTGAACAGATACATATGTACTCTAGTTTATGAAACTGTTGACCTTTTTTCTGTACCATTTTTGGTTCTAAAGTTCCATATGTTTTAAACAGATCATGTATGAAACATGGAACAAAAATTATTTCCCAAATTTCAAAGACCTGAAAATCATGTCAATAAATGGATGTATTTCATCATATCTTGTGTTATTCCATCTTTGAACTGTTGATTAAAGTACATGATTAAAAAAAAAAAAAAGTATTTAAAATGATAAAACTTAGCTTGGAAGGACTGACATATTTTATAGAAATAGTTTCCTTTCATTTTGAAGTCATATTAAAGTATTCGGAAGAAAAAAAGCGAACAAATGATGTAAAATCCTGCACCTTCTACTTGTTTGCACAATTTTCCCTCCGTTACTTTTCCCTCCGTTATCATGACCTTTCTTAATAAAAAATCTCATGAGTCAAAAAGTAAGAGGTTTTTCAACCTAATCTTGTACCATATGGTAGAAAACTATATGAAGCAAATATTCAAACCAGTTTGTTAAGGATATGGAAGTGAGAACCAAGAGTTATCACTGTTTGGATTTATTGCCCAAAAAGTGCTGCATATTTCATTCCCTCTGTTACCAACATGAGTTTTGTTTTTTTTGTCAACAACTTGAAAGAATATCACAGGTTTAACTTGACCCTGTTGGAGTGTAACTCTTTCCTACATTCTGATACTTTACTTATTTCAATAGTTCCTCTAGTTTCTGAATAAGAGACATTTGAATGTCAAAAATCTGCCCCTGTTTCCCTCCGTTACAGCTTGACTTACAAATAACACTAATACAGAAAATAATAACAGTGATAATAAAGTGACATTAAACTAGACAAACTGAATGAACAAAAACTAAACTAAATAGTGCTCCCGTCTTGGTTTGACGTACGTGGTCTCTGCAAACGGTCGACTCCTCATTGGTCCCTCGTCTGGCAACTCAAAGAAAAAGAAGTGTAAGTCAATAATTCAGATTTATATTACTGTAAAATACAAAATAATAGCCGGGGTGTTTATTTGTTTCAATCACTTAACAGACCAGGCATTTATTTGAGACCATTTATTTGAGGCTTCAATGTGGGGCAGGCGATTAATTCCCTCCTCACAAAAATCATGCTCAGCAAAACTGGGAAAATATGCTACACAAATTCTTTTAAACAGTATGACTATAATTTACGTTTTTTATGGCACGCCCCAGAGCCGAGTTACACAATGCTGTTATACGATGGCTTGGCGACTACGTTACCAACCTTTATTCCTGCCGCCTCGTCACACAGAAGTGACGATGACATTGCCGCCTCCTCCGAATTGCTAAACTGAAGTAATTTTACCAAAACTCCTAAAAACTGCTTCCATTTCCTGCCCGCTGCCTTGCGCCGTCTTTCTTTTCTACGTCACTTTGAAATAGGGATTTTACAGCAATGTCATCTGTTCCGCCACTTTTTCAGTGAAGGTGAGGGTGATCGGATTTTTTTAATACATTAGACTCAGCGTTTATTTGGAACTGGCGGTTATTTATCGAAATATACACCTGCACTCAACGTTTAAAGGCGACCCGGCAGTTAATGGAAACCTGGCTATTATTTGGTATTTTATGGTAACTAGACACGTGTATCCAAATTAGAAAATGAAAGTCTAAATAAAGGAATAAAATTAAACTATGTGCATTGTAATTACTGTATTTTCTGCACTATAGGGCCCACTTAAAAGCCTTATAATCCAGGGCACCTTATATATGAATTTATTCGAGTGTCTTAGTACGACTTTAGTAAACTACAAAGCCGCACCTCTTGCAGCATTATGGCTCCCGTAGTCAGGGGCATCAGGAGTAATACAGACTGTGATTCCTTTTAATATTAAAATGCACCTGTCAAGAGACACGCTCACAAAGCCCACTTTAAACTCAAGGCTGTTATAAAGTGAAAGTGCGAGCTGCGTGGGAGCAGTGGACAAGAGAAGAAGAACACACATTCACCAAGACAGAGAGACAGCACCGAGAGACTTACGCCACGATCTGCCAACGGATCGTGGACGCCTGGGCTAAGGATCAGTATCAACTGTGGTCCGAGCTTTCACCAACACCAGAATCATCACTGAACTGAACTCCAGGGAACAGTACCGTATTTTACAGGCTATTAGGTGCTCTGGATTATAAGACGCCCTGTCATTAAATGGTCTATGGTCTATAACTTTTACAAATAAACAGCACCGGACTTTAAAGGAAACACAACAGTGTGATGGGTGAGTGGTTTTGTTTGTTTGGTGCGTTCACGGTGACTCTGGGCTTTGTTCAGTTGTGGCGTGTAGGGAGGGTGCTGTCTGGGACCAACGCTGGATTGTCAGCATGTTCACAGTGACTCAGTTGTTCAGTTGTGGCTCAGAAAGGCACATTGCGCTCGCTTTTTCGGTTCGGTTCCTCGTTGGCGTGGAGTGGTGAGTGTGTCTGTGGGTGTGTTTCGCTGCGCGGTCGCTGTCTGCTCCGTGTGTGTTTGCTTGTGCTGCGGGTGGTGCGGCTTTGTAGTTTACTGAAGTCGTGATGGGACGCCCGAGTGGATTTGTGTATGGGGCGCTCTGGATTGCAGGGTGCGCGGCCATTTTTTGATGCGATTAGAGGCTTAAGAGCGCGTCTAATAACCCAGAAAATACGGTAACCACACTGACTCGGATAATGTCGAGAGGGATGTGGGCGTGCTGGACACCATAATCGCCCAACTGTTTGAACAATGATGAGTTATTATGAATACACTAACAATTTAGCATCTCAGACCGTTTTTTTTTTTTTACGCGTTACTTTTGAACAAAGTTGAGTTATTGTGAACATGTTAAATAAGTCAGTCAAACTTTATTTAACTGTTGTGTTTTGTTTAATGCGCCTTAAAGTCCGGTGCGGTTTATATGTGAATATTCAATGACACTGCGCCCTGTAGTGTGCATAATACGGTAACTTAATAAAAATGTAAAATGTAAATGAACTGATACTAACTCTGGAGTGGTGGCACAAGTATCCGCCACAGACCTCCCTTCACGAACACAAGTTTCTTTTCATTGTATTTATTTCAATTACACAAAGATTTATCAATTACCAATGCCAATTTCGACAGACATACACTGGGAACATAAAAGGGGTTCACTGTATATATGTCGCTCTGTTTAAACAAACTCTTGAGTGTGATGGAAGGAAAAATTAACTGTTTGTGTGTCGGTATGGGATTAATTAGCGGCCAACATGAACTATTTCCTGTGTTTCTCGCACATGTTTTTGGTAGATGGGAAGAGCTGACAAAAGCCCATTCATGGCATTCTCTGGTTGCCGGTTCTAGTCCCGACATGTGCACAAGGACGCCGCTTTCTCAGTCAACAACAGCGTGGTTTCAGGCGGTCGCGGGACTCAAGACGAACGCTCATTCTACAAAGAGGAAAAGCTGGTCTAAGAAATTAGGATATAAGTGGATGTGTACTTTTAAATGTGCTATGGTAAAGCTAAATAAAATAGATAGTTTTCAATTGGCACACTGGCTCACTTGGCACATCTGTCAATGGATCGTGGAAGCCTGGGCTAAGGGATCTGTTTGTTTCACTTAATGTGCCTTTTAATCCAGTGCACCTTATGTATGAAAATAGACAAGATAATTCAACATTATTGATATTGCGCTTTATAATCCAGTGCGCTTTATAGTCAATACAAAAAAATACAGTAATCATAATTTTAGCCAAGTATTTCTTTTTGTATTAAAACACTGGTTTTGGTCAAATAATGTCAGAAGATTGTCAAATTGAAAAATCTAATTTGTTAATTTTGTATTCCTAAGATCTTTTATTAAAATTAAGTCTTTTTATTGTTGATTTTTCCTTTTCTGAATTATGCAGCTTTGGCTGAAACACCCCTAGGATTACAAGACAGTACACCTCCGTTAATAAGACCGTTGTGGACGTGGTAGTCCCAGTGATGTGGTCATGAGCTGCACACAGCAGAGCCTGGGAACCATCTTCTGATCTGGAGGTCATGAGTCTGACAGAGGATTAACCTGGTCTGCACAAGCTCTTCAGAGCTGTGAAAAAGCAGAACTGTCCCTCTCATGAGCACACTTCATTTCAGATTACACATGGTGCCAAGAAAAAGTGAAGTTTCATCCTCAACTGGGAAAAATAATGTGAAATCCAACCTTTTTAGTTTAGCTGTAACTGCTTTATTGAGCAACATTATACATCTCCTCTTGAATATCCCTGTATCATTCAAACTTATAACTTAATTTTACAGATTTACAGAGTTTGCTTGTTGATTTAGCAGAAAAGTGTATGATATATGAGATCACCATTCTCTGTGTTAACTTTTCTACTTTTAAGATGGTGTTTTTGCCTTGATACAAACTATGATCAGTTTGTATCAAGGTGTGTTTGTGAAGTGAAAACCATTTCAGGAGACTTCTACATGAAACTCATTTAAGAGAAGGTCAAGGGTTTGCAGCACTGTCACCAAAGCTTCGAGGATTTGAATAGAGAAAAAAAACAAAAAATGTAGGGGAGTTACAGTATTTTTCGGACTATAAGTCACTCCGGAGTATAAGTCACACCAGCCAAAAAATGCGCAATGAAGAAGAATAAAAACATATAAGTCACTTTTTGGGGGAAATTTATTTTATAAAATCAGAGACCAGGAACTGACATTTCATCTTGAAAGTCAAGTTCTAGTAATAACAACAGAACAGAGAACAACAGACGTTAACGTGATGCAACGTGATGAACGTTAACGTAACGTAATGTTAACGTCACATATGAACAGTTCTTCAGATAAACTATAACATAAACAACAGAACAGAACAAGTTTACCAAACTCTCCATCTCACTCCAAATCACTAAATCCATTCAATTCTTCATCCTCAATGTCACTTCTGAACAACTCCACGACCTCCAGAGGTAAACAGAGCACTGCTTCCTCTTCTGTGTCGCTGTCGTCAGACTCAGCATCAGTTCCAGTTAGAATTATTCTGGCCTGAATCCTGACAGGATGGTTTCAGTGTCACTGAAGTCCAGGCTTTGTCCATCCATCCAGTGACTTCAGGAAAGTTTCATGGTGCATCCTCCTGGTGTCACAAGTTTCTCGCTCACTCCAAACTTTCTTTCTGCTGCTTGATTACCGTTTTCAGCTGCACATTTCATGACTTGCAGTTTGTAATCTGCAACATCTGATTTTCTTTTTGGGGGCATTTGTGTTCAGTCTTCAGTCGTCTTTATTAGTTTGTTTAAATGTAAAATTTTCAGTGGTTTAGAAGTCATAATGCAATCAAATGACATGATACAAACAGAACAGAGGCTCTTTCTGCAGGAGACATGCGCAGTAGAGTGAAGTGACAGTGGTGCAGGAGGAACAGAAGCAGCAGATACTCACACACAAGACTAGAGCTTCTTGCAGCTGTCAGTGTGAAATTTTTAATATAAATCGAATCGAATTTTAAGTCACAGCAAACACGCCAACCATGGAAAAAAGTGCGAATTATAGTCCAAAAAATATGGTTAATTAATACTTAACTTTTTTCTTAGCTACATAATTGCAGATATCTTAGATCATGTATTTGATGTCTTTTGCATGTATATAAAAATGTAGAAAGTAGTAAACAGTAAAAATAAATAAATAAAAACACTGTCCAAACTTTTTATTGATAGTGTACGTCTGTGAAGTATAGGAAAAGTGTTTGGTTCTTTTCGATGTCGGGGTCCAGTCTCATACCCCAACCTCATACTAAATGTACTATATTTTACTAGTTATGTGACTCTCCAGAGGCATTGGTCCCAGCCCCATGGTTAAGAATCACTGTTTGATTACATCTCTTACGTCATCTTTGTCCAATCTGCCTGGTGTTCTAAAGAGATTTGACCAGGCAAACATTTAGAATAATTCTGATTTACAGCGTTGACCTGGGAGCTCTGCCAGTCAGCTGCAGGAAAGCTCAACAGTATTTCCTGGGTTGGCATTTAAATTCACTGTGAATCATTTATATTACAGCTCACAACTGAAAATCTTTAAAGGCCCATATTACGCTACTTTCTGATTTATATTATACTGGATATTCTCGGACAGTGTTGTTTCCTCATCACAGACAAACCTGGAATGGTCTTTTGTTTTATTCACATGTTTAACACACAAACCCTGAATATTTTGTGTCTTCTCTCCAACTGAATCATTTGGACTATTTCAGCCCTGGAATAGCCTATCTCTACTGAGCTAAAGAAGTAAAACTAACTAACTAAAAAGAAGCTGTTAGTTTGAAAACTACCACTTCATGACATCAGAAGCTGGAACAAAGCATTTTGAGCTTTGGAGATGCAGACAGACGAATAATAATAATAAAGAATTACTCAAACATGTGTGAATGAAACAAAACACAACCGTCTGTCCAGGTCTGTTTTGAGGAGTTCACAATATTTAGTATAATACAGTGTTCCCTCGTTTATCGCGGGGGTTAGGTTCTAAAAATAACCCGCAATAGGCGAAATCCGCAAAGAAGTCAGCTTTATATTTTACAACACACACTTTATACACTTTTCTCACACAGGGCAGTTACAACCCTTTTTGCATCCTTTTTAAAACTTATTGCTGCTGTCGTCCTTTTGTTATTTTCCTCCTTATTTATGTAACAAACTGAAGATTAATTTCTTCCGTAATGCGCTACAGCCATGTAACTTCTACCTTCCTTCAGCATGTCCACAAGTCCAACTTTTTGTGCTTTGGTTTGCATCTTTGAGGTTGAGGTTCAAATCCGGGACAATCAATCCAGCAATACCAAACACCATGAAATGTTATATTATGATAAACACAAAATGATTTATTGGCATGTGATTTCACTGGAATCTGTGTATCATTTGTTTTTAAAAAATAAAACCAAAACAAAAATGCAATTATTTTCTTATTATTTGTCTACAAAACCAAAATGAAAAGAACGGATAATTTTTTCATTTTATCAGTTTTCGCTTTTGTGTTTAAAAGGAGTGAATGAAAACTGAACGAGGACTAAACCAGGACTAAACCAGGACTAAACCAGGACTAAACTCAGTCTAAACCAGGACTAAACCAGTCCAACTTTTTGTGCGATGGTTTGCATCTTCCTCTGCCTTTTGGGTGCAATCGCAGAACATTTCATTGACATTGTGGGTTTTGTCAGGGAGAAAACTTGCAAACATGCAGCACTTCAGAATCACACTGATACAGATCCAACATTTATGGAAATTTGGCAAACTGAACACATTCTGTACTGTACATGAGACACGGCACGGAGGAGATTGATTGACAATGCTCTACAGTCCCTTACACAATCAGGACGCAGGGCGAGGAACACAATGCACGTTCATACACTGAAAAAAACTAAACAAAAAAAACCTAAAAAAAAACTAAAACAGCAAAACAGCAAGAAAGGTGAACCGCAATATTGTGATGGACAGCTGTATAGGACCTTTGAAGGTGCACTGTGTCACATTTAGTTTGGGGGTCTGTCACCTTTTTGTTTCTATGGAGACGTCATTGCTCTGCTTTGAATGTTCCACAGAATGACTTTAAACAGCTCTACTTTACATTTATTCAATAACAAGTGGTTTTAGAGCTCAAAAATCCCTACAAAAACAGGCATTCTGACTGAGCGGGGTCGCCTCTCCACAGATCTGACGTGGTCTGGTTTGGTCTCCATGAAGATAGAAGGGTTTAATGCCATACTGTGAAACATTCCAGACAAAGCAATAACATCTCCATGAAGACAGACAATTGATGGAGCCTAAAGAAAAGTTACACAATGCAGCTTTAAATATTTTGGTCTTACACTGCATGTTTCGGAATCCTCCTCACCCCATCCATTCACCACATTCCCCTTCTTCCTGTCCGCGTCCCGCTCCGCATGAGCCGCTCGTCGACGGCCTCAGACGCCAATCAAAACTCTCCCCGCCGGCCCCTTCGCTCGGCAGCAGCCCCGTGGCCCCGGGGCCCCCGAGGCGGAGAGAGGGGCCGGCCCGGGTC
Source organism: Boleophthalmus pectinirostris (assembly GCF_026225935.1). Classification (NCBI taxonomy): domain Eukaryota; kingdom Metazoa; phylum Chordata; class Actinopteri; order Gobiiformes; family Gobiidae; genus Boleophthalmus; species Boleophthalmus pectinirostris. Next base: position 29,998,216 of record NW_026571070.1, read on the forward strand.
ACACCGCTCCATGTTCTCATTCACGCCGAACCCTCGCCGCTGTTCTTTTCTCATTACCCACAAGCCCCGGGAGTGCTCTAGCTAACCCCGCGGACAACAGCCAGCTCCGGCACAGGTCAAAGGTCAGGGGATTACTCAAGGTAGGTTTGGTTTTTCCGTCTCCTTTACAGCTCATTTGAAGGATTGTGGTTTTTGGCTAAGGGTTAGACTCGGAATGATAAATGATGCCCCAAAACGACTGCGGAAGAGTTTTAAAATTTGATGTTCTGTACCTGTACTAGACGGGGATTTTGGAGTTCTTCTTATGCCCCAAAGCAAAAATACTCGAGGTTCAAATCCGGGACAATCAATCCAGCAATACCAGGAGCATGAAATGTTATATTATTATAAACGCACAATGATTAATGGCCATTTGATTTCACTGGAATGAGTGTATCATTCGTTCATTCGTTTTTCAAAATAAAACCAAAACGAAAACGCAACTATTTTCTTCATTATTTGTCTCCAAAACCAAAATGCAAAAAACAGATAATGATTAACTTTTTTCAGTTTTCGATTTTGGTTTTTAAAGAACTGAACTAGGACTAAACCAGGACTAAACCAGGACTAAACCAGGACTGAACCAGGTCTGAACCAGGACTAAACCAAGACTAAACCAGGACTGAACTACGACTGAACCAGGACTAAACCAGGACTAATCTTGAACTATCAGTTTTTTCACTTTGGTTTTAGAGGCAAATAATGAAGAAAGAATTAGTTTTTTTCACTGTCTTATTTTTGGTTTTATTTTGAAAAACAAATGAACAAATGACACACGGGTTCACTGGTGAAGATGAACATGCAAAATTCCAAAGTGGTAAAAGAGAATGAACTGAAAAACACCTTACTGTCTGACAAAACCAAACAAACAAAAGAGATCGCATAGATTTTTAATTTTTTTTCAAACAATCAGAATAAAATGTTTGTTTAAAATGCACCGTGTAACTTCTCTGGTTGATGTGGTGAAGGTATTTTCAGCAATACAGATACCTAAAGTGTATTTGAATAAAAGCGAGATGGATAGGTTTAATGCTGTACTGCGAAACATTCCAAGCAAACAAAAGCATCTCCACAAACAAGCAGACAGTGGAACTACACCAGAAAAGCACAAATAACACATTTCTCAAGTCAGTATTTGGAAACTACTAAAGTAAGAGCCACTTGAAGAGGAACTGTCGGGACACAAAAGAATGCACAAATCTGTTTTCAAAAAGGACATTTTTGATTTTGTGATTAAATGACTGAACCAGGTCTAAACCAGGTCTAAACCAGGTCTACACCAGGATTACACCAGGACTACACAGGTAAGTATTTGGAAACTACTAAAGTAAGAGGAACTTGAAGAGGAACTGTCGGGACATGAAAGAATGCACAAAGTCTGTGTTTTCAAAGGACAGACACAAAAATGAGACAAAACTAAATCATATCAAGAGGAGCTGCAAAAAACACAAATGTTCAAATCATTTCATATTGTCACTTGTAGACTCACTTACAGAAGCCGAGAAGGGTCACAACAAACGCAAACGCCGCAACAAATGCAAATGTGACAACACAACAAAAAGCCATAACACACCAAAAAAAGTCACAACGGAAATGACCGCGGGACTCTGTTTTCCGACGGACGATCAAGCGGCAAGTGAAGAAGAAGAACTACAACGTGAAAAGTAAAGGAACGGAGAAGTTGGAAACATAAGTAAAAGTAATTTATTGTTTTATCATTATGTGTTTGTGCTGTGGCGTTTCTATTTGTTGCGTCGTCATTTCCGTTGTGGATTTTTTTTGGTGTGTTGTGGCTTTTTGTTGTGTTGTCGCATTTGTATTTGTTGCAGCGTTTGCGTTTGTTTTGACCCCTCTCGGCTTCCGTACTCTCACTGTGAAAATGTGGTAAATGGTCACAGTTTTATACAGCGCTTTTCCACCTTTAAGACACTTGAAGCGCTTTTCAACAAGGAACCACTCACCCATCCACACACACTCATATAACAGTATGCTGGGGTCGTCCTTATTTATGAACTTTTAAAATCTTATGGTGTGATCTTGCCAGAATTCTCCAATTGAGAAATTGTGGTCTTTAAAGTTTTATGAAAAGACATGTGTTCTGAACCAGCTCACTAGGGTTAGGGAAACAACAACAAAGTAATGTTTAATTACGGTAAATTAAGAAAACAGGCTAAAATATATACAGACAATAACCTAAACTAAGAAAGCAAATAACAGGATTAACATACAAGTTTTGTGCCAAAAATGTGTCAAGCAGGTCTATACAAAAATGAGTGATTAAACAAAGGAACACACAACAAAACTAAACCACAAAAGCCCCAAAGAAAAAAAAAAACACATAAACCCACAAACAGAATCAAGTAACAAAATAAAAGGACACAAAACAGAACTAAACTAAACAAGTGTCTCAACACAACAAACAAAATCGAGTGACTGACACTAAAGAGACACACACAAACACAAAATGTCAGACTGGAACCCAAACAGGTGCTGGCAATCTCCTTAAATAGGCGAAGGAGGCTGAAGGTGAAGCAGGATTGGTCAGGCGTAGAAGTGCTCCACCAATCACGGACCAGGACTCCCACAGCAGGATCCAGGACAGACAACAAAATAAATAAAAACACACAAAACAAGTCAGAACTGGAAGTCTGGGGCCGTAACAACATGAAAGCGCCCAGGCCTTTCTGTGTGGAGTTTGCATGTTCTCCTCGTGTCAGTGTGGGTTTCCTTCGGGCACTCTGGCTTCCTGCGTCACCCCAAAACATGCACCATAGGTAAAAATCTTCCAGCTGAGGTCCTGACCAAGCCTAGCAACAAGATCATGGAGACAGGTCCCTGGACGCCCCATCTACTGCTAACTGCCCTCCGAACTCAAATTCAATAGGCCGAGGTGAATTCCAAAGATGATGGTTGAGCAGTGATGACGCTGACACAAGTCTGAGAGGGAAAACAGTGTAAGCATGTTCCATTGGTGGGCCCAGCGTTGGTGAATCAAGCTTTCAAGTGTCACTTTCTAAAGTGCTTTACGTGAAAAAAACATTCTACTTACAAAAAAAATAAAATCTGAATTATGTTTCAACCATGAGGAAACTAATAGAATCAATGAATAAAATAATGAAATCAATGAACAAAAAATACTAAAATCAGTACATAAAAGAAGTACTAAAAAATAAACCAGATAAAAACAATAAATAAATAAAACAAATAAAATAAATTAAAAACACAGAGGAGCACACAACTCACGCGGTGTTAAAAGCTAAAGAATAAAAGTGGGTCTTAAGACGAGATTTAAAACTCTCCACGGTGGGGGCTGTTGGGACATGGGGGGCAGAGTGTTCCAGAGTTTGGGCCGACCACAGAGAAGGTCCTGTCCTCCTGGTTTTACATCTCGTTTTAGGCCCCACGAGCTGGAGCTGGCCCCTGGACCTCAGAGAGCATGTGGGGAGTAAATCTGGATGAGGTCCAAGATGTACTGTATTGTGGGGCCATTCTATTTAAAGCTTTAAAAACAAATAATACAATCTTAAAATCAATTCTAAAATTAACAGGAAGCCAGTGCAAAGACGCAAGAATTGAGTGAACAGTGCACACTGACTTCCTGCTTTGGTTGCCTCTCTCTCTATCTTGCCACGTTTTACTACTTGTTCACTGGAACTGCTAAATGTTGTTGTTTTAAATGTATTTATTTTTTAACATTGCTTATTATTATTGTTTTTTATCTCTTTCTGGATCACTGGGCCTCGGGGAGCACATTTCGTTCTGTCATGTGTTTCTCTCACATGTTTGAATGACAAAATAAAGAACCTTGAACCTTGAACCTTGAACCTTGAATTGAGGTAATGTGATCGCGCTTTTTGCTCCCTGTTAAAAGATGCACAGCAGAGTTCTGGACTAACTGAAAGTGATGAAATGTGTTTTGGTTGATTCCTATGTAGAGTGCTTGCAATAATCCAGATGAGAACAGATAAAAGCGTGCGTGACCAAATTTATTAAAAGATAAAAAAGTTTTCACTTTGGATAAAAGATGAAGGTGATAAAAACTGGATTCAACCACAGAACTGACCTGCTTGTTAAGTTTAAAATCACAGTCTACAGTTGAAAAGCCCCATATCAGTTTGGAGGTCCATACAGCCAAACATTACAATTTCAGTCTTGCCCTCATTAAGATTTAAAAATGTATGTGCCGACCAAGTCTTGACTTCACTCAAGCACTGCAAGAGGGATGTCAGGGTGTTGCTGCCATTTTTTTCTGAGTGGCATGTAAATTTGACAGTCATCTGCATAAAAATGGTAAGATATCCCATTCTTTTGGAAAATTTGGCTCGAGGGAGAATATAAAGCGCAAACAGTACAGGCGCAAGAATGGAGCCCTGGGGGACTCCACAGTGAAGGGGCGCAGACAAAGACTTCACATAGTTGCACTTAACTTTCTTTTTTATTGCCTCTAATTGAAAAGTGTCTTCAGCATAATGTCTTGGCCCAAAAACTAGCATCAATAAACTATTTTTCTGTCAATATCATGTTTCCTTTCATAAGACATCTGCTAGTTGAGTGAATAGGAGACTGTGTTGCAAAAATGTGACTCTTTAATTGTGTAACATTCAGTACTTCAGCAGTAATGAAGCCACAATGACAAAAACGTCAAGGTCTTTGAGCTACCTTTAAATACACATGGATTTTTGTGACACTTTTGTAACCGAGTGGGATGTATCCCCTGATTAATTACTCACACAATTTGTTCTGGCATAAAAAGGAAGGACAAGGGCAATGTGGTATAAAAAGTTTACAAATATTTAATATTCTATAAATCATTTCATTCAATGCTGTGATAATTAGTGCGTGTGCACTTTGAGGAAGGTTTTGTTAAGTAGCACATAGAGTTCCAGGTGGTGGAAGTGTTTGTGTTAAGTGGGCCTATCTGGGCTAAAGTGACATGTGTTAACCCTGGGGCTTAACCTTGCACTGCACTGAGAACCCAGCCAGACATTGCACTTCCTCTCTAAGACCTCAGCTACTGTCCAACAACATTCATCAAATAAACCACAACACTAAGAATTAGAATAAAGACTAAAGATAAAAAGCAAGAATAAAGCAGCAGTGGCAATCGAGAATTTAGAAATTGGAAGGGGGCACCCTACATGGGCTCGAAGCTTCGCTGTTGTTCGTAGCAGCCACCACTGAGGCGTGCACATCTATGTCTAGTTACTAATCAGTGATGCCAAGAGCCACGCACAGCAACACACAGGCACATGCATTTCCAGACACATTATGGTAGGAAAAATAGCCTCTGCTAACCACCTGGTTACACTTTACAAACTCTCTTTTTTATTAAATACTAAATATCTAGGGGGTCAGAGAGAGAATTATTTAACTTCTGTCTGCCCAGGGACACAATGACAGCAATCATCTGTGGGAGCTGGAATCACACCTCCAACCTGTGGGTCAGTGGATCCGACCGCTCTCCCGATGAGGTTTAAGGTTGAGAGCAGGATTCGTACTGCCAACCTTCAGATCAATGGATAAACTCTTCCTAACTGAGGCTATGTTTTTATGATGGTCTGAACAGAAGATGCAAAAGTGGCGCCGCGTCTTCACTTTTATTCTGCATTGAGACAAGCGTATTCAGGATGAAATCTGTGTGCATACGGTGACGCAAAAGTGTGTGGAATTTTGGGTATGTTTGTTCTTAAAGCAACAAGGGCATTTGGACATACAGACGTTTTCATGCCACACATTTTCATCAGCTTCTCCTTCCACAAAGTTGTCTCACCATCAACTGGTTCTCCAGGTCTTGTCCATATCCATCTGACCGACTTGTGACGAACTGGTGCATCCAGAATTTGACAAAGGTGATTGCAGATCCTTCTCTGTTCACTAATAGTGTCTCTGCAGATTCTGTACATTTGTTTGGAGCCTCCTGTAAACCTCCATATTAGAGCTGCCAGAGCAACTTGAAGGTCCGATGCATGGAAATGTTTCTGTGTACTGTATGTATGTGACATAAACACGTATATGACCTGAGCAGATCTGACCAGAGTTTTGCATCTTGGGCAGTGTAGACGGAAACACTACGGCGGAGTGTATTCAGCTTTTCCACTCTGGAGGATGGTTTCAGATTTTTGCATTTTTAAGCCCCAAAAACGCAGTCACCGTCTAAACGAAAGACACTTCTGATCAAATATTTTGTAATTTTTACCTTCAAGTGTTCTCGTGTAAACAGATCCTAAGCTACTGTCAAAAGAGTAAAAGTACAAGTATGATGTAAGTCTTTATTTATACAGCGCTTTTCACAGACATTTTCTGTCCCAAAAGTCACTTTACAGAGCATTATTCATTCACTCTATAGCTGGTGATGGTAAACTGCTATTGTAGCCACAGCTGCCCTGGGGCAGACTGACAGAAGCATGGCTGTCATGCCATCAGTCCCTCCGACCACCACCATCACTCACATACACACACACCACTTTCATACTAGGCAATGTGGGTGAAGTGTCTTGCCTAAGGACACACAATGATTGAATTGATTATATTTAAATGACCATGACTATCAACTGTTCATGGAGACCTGGAGCATGTTTTGGGTTGATGGTTGAAACCAGAGGAAACGCATCCAGACACGGGGAGAAACATGCAAACTCCACAGAAAGGCCCGGGCGACCCAGGGATCGAACCCAGAACCTTCTTGCTGTGAGGCATGAGTGCTAACCACTCAGCCACCGTGCCGTGAGTAAGACTCACCGCCGACAAGGACACGTGAGGTTCAAAGTGACAATCTTCCGGTCGGTTGGCAAACGCTCAACCACTTCCTGAACTATCTAGTGATTTATCTTGTCATTTTTTCCACTTATTACGTCAAAACTAGCATATACTAGTACATATCTTGAATAACAGGAAACTAGCAGAACATCATCCATATAATCCGCTCTCCATCCTCCATCCATTACCTCCCATGTAAATCCAGTCATCGCTCGACTTCAAATGGAGCATGGTGCGTATTGTTGTGGAATAATGAGCCCATCTTGTTGTCACATGTAAGTACAGCCAGCCCGCCTCCCCGACTCCATCCACCTCACAGCTACAAGTCCACATAATTATGTACCCAAACAAACAGATCGATACAAGCGTTTATTTAGAATGGCTTTTAAAGTGGAGGTTCATTCATGCATTTTAGCGAACATCGGACAACGCCGAACGGGCCCAAGATGGACTCCCACACTCTCACACTTAGAGCAGGCTTCACGGTAAATTATTAAAAGTTGATATCAATTATTAAGCATGTGTATTAAGGATTCAGTGAGAAAATCCACAGTGGGGTTGGGTTCACATATTCTGTTTGTGTTGGTAGATGAAAAGTGTTCCAGTAGTGTCCTAAATAGTTCAATTGGATACAGACTTGTTTTTTACATATTTTGATGTTTTAATTTTGACTGTATTTCTGATTCTAGAATGTTGGTGTATGGGGATGGGTTATAAACTAGAAACTACTCATGAAAAATTTAAGTCAGCGTGTGTAATTTTCCATATAGTCAATCTTGGTAATGGAAGTAGTAGTACGTATCTCTCTACTGGCTACTAGTACTGCTACTGTTCTCATGGATATAAAGTACTATTACTCCTACTATGAGCCTGATTAATCAGCCGGTTTCACTTCGTGGAAACTGTCTGACTTGGCAGCATTAGGATTCATTCGCTTGACGGTAGGTGGGTACTTTTTTAAATTTAATCGCTGCTATTTGGTCGTGACGTATGTAATGTGCCAAATCCCGTCTTTCTCCTTGATAAAATTCACCAAACATTGTCTTTGTTCCGGCTTTAAATCCTCGATCTCGGGAATCGTTGCCAACACAGAATGTCTTCGATTGCATTCCACTTCGACCGCTTTGTTTACTGTTGTGATGTACCACAAAAGGATCCAGATGACAGTTCAACATCATGGCTTCACAGTTCTTCGCTGATTGGCCGGTGTGCGGTTTGCTACTTCCGTAGTTCTTGCAAACTGTCTAGTGTATTCTGATTCCTGACGTAGTCGCTGGAGAGAAATGAAATTGAGCTGAGGCATTACTTTGCTTGGGATCCAGAATAAACCCATCTCAGATATTTTTATGATAACATGAGTCTGGTCATTGAGTTCAGATGCGTGTGATTGACAGGTGCATAAGCCAATCAGGGACACTCATGTTCTGTCTGTATCAAAACTAAAATGGCTACTTACAACAACAAAGTAAAAAAAAAGAAGAAAAATTCAAGGGGCACTCACCTTTATGTAATAGATAACCCTATGTCCTTGCCATTTTATTGTAATAAACTAAAATTTATTTAAAATTTATTCCGATATTTTTTCAAACTTAATAGTATTAATTGAACACGTGAGAACATTTCTGTTTCGTTCAAAATGACAGGTGCCCAATGAGCTCCTTTGTTTCACGTGCTACAATCAAATAAACAAATCTGATTGGATGATCATCAATAAAAATCTAGAATGATATGCCATAACTGCTATTAGTACTAAGTGTTGTAGTCAAGACCGAGGCCACTAACTGAGACCGAGGCCAGTCCGAGACCACAGGGTCCCGAGACTGAGACGAGACCAAGACCTCTGAGGGTCGAGACCGAGACAAGACCAAGACTTTTAAAGGTCAAGTCCAAGAGTGTAAAAAAACTGCGTCACTAGTACTTCCTGTATATTATAATGACACATACAAGAAGAGGTCACACAGTCCGCCAATGTCAAGTAACATTTTTATATAGCTTTTTTTTTTTTTTTACCTTCAAGGCACTCAAAGTACTTTGCATCAAGGAATCACTCACCCATTCACACACACTCTTACATACATTCATACACCGGCGTACGCAGACACTGGAGGGGAGGTGGGTTAAGTGTCTTTCCCAAGGACACAATGACAGTATTCATCTGTGGGAGCTGGAATTTTAATTTGTATCTGTGGTATCAATGATATTTATGTCGAGAGTGGGATTTGAACCGCCAACCTTTAGATCAGAGGACGGATACGGATACCAACTGAGCTACTATTCAAATTAATAATATTACGGTAACACTTTATAATAACTACACCTTATTTAGCCTTAATAAAGCATGAACATAGTCTCAAATAAATAAATAAAATAAAATTATTAAGCCATGAGAGAATGATTTACTAGTAATGCATTATTGTTTCTGTGGAATTTGACCAACCTTAACAAATGTTTAATAAACATAATTCGTCTTCACTTTAGAAAAGCTCTCAGAAAGACTTAATTAACAGATAACAGCTGCCTGAATGATCATTGCATTGTATTATTAGTAAATGATTCTCTCATAGCTTATTAATCATTAATAAATGCTCAAATGTGAACTTAAATATGCATTTGTAAACATGCAAATGGTTAGTTCATGAGTAATTAAGAAGTACTGAGTAACTTTACAGCACAGGCGAATTAAGTGCAAGTTAAGTGCTAATTCAGGTAGTAATTAAGCCTGAATCATTATTAATTAAGGCTTTGTTCATGCTTTATTAAGGCTGAATAAGGTGTAGTTATTATAAAGTGTTACCAATATTATTCTTAATAATAATAATAATAATAATATTAATAATAATAATAATAATAATACATGAATATTATTATTATTATTATTATTATTATTATTATTATTATTATTATTATTATTATTATTATTATTAGCATTATTATTATTATCATTATTATTAGTATTATTATTAGTAGTAGTATTAGTATTAGTATTAGTATTAGTATTTATTTATTTTTATTTAATTTTTTTCATTTTTGGTGGTCCTGGATTGGTTTTGGGAGTCCAAGCCTAAAAAAATTTGGCAACCCTCCTTTTAAAACGAGGGATTAAAATGCATAATCACGCCAACATTAACCACGAATGAACCAAAACACGACTCCACATAGATTTTCGATGAAGCCGACACAAAATTACAAAACAATCCCGATGCAAAACCAAACCCCGCCTCGCATAAAACCGCCCCTTTCACCTCGCAACTATTCTATTACACTTGGAAAACTACATCTTCTTTGTTTACCGCCTCAGACTGATTGAGATGACCCCAAACTCTGCAATATCTAATTACTCTCCTCCTCCTCTCCCTTCTATCTTCACTAAGGCGTGCGCGCTTCTCCTCTCCGTCGATACATAAGTGTCTTCAGATGCCGCTCTGATAAATTAGCTGTAAACAAACCCGAAGAGCTGTCACTAGCGAGCCTCCTTCTATATTTACTGTCCGTGGGCGCCGATAATGATAGCTTGCGCGGTAGCTCGAAATACGGCTAAAGCGCGGTGTTATTCATATCGGAAATGTATCAGTGATTGCGGGTAGAGGTGTGAAGCGAGGGATGATTACGGTGGGGAAAAAAAAAAAAAAAAAAAAGAAGAAGAGAGCGCGTGTTGTAATTGGGTGTCATCGGGCTGTACTTATCGGGGTTAATAATCGTCGTGGCGATGGGGAGTGGGAGAGTGTCAGTGGAATCTATCAGCATGTTTAATGGAGACGGCGAATGAAAAATGCATGGGATCGGACGGATGAGGGGACGGACGCGGAACGTGCGGGAAAAGATGGATGAAAAGGAGCGGTCAGCGGGAGTTTGGGTTGTTGACTTTGAAATGACCTTCACAAAGAACAGAACACAGAAAACATAAACTTAATATTCACACTAAAATAAACGCTTGATATTCGATAGACAACTGTACAACAACTCCCCCTTATGTAACAGATAATACTCCCTACAACTGTACAACAACTCCCCCTTATGTAACAGATAATACTCCCTACAACTGTACAACAACTCAACCTCCTTATGTAACAGATAATACTCCCTACAACTGTACAACAACTCACCCTTATGTAACAGATAATACTCCCTACACAACTGTACAACAACTCAACCCCTTATGTAACAGATAATACTCCCTACAACTGTACAACAACTCACCCTTATGTAACAGATAATACTCCCTACAACTGTACAACAACTCCCCCTTATGTAACAGATAATACTCCCTACAACTGTACAAACTCCCCTTATGTAACAGATAATACTCCCTACAACTGTACAACAACTCACCCTTATGTAACAGATAATACTCCCTACAACTGTACAACAACAACTCACCCTTATGTAACAGATAATACTCCCTACAACTGTACAACAACTCACCCTTATGTAACAGATAATACTCCCTACAAACTGTACAACAACTCAACCCTTATGTAACAGATAATACTCCCTACAACTGTACAACAACTCACCCCTTATGTAACAGATAATACTCCCTACAACTGTACAACAACTCCCCTTATGTAACAGATAATACTCCCTACAACTGTACAACAACTCACCCTTATGTAACAGATAATACTCCCTACAACTGTACAACAACTCACCCTTATGTAACAGATAATACTCCCTACAACTGTACAACAACTCCCCCTTATGTAACAGATAATACTCCCTACAACTGTACAACAACTCACCCTTATGTAACAGATAATACTCCCTACAACTGTACAACAACTCACCCTTATGTAACAGATAATACTCCCTACAACTGTACAACAACTCACCCTTATGTAACAGATAATACTCCCTACAACTGTACAACTCACTCTTACAGAACAGATAATACTCCCTACAACTGTACAACAACTCACCCTTATGTAACAGATAATACTCCCTACAACTGTACAACAACTCACCCTTATGTAACAGATAATACTCCCTACAACTGTACAACAACTCTCCCTTATGTAACAGATAATACTCCCTACAACTGTACAACTCACTCTTATGTAATTGATAATACTCACCTTTATGTAATAGATAACGATTTCATTTTAATAAAGAAAAATATACATTTATTCCGATATTTTTCCAAACTCAGTATTAATTGAACACATTTTAGTTCACATTTTGTTTATTAGACGTTCTGAGATGTATTCAGTGATATGACGACAGGGTTACTCCTGCCGCTGTTTCATTGGCTGCAACAGAGTGATGTCATTAGTGGAGCCAGGAGCCTAAACTGGGGAAGCGGCAGGACAGGGCCGCACCTGAAGATGTCGGCTTGAGCAGGCGTGAGTGAAGACGCTGCACCAAACTTTGAAAACTTACTTAAATTCATCTTCAATTAAACTTGTCTTATAATGATTCGCCGTGGAAAAAGAGTGACTATCACCACAAGTGCACCTCCCAAACGAAGCCCTACTCGTGCTCCGTGAGACCCCGACTCTACTCACAATATTCATGGAAAGATGTTTGGACATGACCTCACAAAATATCTCATCACCAACAAACAAAGGCAAATCTGTTACAAACTTCTACATCACTGTTATCGCTGAAGAATCATCTTAGAAGGACAATGAATACAAACTGTACATTTTGCAAACTGAAAAATGGACCTGCATTTTGGACCTGCCCAGACCCTGTGTGTGTTTTTGGAAAGAATTCATAAAACATATGGGAGATTTGGTCTCACCAAAGCCAAGACCAAACCTATGCTCTTCACTATTCCATGTTAAAATCAAACCTCCAGCCGTCAAGTGAGTGGTTTAATGTTCTACCCACTGCTGTATGGGTCAAATACAGAGGGCAAATTTCCCTGTGAGAAGAATAAGTTGAAGTGGCTGCCACATTAATACCAGTCTGTCTCTGGTTAACAGAAATCTCTCACTACAACAAAACAACATTAGTGATGGGACTTTCAGCTCTTTTACGGGAATCAAATCTTTGGATCCATTCATTTCAAAGAGCCGTTCAAAAGACCGGCTATTTCACTCTATTTATATTTATGACAGAACCAATGTGAGAACTCTTTTTATCTACAATCTAATCATACAGAAAAAGGCCAAGGCTTAGATCTGTTCAAAATGGTTCAAACTGAGAGTGAGAGTGTGTTTACCCTTTGAAATTATGTATGATCTAAATAAAATGTTACACTACAATATTAATATTTTAGTTAAGATATCGAATATATTTTTGTGCATAAAGCTCCCACTCATGTTGCCTATTCTGCTTCTGTTATGTGCTGATTCTTCTGTTATTCTTACGTCTTATGTTTAGCGTTAATAATAGAAAAAAAAAGATTCAGTTCTTTTAAAAAATCTGATTCCAATCTTTAATGTTCAAAAGAGCCAATTCATTCACGAACATCACATCACTAGTGGGTAATGCTCTGACCCAGAGGTCTCCAACCTTTTTCCTCTGGTGAGCTACTTTTACAAAACGAAAATGCCAGAGAGCTACTAGTTTTAGCAGCCTCAGATGAGGTACAGTTAGATTAGGGTGACCAGATTTTCAAAATTCTAAACTGGGATACACCCAGGTTGGGATGGTTGGTATAAATAAAACAGTGAAAAGGCCGTGTAACATTGTGCATTCTCCTGTCATAATCTGAGGGGCGTCTGTCGCTGTATTTTTTTTAATTATTTTTTTTGCTTTATTGTCATTCGCAAACACAGTTTTCTGTATTTTGGCAAAACAAATGACAATGTATGCTCCTCTTCACTGTTTGCATGGATAAGATTAGTCAAGAATTGTGATAGTCCTGGTTTAGACCTGATGTAGCCCTGCTTTAGTCCTAAATTAGATCAGATTGGTCCAAAATAGGGACACCAGGGACATGTCTTGTACAAAACAACTGTGGGTTAATATAAATCTGCTGGGACAGTGGACACTGGGTTTAAAACTGGGACAGCAAATAGGGACGTCTGGTCACCCTGAGTTAGATGCCTATAAAACATAAACCATTATCCATTCAGTAGTGCACAAAGTTAGGCATCAAAATGATACATGTACAATGGTAATTAATGGTAATAAAATTTTACTTATTCAGCACAATATGTGTAATTCAGAAATCCTTTGACGAGCTACTTGGAAGGGAATGGAGAGCTACTGATGTTTGGAGACCCCTGCTCTAACCACTTAGCCTGATTCATCAGCCGGTTTAACTTTGGAGAAACCGTCTGACCTCTCAGCATTAGAATTCGTTCGCTTGACGGTCGGCAGGTACTTTTTTTATTCAACCAATCGCTGCTATTTGGTTGTGACGTATGTGATGCGCCAAATCCCGTAGGAAGAAAGACAATAACGCCTTTCCACTTGATAAAATTCACCAAACATTCTCTTTGTTCTAGCTTTAAATCCTCGATCTTGGGAATCGTTGCCAACACAGAATGTCTGGCTTCATTGACCGCTTTGTTTACTGTTTGTTTGCTGTTCCACAAAAGGGAACCAGACAGACGCTTGAGTTTGACGTCATGGCTTCAGAACTCTTCACTGATTGGTCGGTGCACAGTCTACAACTTACGGGATTCTTACAAACCGTCTCGTGTTTTATGTATGATTCCTGACCTAATCTCTGGAGAGAAAAGAAACTGAGCGGAGACACTAGATGGCACCAGCCTGGCTACTAACCACTGCTGTACGGGTCAAATACAGAGTGCAAATTTCCCTTTGGGGAGAGTACCTTGAAATCAGAGATCCTTAAAATGGCTGCCACATTAGTACCAGTCTTTCTCCGGTTAGCAGAAATCTGTCAGTAGAATGACATGACAGAAAACCACATTTTATCCTGACATTCCATTAGACCCGTCACGTCACGGAGCGTCTGAACCTAATTAATAGGGTTATGAATATGACCAGCGTAATTGAACTGCGAGAGCCAAATGGCCAGGACACAATGCATAATATATGGATTCTTCTAGTCAGAGGAAACCGCAGCGAATCAAAGGGTAATTGACTTTTCAAGGTGTTGAGTTTAGCTTGAAGACGTCGTACGAACGCGCCTGTGGATGTGGAGTTTCATTTCAAAGGCAGTTTAAGAATAGACTGAAATCCATCCGCCTTTCCTCCGCTTTCTGTTGTGTGGCTACAGGCGAACAATTTGATACACAAGCGCGAGTCTTTGTAAAGGTGACGTATGTTTTGATTACATTTGACCGTTTCTTTCTCATAAAAGTCTCGGGTATCTGTAATCGGGTAATGTGATCTGGATCTGTGGCCAGGGGAATTCTTTTGGGTTGATACGGAGTCCTTTATGGAGGTATCATTAAGGGAAAGGCCAATTGTCCGTTAGCGTAAACAGTTGGTTCTAAAGTTCCAGAGTCAATATCGAGTGTGCCTTGTCCCCATTATGAGCGGGTTTATATCTCAAAGGGTGAGTAACAGAAATAAAGACGAAGAGTATTATTCACGGATTAATGTTTGAAGCTCCAGGGCAAAGTTCTCAATAGGTGCTTGTATTTCTTATGAGAATATGACATTTAACGGCGCACTATGTAATGTTTCTAGTACAGAATCTATATCAAGTGCTCGTGTCGGTGGAGATTTGATAGATCAAGATCCTGCCATAGAATCTCATCTTCTACAAACTTCTGCTAGATAAAGAAGATATATCGTACTGTGTAATCTGTGACATCTGTGAATCATTATGTTCTTATCAGTATGTCACAACATTCATATAAACCTCTTAATAAAAGTAAGTCACCTGATTTCCGGGTTGGAATATTGTATTTGAGCTGATTCCTGCCTGTTCTTTACTGTACTGTACGTCTACGTTAACATCATAACAACAAAGTGCCGCTCTGCAGGATCGCACTGTTGGTGTGGATCGTCGCTACTGTTGTTACAAAATCACATTCATACTAGGCAATGTGGTTGAAGTGTCTTGCCTAAGGACACAACAGCAGTTTGCCATTGGTTCTGCACTGTAGCACCTGGTATTCTCAACAGTTTCCCATCCGAGTACTAACCAGGGCCAGCTTGGCTCAGATTCTGAGATCTAAACAGATCAGACCCAAAAGGAATGTGAACAGGAAACATCAGGGAGACTCAACAGGACACAAAAAGACAAAGAAGAGCAGGAAAACTATAATCCGCCATATCAGAGCACTGTGAAAGAAATAACCACATTATGGATTGGGACGTGGCACAGGTCGTTGGATCAGAGAACAACAAGTTCAAACACTGGATCAGGGAGAGCATTGTATAAAAAAAAAAAAGTAAATAATTTATCCACCACATACATTTCTGTCACTCACAAAAGCTGTATTTACATCTTGATCTTTCCTTGGCATACCATTGGCACCATTATCTAAATGATGGCATATTGCTGTGTAACCAGTGTCTACTGACCTTTTACAGTCTCAGCACACTTACTTTATAAAGCTCCTCCTTTAGAAGCAGAGTCAAGGGGCTTGAACCCTCAAAGACCACACTATATTCACTTTTGAAATCATACTATGTTGACTTTTCAAGTCTCCCCGAGCCTGTATTATTGATGGTAAATAAACTTCTCCTGCTTAAGACGTCCAGTTGGTCTCCAGCCTTTTACTTCCACCCTTTCTTAGACAAGCTGAAAACTTCTACAACAGCCACTGAAATCTGGAAACCAGGCACTGGACAGCATTAACAGTTATGACGGAACGTTCCTCCTTTCACACACCTGGGACACCCTCCTCCAGAGAACATCGGTAGGTGTGGTCAGTCTAAGTAACCTGCCAGGTCCATCAGGCTGACCACGCCTACAGGAAGTAACAACTGATATACGACACGTCAACACCGAGACAGTTCTGAAGATGCAGCAGCAGCCGAAACATGTCAACAAGGTAAATAAACTTCACTGTATTGTCTTTAAAAAAACAACCCAAGAAGTTAAAGCACATAAGAATGAACATCTTTGGTCTAAACAGATCAGTCTGGAGCACACTTGCAAGTGGCATTTTTTATTTTGCACTTGTACCAAAACCGCCATGTGATGCTGCCAAATCTTATGTGCAACACCGATTAAGAAAATAAAACTGGAGAGCGAAGTACACAGCAGTGGGCGGTGAAAACGGGGGTAGATAGGAGCGATGACGTGTTGAATACAGGAGAATAAAGATAACTCAAACATGCATGAATCACTCCAACTACAACTTTGAGTGGATAAATAAGGAAGGACAACACTTATAAATATAATTAAAGCTCTGAAAAAAGTCAGTTTGGCGTGAGTTGCCGAATGGTTTCACAAGTAAATCGTTGTGCTTCGAGAATCTTTTACGTTATTATTTAAATCCAAGGCTGTATTATCATTATTATTTTTTTATTATTTACAATTCTGTGAAAATAAAGACAAGAATATGTGAATTCCAAACAAGGACAACCTTCTTTTCTTCTCACTACAAGGTTTAGACAGATTATCGAAAAGACCGAAGAACAAAAATAGAACTCGTAAGTACTGCGGAGTCCTACGCCGTTTAAATGGAAGTACAAATTAAAACAACATACATTTGCGAGTGAATATACTTTGATTGGACCATTGCATACATTTAGCCCAAGACTGATTATCAAGTTAACATTAGCATGATAAAAAGTACCATTGTCCTCTGTCTCCACTTTGAGAGCTGGGTAACCTCGGGCTAATGGCGGATACCTTTTAAGACGCGCGAGAATTAGCGTTTGTCTTTACGCCGAGCGCCGATGGGATCACTCATACTAAGTAATCCACTTTACATGTTCCATCTAATAATTTTCGTCAGGTAATCAGCAATTTGCAATGGATTATCTTTTGAGAGTTCCCCTCCCGACCCCGTTAAATCCATTATCATTCACCCCGGTGTAATTTCATATTAAACTGGGTGACAATTCATTAGGTGGGTGCCCGGTCCCTAAGTGCCCCACACGACGCAATTACAGCCAATAGTGAGGGGCCCTGACCTCCGGCGGGCCCTTGTCATCCCGAACAGTATTGCTAATGGAAGGAGAAGACTGGGGGGACAAGTTTGCACCCGCCCTGTCAGCGGAGGAGCAGAGCGATCTGACAGGTGACCAGGAGTTCCTTGGAATAATTTAAGCATTACACGGTCGGACATTAGGGATGACCGGGCAAAATGGAGATCGGGCAAGGAGTCAAAGTGAAGGGAGGTTACGCGAGGGAGTTAGAACAGGAGCCGGAGGAAGAATTTGAAGGTGGAGATGTAGATAGGCTTCTAGCAAGTGCTGATGCAGTATTTTTAAACCTTTTTGTTTTCTTAATGTTCATGTCTGTGTCCCAGAGAGAAGATGTGAACAGATCCACAAATGTACAGTGTTGTTGATAAGCCTGTAATTTATAACTTTAACATTTTTGGTCATTAACTTTAAACTTTAAATTAAATATGTCAGAAAGGTTAATCCGTGTATCATTTGTTCATTTGTTTTTCAAAATAAAACCAAAAATAAGAAAATTTTAAAAACTAAAATTTTTTTCATTATTTGTTTCCAAAACCAAAATGAAAAAACAGATAACGATTAGTTTTTTGTTTTTTTTTCAGGACTGAACCAGGACTAAATCAGGACTAAACCATTTTCAGTCCTGGTCTGGTCCCAGTCTCAATCCCGGTCTCAGTCCCGGCCTGGTCCCGTAATCAGTCCTGGTCTGGTCCCAGCCTGGTCCCGGTCTCAGTCCCGGTCTCAATCATGGTCTGGTCCCAGACCTGGTTTAGTCCTGGTTCAGTCCTGGTTCAGTCCTGGTTCAATCCGTATACAGCGCAAAAGTCCAGCATCGCAGTTTAAGTCACAGAAACGGGACACGACTGTGATCCATTTTTTCCGTTATTCATTTAAACACAAAATCAAAAACTGAAAAAAAAAAGCCCTAAATTATCTGTTTTTTCATTTTGGTTTTGGAGACAATTAATGAAGAAAATTGTTTTTTTTGTTTTTGTTTTTTTTGGTTTCATATCGAAAAACAAATGAACAAATGATACACAGATTAAGGAGGTTCCAGGTTCAATTCCCAGTCTAGTTCAGGACCTTTCTGTTTGGAGTGTGTTTGCTCTTCAAATCAATCCAAAACATGCGCCATAGGTCACATCCTACAGCTAAAGTAGTCCTGACTTAGACTAACCCAAGACCTAGAGACGAGTTCCAGAGCACAGTATGGCAGCAGCTTACTGTGCTCTGGGAGAATTTCTCTCATAAAAGATCGATAAAGTATAAAAAAGTAACATTGCATCTGTATATCTAACACTGCTCCAAATCCAGCTGTCTTTCACTTTGAGCATTTATCTGCTCTCGAACAAATGTCTCAGATGTCAAAATGATTTCATACATACACTGGATATATTTGGCTCATAATAAAGAAATAAAGACATTGTTGGAACTGTGGGCTTGCTGAATTGAATTAAGATCAAGGTTTGGAGAATGTACAAGAGCCTGGGTGGGCAAACTTTTTGACTCTTGGGCCACAACGGGTTCAAAAATATTACGGAAGAGCCAGACCAGGAGCAGATGGATCCTCCTAAGAGAAAAAAAATAACATGGAATATGTAGAAAACATCCCATGATTGAAAATTACAAAGAATTACAACAAAATATCTGTCTTTCAAGTCCCATGGTATTTATACTATTCATTGAAATGACTGAAACTGAAACTTATTACCGTATTTTCCGGACTACAGGGTGCACTCTTAAGCCTCCAACCCCATCAAAAAAGGACTGTGCGCCCCGCAATCCAGAGCGCCCTATACACGAATCCACTCGGGTGTCCCAGCACGACTTCAGTAAACTACAAAGCCGCACCACCCGCAGTGCACGCAAACACACACCGAGCAGACAGCGACCGCACAGCGAAACACACCCACAAACACACTCATCACTCCACGCCAACGAGGAATGGAATGGAGGAACGAACCGAAAAAGCGAGTGCAATGTGCCACTTCTAAACTAACAAAACCACTCACCCATCCAACCTTTGGGTTTTGTTTAAAGTCTGGCACGGTTTATTTGTGGAAAACAGTTCGAAAATAGACATTTAATGACAGTGCGCCTTATAATCCAGAGTGCCTAATAGTGCAGAAAATATGGTATTATTATTCATGTTCGGCGAGCCGGATTAAAAAAAAGCGCCGAATATGACCACTGGACCATAGTTTGCCCACCCCTGGCCTACATACACTCCTTGATATAATCTTTATTTTAATTTAATGTTATAAATGTTATTTATGTTATCGTTTGCAATTAGTGAATGTATTTGTAAATGTTTGTTTATCTTTGCTGATCGACTAAGAGTGAAAATAGCAGCTAGGTTGACCTACTTTATTGATTGTCAGTGTAAGCCCTCGGTCGTCTGGGTAGGTTCCAAAGATTGTGATCAGTTTTTTAATGTTTTTTTGATACATGGGGAAGAGCGGATACATTTGAGAGAAATAACGGATACAAAGAAGATAATAGTGCATAAAAAAAAAGTAAAAATGTATTCTGTCAACTGGACAATATCAAATTTTCTTTTGTGATACCTAGTTGATCGCTTCAACCTTTCCAAACTTACTACCACCACCAACTCTTCGACCCTGCTCACCAAAGTCCTTTTTTGCTCCAACAAAACTCCACATTGTGCTCCAAAAATTGCTCTTTTCGTTCTAGCAATTTTTCAGACTCAAAATATAATAATCCATTGTTACTACATACATGTCCCGCTCAAAAACTCCTGGGATTCCTACAAATAAATGGAATATTCTGGACTTCCTGCTGAGTCTGTTTTGAATTCCATCTCCACGGTGGAATATAGATGACATGTTTGGCCCTGTTCCAAAATGATAGACCACATGTGTTCTGGGGTGGAAGGAAGCAGCTCCGCACTCACGGACAGACGCAGGCTTCTCCGTCAGGGTTTCAATCTCCAGTGGAATTCTACGTGAGCCGGGCTGCGAAGTTCAAGTCCGCTCCGATCATGTGAGCCAATAAGGATCCGTGTTGACATTTTAATGATCTATGTAAAAAGGTTAACATTGATTTGGTTCAACAAACAAGCTTCGGTTTCTTAATTAAAACAGCAACAGGCGTAAATACTTGGTTTCGACTCTTTCCCCTCGCAATAGAAACCAGTGTTTTTATTAAATGGGCCATATTCAGCAATTTTCTGATCTGTTATAATGTTTTTTCTTCATAAACAGAGCTGGAGTTGTGTTTTGTTTCATTCACACAAGTTTAACACACAAATTCTGCAGATTTAGGCTGAGTTCTTCTCTCAAACTGAATACACTGTGTTTTAATGTGGTAATACAGGAAGTGCTCCACTGTGTTTTTACTCCATACACCTTCACTAGAATCATTTGGATGATTTCAGCTCTGGAATTGCTAATTTGTACCAAAAAAAAAAGATAAAAGGTAGCTGTTAGCATGAAAACTACCACTACATGACATCACAAGGTGGAACAGAGCAATTAGAGCGTTGAAGATGTAGATCAGGGGTCTCGAACCTTTTTTCTCCAGTGAGCTACCTTTATGAAACAAAAATGCCAGAGAGCTACCAGTTTCAGCAGTCGCAAATAAACTGAGTAAAATAAGAGCTATGGAAAGCCTTAGATGGGGAACAGCTCGATGCTTATAAAATATAAAACCATTATCCATTTATTGGTGCACCAGGTTGGGCATCAAAATTATAAATTTACAGTGGGGTCTAGTCAAGCGGTAACGGAGGGAAACGGGCAGATTTTTGACATTTTTGACATTCAAATGTCTCTTATTCAGAAACTAGAGGAACTATTGAAATAAGTAAAGTATCAGAATGTAGGAAAGAGTTACACTCCAACAGGGTCAAGTTAAACCTGTGATATTCTTTCAAGTTGTTGACAAAAAATTAAGATAACTAGTGGTTCTCACTTCCATATCCTTAACAAACTGGTTTGAATATTTGCTTCATATAGTTTTCTACCATATGGTACAAGATTAGGTTGAAAAACCTCTTACTTTTTGACTAATGAGATTTTTTATTAAGAAAGGTCATGGTAACGGAGGGAAAAGTAACGGAGGGAAAATATACTGAATACTTTAATATTACTTCAAAATGAAAGGAAACTATTTCTATAAAATATGTCAGTTCTTCCAAGCAAATTTTTATCATTTTAAATAAATTTTTTAGTTTTTTTAAATCATGTACCTTCATCAACAGTTCAAAGATGGAATAACACAAGATATGATGAAATACATCCATTTATTTACATGATTTTCAGGTCTTTGAAATTTGGGAAATAATTTTTTTTGTTCCATGTTTCATACATGGTCTGTTTAAAACATATGGAACTTTAGAACCAAAAATGGTACAGAAAAAAGGTCAACAGTTTCATAAACTAGAGTACATATGTATCTGTTCAATACATTTTTATATCAGATGAATTAACTTGAATTTTTGGCCTTGATGTTTACTTCTGCTTGACCGGGCCCAGTGGTGATTAATCAAATTTTACTTATTATAAACAATACACAGAATTCCAAAACACCTTGGTGAGCTACTTGGATGGAGGTAGAGAGCTACTGGCAGCTCCCGAGCTACAGGTTGGAGACCCCTTATGTAGAGAGACTAATAATAAAAGGTTATTCAAACATGAATGAAACGATACACAACTTCAGGTCTGTTTTGAGGAGGTAACAGCATTTTAACATGGCTTAAAGCTGAGAAGAACAAATCTAGCATAATATAGAACCTTTAATTCATGAAATACTAGTGCAAAGGTGTCCCAAATCTATGAAAGTGAAGTATTATTTGGAATAACTTGTATTTCAGTTATTGTACCTCATGGTATGATTTATTGCTATGCCCAAGTTCCAAGTCCAGCTCTCAGAAGCAATTATAAAGTATGAAAAGTAGTGAAAATAGGTGGAACTGAAATTGTGGTTACAAATTAAGACATTTCTGGATGTTGCATTGCTCTTATTGGCATTTCTGGAGTTTTAAAATTAAGATTGATCGATTGATTGATTAAAAGTTGAACCATTGACCATGAAAAATGTGTTAAATGCAGAGGACAAACTTCTTCATGTAGACAATACCATGTCTTCACCTCATCTTTAGTAACACTGATGATTTTAAAGTTCTGCCTGAAAGCTCAGTTATTTGAAATGCCTATAGCCATTTTGTCCCTATATTTGTCCAAACTTTGTCTAGACACACTACAGATATATTGTGTTAAAAGCTCTTAAAATAACCACCATTTCCTATGAAAGGTTCGATAAAGGATTGTCCAAGGAAAGAAATACAGTGACTGTCCTTTTTCAAATGTTCCACTTGCGTGACACCACCACCCCCTCCTCCACAAGTAGAAATGGCTCTTTCTGTCTTCTCCTTACGCTAGAAATCATGGTTGTTTACACTTGTTGCTCATTCAGAATTGCTGAACAAATTGCTGTTGAAGTGACCTCTCCAGAAGTAATTTAGTGACTAACGCATCAGTCTTTAGATCGTTGGTTTGCTTCAGTGCACGCCATCGTTTGAAGGAATCTCAAAGAATTGTCTTAGTTTGGTTTCGTTCCTTTTTCCCTTCTCTTCTTCTCGACCTCAAAAATTGACTTTCTTTTGCGACAAACTGATCGTGGATTCTTGTCCTCCATTGCAACAAACTTTGTGCAAACTCCAAGGAAGCTACAGTTTGAAAATCCGCTCAGAACCACTGCGATAGTTGAGTAAACGGCGTCTTGCGCATGTGGAATACGTGAGGGGCCAACATAAACGGCATAATCCCAGCACACTGGCAAGTCAGTTACGCTAGAAACATAGGAACATAGAAACGGTTACACCCTTATCATCAGAAGGCCCCCTAGTCAGAAAGCCCACTAGTCAGAAAGCCCACTAGTCAGAAGGCCCTGTAGTCAGAAGGCCCACTAGTCAGAAAGTCCACTAGTCAGAAAGCCCACTAGTCAGAAGGCCCTGTAGTCAGACAATCATTCCCTCTTCTATTGGTTTGTCAGCAACATTTCTCTTGAATAATTGAATGTATATTTGATGAAAGCAACAGGGAATAATTCCTGGATATCAGGGAAGAATTAGTAAACTTTTGGATGTTTACCAATTAAAAATGGCTGCAACATCAACATTTTTAGAGATATTGACAGGAAAACACATAATCATGCATAACAGCATTAGCTAAGGCCAGCATGACTTAATTTGTTGGTTTACAAACCCACCAATGCTATATTAAAAGAAAAAGATTTAAAATAAAATTGAAATGAAGGTTGTAGAGCTCAAATTATTGAACATTTTGCAAGTTGTTGCCTGAAAATCAGACAATTATTAACCCTGTTCCACTTAAGACAGACATTTCCACCCAAATCATTATTTCCTCAAACATTTTTGTTGTATTTTAAGGGTTTAATATATTTATTACTTTTAATATTTACTTTTTAAAATATTTAAAACTTGAAATACAATTTCATTTGTAACACGACCTGAACATGGATTTTCTGACTAGAGTTTGTTCTGATGATAAGACTGACCCCCACAGGGTTCCATAGAAACATGTTTATCTGGCCCCACCACGTCCACATCATATCATCATAATTACAAGTCTGCTGCATCTCTATAATGTTATTTTTTTATTTTATTGACAATTTGAAACAAAAACAAAAAAAATCCTCCATATAAACTTTAAGTGTTTTTTTGTCCAATTAGCATGCTAGTTGTCGTTTACTGTGATTACTATGATGACAAAAGTCCTCTCTGACCCCTGAAAGTTGTTAAAAGCGCTTATGAACTCATGGTGAATCTTTAGGATGCTCGGAATTCATAAAGTAAGTGAGGAATAACTTTGGAACACTGCAAACTACATGACAACATTTTATAGACAGAAATTCGACATATTTGTATGGTGTTATTTACGTTACAACAATATGACGTCCAAACCGACTACCTAGAGAATAACAACTGTGACTTTGCCAAACTGCTGACTGAAGTGACAAGTCTGAGCCCCTGCCCAAGTCAAAGCGCCGTCAGAGGGGCACCCATTGGGAGAGGCATGTGGCAGCACTTCAGAGGTGTTGAATCTCACAGGTTAAACTTAGAGTGGGAAGTGTGGGCTGTCTGTATCCACCTGCTCCACTCAAAGCCTCAGTGGATGGTATAGAAGAGAGATGGGAGCAGACAGGACTGTATGCACAGGCAGGGATCTGGAGACAGTTTGCCACAAGTGGGTGGAAGTTCATTTGTGGCTAGAATCCAGATAAGGGAAGCAGGGCTGTTTGGCTAAGCTCGGTAGAAGTTATAGAAGTCCATAAACTCTATGACAGAATATGCTCGCTAAAGTAAAGTTACCTGAGGAAGGTCAGATGGACTGAAACAGTGGACTAATAAAAGTGAACTCAGTTTGAGACAGTTTTACCGGAGTCTTTGCTTAATAAAAGTTTTCATCGAGCTTAAGTAAAAGAAACAAATGCGGCTGATAAGCTTCACTTTCTAAGTTTCCTCATGGAGGGTCAGCTGCTGCATGTCTCTATTATTGATGTATTATTGCTCTGCCTGAAAAGTTCCACAATGTGGCATTAAGCATATCTTCCATGGAGATATAGGTGGCCATCCTGCCTGTCAAAGCCTGACTCTGTCAGATGTCAGCAGCTCAGCAGAGCCGGTCTGGTCAGTACTTGGATGGGAGACACTGAGAAAATCAGGTGGGGCGTCAGTCGCAAAAACTGTTGTTGTGTCCTAAGGCAAGACACTTCATACACATTGCCTAGTATGAAAGTGGTGTGTGTGCGTGAGCGATGGTGGCAGTCGGAGAGGTCAGTCTGCCCCAGGGCAGCTGTGGCTACAAAACCACCACAGAGTGTGGAGTGAATGAATAATACTCTGTAAAGTGTCCAGAAAAGCCCTGTATAAAACTGACAGATTATTAATATTAGATAAGCAGGTGATGCCACCAGGACAAGTTATAGATCAAGTTGTGGGAAGGAAACAGGAATTCTCGAGATGTTTGTGACTTCATAAACTCCCAAGAATCCATCTGAAACAGCTCCCGATGTCGCGATCTGACCCAGGCCAGCAGCATTGTACTTTGGGTGAAAGCCAAAAGTGAAGCGCCCAACAAATCAAAACAAAAATGGCGTCTCTAATAGACATACCAGTACTTGGGCCACTTAGAGCAGAAATATAGACAGTTTCTTTTTCTTTTCTTTTCTTTTTTTTTTTTACATACAGCACTTTGTGCCTTTATGGAGGCAAAGATGTCTGTATTTCTCTGAACTGGATGCAACTAAAGTTTGATTTCTCATCTTGTTTTACAGTTATGCATCAACCAGTCAGCTTCAGATTTCCTCTGGACTCAGAGTGCTGCACACATCAGTCTGTTGTTAGCCAGGTTAGTCGAGATGTGAAACTTTGATGGTCGTATGCAACTTTGTGCAGAGCTTAGGTTAAGGTTATGGAAACCACAGAAAGAATACCAGATTTTTTTTTTATTTTTTTTTTACATTTCTGAGCAATAAAAACACATGTCATTGAATAAATGCAAGATATGTAAGTTCAATGTTGGACATTCTTGGCATAACAGTAACATCTTCATGCAGCAGTGTCACAATGTGGCGATGGGGCTGGTAGTTATTGGAAGGGCATCTGGTACAAAGAAAAAAAAAAAACATGTTCGTGTGCTTTAAGTATATTATGACTACCTAACCAAATAAATAGATCAGCCTTAATAATAAAAAGTACATTTCATATGTTTGTTGAAGAGACCCAACATTTGTATTTAAACTAAAACATAATACCTCTTCATGCATTTCTCCATTTTACTTAAGTCCACAAAAGCCAGAAACCACTCTGCTAACCAAACATAAGAAATATTAACCATTATATTTGCACAAAATGACAACGCAAAGTTTTATCTAAATGTAAAAGCGCTCATTAAATATTGAAGTGGTCCAGTGGTATCTATAAACCAGAATCTGCGAGGGAGCGAGAAATTGAACTATGTGAGCAAAGTTGAGCCTGATTGGTTGCGTTCGATAGCAGAATTCTAATAACATTACGAGGGGACTACAGAGGCAGAGAGAGGCCGGGGGATAATTGGAATTCTTGCAGCTTTAGGCACAATCACGGTGGACTTTATGAAGAGGTGATGGAGAAACAGCTGGTGGTACAGATATAGGCCAGAGCTAGGACGAAGTTTGCAGGTTATTCTGAAGTAGTTATTGTAGGAGCCAACTTCTGCTAGGACATGGAATATAATGTTTGGAATAGAGGTGGATGGTTATTTGTTTATGTAAATGGGGTTGATAAAAATTCTATGGACACGATTGTTTGCTTCAGAGAAAAATTGACAATGTACTGTATATCAAAAAGAATAGTAAGAGTAGTAGAAGTAGTAGTATTAGTAGAAGCATAGCAATATTTATGGTAGTAGTAAGAGTCTTAGTACCAGCAGTAGTAGTGGGAGCAGAGCAGTTGGGTCTGGTCAAGTGGTAAAGGAGGGAAACAGGGCAGATTTTTGACATTCAAATGTCTCTTATTCAGAAACTAGAGGGAACTATTGAAATAAGTAAAGTATCAGAATGTAGGAAAGAGTTACACTCCAACAGGGTCAAGTTAAACCTGTGATATTCTTTCAAGTTGTTGACAAAAAATTTTAAAAACTCATGTCGGTAACGGAGGGAATGAAATATGCAGCACTTTTTGGGCAATAAATCCAAACAGTGATAACTCTTGGTTCTCACTTCCATATCCTTAACAAACTGGTTTGAATATTTGCTTCATATAGTTTTCTACCATATGGTACAAGATTAGGTTGAAAAACCTCTTACTTTTTGACTAATGAGATTTTTTATTAAGAAAGGTCATGGTAACGGAGGGAAAAGTAACGGAGGGAGGGATTGTGCAAACAAGTAGAAGGTGCAGGATTTTGCATCATTTGTCGCTTTTTTCTTCCGAATACTTTAATATTACTTCAAAATGAAAGGAAACTATTTCTATAAAATATGTCAGTCCTTCCAAGCAAATTTTTATCATTTTAAATAAATTTTTTTTTTTTTTTTTAAATCATGTACCTTCATCAACAGTTCAAAGATGGAATAACACAAGATATGATGAAATACATCCATTTATTTACATGATTTTCAGGTCTTTGAAATTTGGGAAATAATTTTTGTTCCATGTTTCATACATGGTCTGTTTAAAACATATGGAACTTTAGAACCAAAAATGGTACAGAAAAAAGGTCAACAGTTTCATAAACTAGAGTACATATGTATCTGTTCAATACATTTTTATATCAGATGCATTAACTTGAATTTTTGGCCTTGCTGTTTACTTCTGCTTGACCGGGCCCAGTTGCAGTAACACTAAGTGGTAGTAGTAGTAGTAGTAGTAGTAGTAGTAGTAGTAGTAGTAGTAGTAGTAGAAGCACTAGTAGTAGTATTAGTAACACTGAAGAAAGTTTTTGCCTTTTAAAGAAAACATTTTGTGCTTGTGTCTTCTATTTAGTTACAATTTATGACAACTGTGGACTATTTTGTTACAATTTTGACATATTAAATTGTAATATTTATCTCAAATTACTTAATGAAAAGAAACAAGTCCGCTGATTTCCGTGTTGGAAAATCGCGGAGCTGACGTCAATGTAAACGTCATCGCAATAAAGAGACGCTTCGCTGTACCGTGTTCTGTAGATCATACTGTATATATTTAAATGTACGACAAAGTGGCTATGTGACGCTGCCGAACTCTATTGGTCAATTGGAGCAATGATGTCTCGCTGCAAAATCATTTGGCCAAAATTTAAGATACAAGTACATAGTGCAGAGTCCGTAGAAGATGTTCCAGATTGTTGTGTGCGACCATATTGTTGAAGTTGGTGATATCAGGTGATAGGAGCACGAAGCAGGAAGTAACAATCAAATAATGTTATGGATGTAAACAGGCAGATTGTGGAGGGGTTTGTCTGTGTGTCAGATGATTGAGAGGATGTATATATTGTAGCTTCTTTAAGAGATGCTTTTACAGTATGAGTACCTCTTTACAACCACATTACTCAGAAATTGATGCTTTTTTTTTTTTTTAGTTTCTTTATCTAGCGCAAGAATTCGAAGACTATTTGATCTGTCAACTCTATTGGCAGCAGCATAGAATTGGCCATGGCTGAAAAACTCTCTTGTGCAGAAAACCCCTACACACTGTACAGACTGACCCTGTGACTTATTCACAATCACAGCAAAGCACGGCCTCACTGGAAACTCTTTACACTTAAATCTATCAGAAAATGACTTAAAAGTAGTGAAATTATCTGTCCATGCAACAAGATCATTTTACTTGACAAGTTATGTTAAAATAAACGACCTCTAGACTAGAATTAAGCATCTCAGAACTAGTGAGTAGATAATAAATCTGAAAACAAGATGAATAATCTCATACATGTTTTGAAATCTTGGCCACATCAGAGACATGTGGAGTGCTTGAATACGAGCCTGATTCATTAGCCAGTTATCACTTTGCCAAACTGTCTGACCTTGTCAAATTAGGGTTTGTTCATTCGAAGATAGGGGGGTACTTTTTTAATTTAAACAGTCGCTGCTATTTGGTCATGACGTTTGTAATGCTCCAAAACCCCCAGGGGTGTCCAAATAACAAAAAAGTAGAGCGTGAACATGTTTGTCAACGATGATTGTCATTTCTGTGAGGTGAACTTGCAAATTAATGGTGCAATAAAAAATGCAAAGTTTGTATTTGACAAAGTCCAAAGGAGGATAGAGTATTGGGTCTGCTATCGCAACTCAGGTTGGTTCAGCTCTTCGCTGATTGGCCGGTGCACAGTCTATAACTTCTAGGGTTCTTGCAAACCGTTCTAGTGTATTCTGATTCCTGGAGAGAAATTAAATGATAGTAAAACATGGTTAAAGTAGCTTTCTTTGCTTAATAGACAAGTGCAAGTATCTGTTAAAAGGTGTTCACTGACTGAACCGAGGCAAGTTTATTTGTATAACTCAACTCGTACAAATTCATACAGATAAAGTTGTTTTCATTTCAACTCTGTTACGATCACAGCTTCTACTAATGTCAATCAGCAGTTAGTGGAGAACTTTTGGACTGGTGTCAAGAGTCTTACAGTTTCTGGATAATCAAAGTTCTTCTCTGATCCTTTACCCTGAAAAATCAAGAGATTGGAGAATCCATCCCTCCAAATGAGTAGTAGTAGTAGTAGTAGTAGTAGCAGTAGTAGTAGTAGTAGTACTCGAGACCGGTCTTGGCGTCAAGACCTTTTTTTTAGGGTCTTGGTCTCGTCTCGGACTCAACCACGTATGGACTTGGTCTTGTCTTGGTCTTGAAGGCACTTGGACTCAGTCTTGTCTCCGACTCAAAGTAACTCTTGACGACTGTGATCATATTTCATTACAGCTGCTGCAATAAACTTCTTATCGCGACATGTGGTTGAAGTTTTCCAAACCAAAGTGCACAAATGCATCTGTATTTGTCACGATGTGCATTTGGTAAATGTGCAGAGACTGTTAAATACCACTGCAAAACCAGTAAGAGAATGTAACTCCAGTGAGGAACTTGAAAAAAAAAAAAAAAGGTTTAAAAATCGTACACACTTTCTTCACTTTCTTCACAGTTTTCTGTAAAGTTCCAGTGGAAGTGGGATTAATGAAGGAGAGGATTAATGAAGAGGTTCTGTTTAAGTGCAGTGCAGTTTGGTTTATTTTAAGTCTAAATTAAAATTAATCAGATAAAATGGAGATTTATCCCATCCGGGAGGAGGCCCCGGGGAAGACCCAGGACACGCTGGAGGGACTATGTCTCTCGGCTGGGAATGTCTCGGGATCCCCCTGGAAGAGCTGGAGGACGTGTGTGTGGAGAGGGAAGTCTGGGAGACCCTCCTCAGACTGTTGCCCCCACGACCCGACCCCGGATAAGTGGAAGAAAATGGATGGATGGATGAATGGAAAATGGAGATTTATAAAAACACTGAAATATATGTGCAATATAAATGTTGAAAATTACAAAGATGGTCTCGATTTGGTCTTGATGGGCCGTGGTCTCGGTCTTGACCCTCAGAGGTCTTGGTCTTGTCCTGGTTTTGGGACCCTGTGGTCTCAGACTGGTCTTGGTCTCGATTAGTAACACTAGAACAAAGTATTATCTGTTAGTAGTCACTGAACACATCATAGTTTCTCCTTTACAGATTCTTTTTACAATTACTCCTTACTGTAAGAATACTTGGCTGACTTTAGAAAGAACCAAACTCCCACACTCTCCCCACCCCCTCCGCTCCGCCGCTGGGCCCGTATGAGGAGTCATGCGGAGGGCTTAAGGCTAGTGCTGCAGCTAAGCCCCCTTCACTGCTGATCCAGAGGAAAGCAACACTACGGAGAGGAAGGGAGGAGGAGGAGGAGGAGGAAGAGGAGGCCGGGGTAGTGAGCCTGGATTAGGGAGATGGATCGGGGGTACTGGTGATGGGCAGCCAAACGGTGAGAATGAAGGCAGGAAACAGTAAGCGGCAAGTCGTATCAAAGTAAGGGAGATCCGGAGAGGACTAGTGTCAAAGGCAGTGGAGAGGAACTTAGCAGGAGTTTAGGCTGAGTCAGAACCACGGGGAACACGGCTAAACAGGGGGAGTGGGTTTGAATGGGAGGCAGAAATTCCAAAAGAGTTCGTAATACTGTTGTGATTTAATACGTAAGCATTAAGCGTTGTGCAGTTTCAACGCAGAATGCTGAGTCATAAAAGACCACAACACGCTGTGGAAAAGTACATGAAGCCAGTTCTTAAATTCTCCCTCTGTGAATCGTCAGTGGCTCAGTCGGTGGACCATTAGTTCCCCACCCTGAACACACACAGCATTTAGGCAGTGGAATTCTCCCTGACCATGGTATAAGGTTACTCCAAAGTGGATTTGAAGCTAGTAGTTCACAGTCATTTATTTTTGAACTGTAAAAACACAAGTAATTTGACTCATTCAAGATGGATCAGTTTAATGCCATATTTGCCACGTTTCATGAGAGCTTTAATAATATAATCATTAATCATTTCATTCTGAATAAAAATGAATTTCACTTTAAAAAGACCATGTAAAGACTTAATTCCTAATGACAATGATTATTCGAAATTAAACTGAATTCTGAAGTAAGTGGGTGGTGTATTCCAATTTTAAAGCTAAATTAATTTATTCCACGATCATGTCAACTAAGGGTGTCTAAACTTTTTTCATCAAGGGCCACATATCTAAACAGACAAAGCAGAGGGTTGATCGAGGGCCATAGACTGGAGCTCAATACAGTGAAGAACTGAAATATGTGCAAGTTTAACACGTTAGAATGACCCATCAGACTCATGCTAAGATCCTTAAAACCCACAAACTAAATATGAAATATTAACTTCATCAAGGTAGATTTTCAAAAAACTTGCAGTAAAATGTAATTTTTTTTATTGATGCAAGGTAATCTGGGCCAATTCACCTAGAAGCCTGATGGCCAAGAAAAATTTGTCTGAGGGCCGCATTTGGCCCACAGGCCATAGTTTTTACATGCCTGATGTAAACGTTTATTCTTCTTAAAAATAATTCCGGTACCAGACGATCCGATGCCCTGTCGATCTGAGCTACCTAGTGCTACTGCACATGTGCACAACCCCCAAGCTCTGTTCCAGTTTAAATGCCTGACGTCTGAGCTCCTGAGGCAGAAGAGGAGGAACAAGTCACATTTACACAAGAGTATTGATTTTATTGTAAGTTTTGACCGGGGAAGCAACAACATGCGCATGTTAGATTTGTGGCAAAAATATCTATGTTAGATGATTGAATAGTTTGGATTTAATGTTTGATTTTATTGTTACCATTTTCATTACATTGTATTTTATGTTGTTTCCATGTGTAGAAAACATTGTAACTTTATATTATTGTTAAATATGATATTAATACTATTTAATATAAAGTCATTTCTAATATAGTGAGCTGCCTTAGCCCAAATGCATATAAATGAGTAAATAATGGAGATTCTACAGTGGGGCATTATTTAATGGCTAAATTGTCCTGTCGATATGTGCTCCCTTTAGGCAGCGCTCCAGGCGACTGTCCAAATGAGCTACGCAGATTCATATAAATGAGTTGAAATTTGTCATAACTAAGTGTAAATTCTGATCACTGTGTGCAAACAGCATCAAACCTGCATATCTAATCCAAAGAAATATGTTATAAAACTGGGGAGGTTAGGATTTGTCTTTACTGGATCTATACAACTGTAAACAAAAAAA
This sequence comes from Boleophthalmus pectinirostris, assembly GCF_026225935.1. Lineage (NCBI taxonomy): Eukaryota > Metazoa > Chordata > Actinopteri > Gobiiformes > Gobiidae > Boleophthalmus > Boleophthalmus pectinirostris. Next base: position 30,031,235 of record NW_026571070.1, read on the forward strand.
CTTAAGGTCACTTATTTCGACGGGGAAGCATGAATCGATAGACATCACTGTTTTTAGGCTGCTGGGAGTTCATTTTGCTCCACCAGTCCTGGCTTCGGACTTTCATCCACGTCTCTTTGGATTTGTGAGCGGGATGTGGGAGTGAGGCTGAGGTAGAGCAGCCTCACACTCACTTTGTCTTCTTCCTCCTTCTCCGACACTCTTCCCTTCTCCTCCTCAGCCGGCAGACGTAAAGCGTGATGAAAGAATTCTCCAGCTGCTGCACAATTATCATCGGAACAACTGCAGAAAAAATGTGTATCACGTTTGTATCCATGGCGCAACGACAAACCGAGATGACGGAAAAGCAGCTGAAGTGTGTGTTTTCTTCCGGTCGACGTAAATACTTTCGTGTCCCTGTCCAATCAGAATCCTTCCAGAGTTCCAGACGTTGAGGCCTAAATAAAAAAAAAAAAAGCCATTTATCGTGTTTTCCATGTAAACCTCAATTCAGATTTACCTTATGCATTCTAAACAAACTCATAATTGGATGCAAACAGTACACAACAAACTTTTTAGACCTCAAAAACTGCTTAGCCAAAAATCCGTACAGGGGGAAGGATATTTTTGCTCAAATACGCAGCAAAAAAATCAGGTACAGACTCTTTAAATGGAAAAATTAAAGTAGCATCTGTTCAGTCAGTAAATGAACAATTACCTTTCCATCATTACCTGCTCTTGTGTTTTTGTTCGCTTTCTCTTTGTGATTAAAAAGCACACAAACTGCCAAAGCTTTGTTTAAAGGGGAACAAACTCAGCTGCGTCACTCACTTGATGTTTTATAATCCGACAGCTCTTGGAAATCTTCTGGAGATTTGCAGAATTCCAGGACGTCGCTGTCAAACTGTGGGTATTAGTGTCAGGGCGCCACGACGCGGAACAGCCAGCCTTTCTCTGCGCCGGCAAACACAGCAGCTCCAACATAAAGGCTTTAGAACGTCTGAATATTTAACACTAGCAGGGTGTTAGAATTTTTACACTAACAGAAACTTCAAAGAGGAGGTGGTAGGAGGTCTTGGACATGCGTTGGTGACAGTTGTGCTTTTCGGGGTAATTTTTGGAGCAATAAACGCATGTAATTTAATAAAGGCATATGTTTAATGCTGTACTGCAGAATATTCCAGGCAGAGCAATAATATCTCCATGGAGACAAGAAGATAAAAGTTACATAAAGATGATGTATACTTGATGAACTCGATGAACTTGATGATAAATGATCCCATGTCAAGGAAATCGTATGGATTAAGAAAACTTTCAGAAATATTTGAGTGCATAGAAATTTGTGCATATTTGGGAAATCCGTGCCAGGACTAAACCAGGTCTAAACCAGGTCTAAACCCGGTCTAAACCATGTCTAAACCAAGAATAAACCAGGTCTAAACCAGGACTAAACCAGGTTTAAACCCGGTCTAAACTAGGTCTAAACCAAGAATAAACCAGGTCTAAACCAGGACTAAACCAAGACTAAACTGGGTCTAAACCAGGTCTAAACCAGGTCTAAACCAGGTCTAAACCAGGTCTAAACCAGGTCTAAACCAGGTCTAAACCAAGAATAAACCAGGTCTAAACCAGGTCTAAACCAAGAATAAACCAGGTCTAAACCAGGTCTAAACCCGCTCTAAACCAGGTCTAAACCCGGTCTAAACCCGGTCTAAACCCGGTCTAAACCAGGTCTAAACCAGGTCTAAACCCGATCTAAACCAGGACTTAAACCAGGTCTAAACCAAGAATAAACCAGGTCTAAACCAGGTCTAAACCAGGTCTAAACCAGGTCTAAACCAGGTCTAAACCAGGTCTAAACCAGGTCTAAACCAGGAAACTAAAACCCTAAACCAGGTCTAAACCAGAACTAAACCAGGTCTAAACCCGGTCTAAACAAGGACTAAACCAGGACTAGATACTGGTACATAGAGACATGCACATCCAACAAAAAATGTGACTGTGTTCTGGGTCCAAAGACAAAAATGGTACAAAAAAAAGAAAGAGATCCTAAACAGAAACAAAACATAAACACCTGTTCTGTACTAAAGATTCTACTGAACAATTGTAATCAAAACTTTTTTCTTTTATTGGGTCACATGGTGGGTGAGCTGACTGGACCTGGGCTTATTTATAACAGGTGTAGAACTTCACCATTTATGACTGAAGAAGGGCTTGGCCTGAAATGTCACATTGTGGTGTCACTGAAATAAAAATCTGGGAGCTTCAAAGAACTACAGTGTGGATCACTTTTTTTTGTACTAAACCAGGACTAATCTTGGACTTGAGAGAGAGGGAGAACCCCAAGCCCGTTGAGCAGAGTGTCTGCAAAGCGTGATCAGGCATCGACTGCTCTCGGCTCTGTGGGGCGTAGACCTCTGTAGGTCCTTTCACCTTCTGTCAATCGACGATCTATGCAGGCGCACCTCTGGGTCCAACCTGACACTCAGTCCTGGTTTAGAACTGGTTCAGTCCTGGTTCAGTTGTGGTTTAGTAGTCCTGGTTTAGAACTGGTATAGACCTGGTTTAGACCTTGTTTAAACCTGGTATAGTCCTGGTTTAGACCTGGTTTAGTCCTGGTTCTGTTCCATTTTTATCACGTGTCTCAAATGTGGTCGATTAGACTTCTTCAAAACGTTTAAACATTCTGTCTGATTGTACTGTAGATGTATTGTGTAGATTGTGTACATGTAGATGTAGATGTATTGTGTAGATGTAAATGTGTTTGACTCATGACATTTGTCTTGATGTTATTGATCAATTGTATTTTGGAGAATAATAAAACTGATGAATTTGGTAAATGCACATTTTATTGGATTTTGATGACAATGAACGATGAATTTGAAATCTTGGAAATTAGAATGAATACATTTTGATTGATTTAAATGTTTAATGATGAATTGGATTGTGGTTATTTTAAAGGAGACACTGTTAATGATGAAATGCTGCTGTTAGAGATGGTTTAATGTAAATAGTTTCTTTAATGTATTTTGTACTCAGATTTAAAGGAGCTTGTAGCTAAATTTGGCACAGATATTGACTTTTATCAAAATATATAACTTCTTTTACCTGGGACAAATAATAGTTAGGTGCTTTGATTGTTGATTCTGCAAAAGTCTGTGCTGTTTCTTTGTCCTCTGTGTCTTTTTCACTAAACCAACATGTTTGTTTTTCCCTGAATGGACCATGGTTAATCCGCCGGTCAATCACGTCTTTTGAAATCAGGAAGACGCTCCTGAGCTACTCGTCTTTGTAAAGTTTTGTCAAAGTGCGTGGTTTTCTCTCAGGAGCAGTGAGTCGATCTCGTACAGACCTTGGAGACCCACCTTCAGATCTTGGTCACGACTACCTTAGCTGGAGGATTTCAACTCCGTGCATGTTTTCGGTTGATGGAGATGCAACCCAGACATGGAGAGAAACATGCAAACTCCACACGGAAAAGCCCGAGCGACCCAGTAGTCAAACCCGTAACCTTTTTGCTGCGAGGCATGAGCGCTACCTCCTCGTCTACTATTCCGCTTTTGGAAAATCTCTAAATGTCTCAGTTGTGCTCACAGACCTGTCTCAATATTTTTCTTTGTTCTACTTTTGCTTAAGTTGGTGTTAGACAAACAGATCAAAGTTGAGTCAAAACTATTGTTATTCCCCGTCTTTCACACATTTGTCTCGCTAAAGGCTTTTCATTTTCACCTTCTTTCTTGACTAAATAAAGGGTGCGAGCTCGTACCTGGAGGCGTGCGGCGCAGGATTCACACTGGTGCAGATGAAAAGGGTGTAAGGGAATTAATTACAGCATTAAGGAGCAGATAGAACAGTGTGCCAGTTCCTCAGAGAGAGAGAGAGAAGGGAAAGTTATCTGTGCCCTGAAGCGTAGTGTCAATGTTTAAAACTGCAGTTATACAAGAAAAGTGCAATTAAAGCACCTGATTTTGGCTGCTTTAAAAATGTGAAAAACAGAATTTGTTTGTTTAAATGGTTTGCAGCGGTCCATATTTATTCTTCACTTGCGTAACGCGCTCCAAACATCTTCCCGGAGGTCAAAGTAGAGCTTTTGACACCACAGTAATCCTACTAGCATGCAAACAGCACACTAGCGTTACTTCCTGGTTCATGATAGATGCTATGTCCCTTTTCTGCCTCGAATGTTTCACAGTATGACATTAAACGTAAATATTGGTTAAGCCACTGGGCAATAGGGCTGGGTATCATTAAGAAGTTGCCGATACAATACATCGATACATAGGCCACGATACGATATGATGCATTAGGGATGTAACAATAACCAAAATATCGTGATATCATATGGTCAAAAGTCTCACAATAAAACCGTGGGCCATCACAATATATCGAATTACAAGTTCCTTTGCTTAAATGCATTTTTTTTTATAGTGGCAACAGCTTATAGACATTGGGAACTACATATCCCATGATTCATTTCAGCTCAAACAACATGAAAAAATATGTTTTTGACTTGAATTCTTGGGATTATGACGGAAATAATTCACACCAAAATCTTGTCAAGGTATTTTAAAAGCAAAAAAGTGTCCTATCTACAATTATATCAACCGCTCCAAAATCCATCCATCCATTTTCTTCCGCTTATCCGGGGTCGGGTCGTGGGGGCAACAGTCTGAGGAGGGCATCCCAGACTTCCCTCTCCACACACACGTCCTCCAGCTCTTCCAGGGGGATCCCAAGACGTTCCCAGGCCAGCCGAGAGACATAGTCCCTCCAGCATGTCCTGGGTCTTCCCCGGGGCCTCCTCCCGGTGGGACGTACCCGGAACACCTCCCGAGGGAGGTGTCCAGGACCTCCTCCAAAATATTGCAATAAAATCAATCAATTTATCAGTGATTATTACACATTTCCTTCTGCCCACCCACCTACCCAAAGCCCACACCTGCTCGACGCCACACAAATGTGAGTAGAATGTGAGGCTGAATACAGGTGAACAAGTTGAGAAAGCACCAAAGGAGCCGTCTACATCAGGAGCAGAGACGTCCACCACCACCAGGAACCACCACAGGGGCCAGAGGAGAGATGAAGCCCAAGCACCAACCCTCCACCAAGAGCCCACAGGACAGACCCGGCAGCCACAGCCGACCTCCGCTCCTGGTGCAGAGGCTCCTACAGAGGAAACACTGGAAATCCTAAAAATAAGCCTAAAATAAATATAATAAAATGTGTACACTAGAAAAAGTATAAGATTTCAATCAAAAGCTAAACTAAAAAGTAGGGCTGGGTATCATTAAGAAGTCACCGATACGATACATACCTCGATACATAGGCCACGATACGATATATACCTCGATACAGTGCACTTTCGATTCGATACGATATATTTCAAAGCGATTCGATACGGTTCAATAAAAAGTAAAGGCTAAATCATGGCTGTGATATTAAAAGTCTTTGTTAAACCACTTCTTGTGCAAAGTTCATATAAAACACAAATATTTTAATCATCAAAACAGTGAAAATGTCACATGTGTCTAAACAAGTTTCCTTCCTCTAAACAAGCAACAAAACTGTAGCGCTGTAACAAAATAATTTTGTAAAATATATCAAAAATACTCTTGGTGATATATTGATACAGCAGCCCACAACATCGATACTGTAACATCACATTAAACGATACGATACAGCGATATTTCAATATTTTTGCACACCTCTACTAAAAAGGTGGGTCTTGAGCCTGCTCTTAAAAACATGAACGTTCTCTTTGGCCCTGAGGTTCTCCAGCTACAGTTCCATAATCATAGTACTGAATCTCCATGAGTGTGTCCTGATTTTGGGAATGCAGGGTCCACGCAGTAATCATGATAATAAATCATAATGCCTACAATACATATGTCGATACAGTGAGCTTTTGATTCAATACGATATATTTCAAACCGGATCAATATGGATCAGTTAAAAATAAAGGCTAACTCATGGCTGTGAATATGAAACACAAACATTTTAATCCTCAAAACTGTGAAAATGTCAAATGTGTTGCATAAGAGTTTTCTTCCTCCAAACAAGCAACAAAACTGTCGCTCTGAAACAAAATACTTTAGTAAAATATACCAAAAAATACTCTTTGTCTCGTGGAAACAAAGGGAGAACCCAAAATGCAGGACTGATACAATTGTTTAATGTAACAAAACCAAAAAACACAAGAAACCAAATTCAACTAGAAAAGCACTCAGAGAGCGCAGACCTCCGCCAAGGACTACAGTCCCCCGCATATTAATTGTATTTTCCATAAATATTTGTCTCGTATCTTTCAATTTGGAATATGAAAGAGGATCCCATTGTCCATCCCTGAGTCAAATTTCAAAGGGTGGTCAATGACAACCAAGATATTGAGAAACTGCCCCATTACCACAATGTTAACTCAAATTTCAAAATCCAGAATCAGGATTCACTTCTGAACCCCAAAATGAAAATTTTCACACATCAAACACAAGGAAAAAAAGAAACAAACAAACAAAACAAACAACAAGGTCTATACAGCACACAGGACAAATGCCGGCAAAAACATAACCTCCTTGGCGGAGGTAAAAATAGAAACTACTACAGACATGATACTGACAAGACAAAGACAATGACAATGGAGCAACCAAAGGGCAGAGGAAAACACAGGGTCTATAAGCACACAGATACAGGTGTAACACATTAGCGCAGGGCAAACAATCAACAGACAAGAAGTCAAACTCTAAACTAGAAGCTGACAGGACAAATGTCAAAATAAAACACCAAAGGCACACAGCACTACAGGAAAAAGAGAAACCAAAATAAGCAAAACAACGACTACAAAACATGAACCATAACACTCTTGCCGATATACAGCAGCCCACGATATCGGTACTGTATCATCCTATTAAACAAAACAATATATATTGAGATTTTAATATTTTTGCACACTCCTACTGGGCAAAGTTACAGGTTGGATTTGGGGAGAAGCGACCACACAGCAAGAATACAGCAATAAAAGCACTGCTATGAATAAATGCAAGATAGATGTTTGATTCCAGGTGATACTATAACATCTCCAGGGAGACGAGCAGCTGATAGAGCCAGAGACATTCATGTATGCATCATTTTCTAACTGTGCCCAACTCCATCACTTGGCGAGCCGCTGCTACCCGGAGTTACGTCAAATCAAACTTTGCCTCACATACACAGGATCGGTGATGCCAGTTCCCATAACAGTAGATCTCCTCAATAGTAACACATGAAAGAGGAGGTTTAGTGGTCACAAGATGTTTACCAGAACCACACAATTCAGAACTTTTAACTCAAACTGGGTTAGTCGTTACAAAGGCAAAAGAGCTTAACTCAGCCGAGTGTGAAACTGAGAAAAATAACTTCAAAGTGTCTGTTTTGTCCAGACTAAAGTATAATAGGCAGGGCTCCTAAAATTTGAAAACTAGTCGCTATAATGAAGAAATATTTGTATGTGAAAAATATTGAGCTCAAAATTGACCTTTGACCCTTATTTGTCATTTTCTTTGTATCAGGAACCAAAAATAAATTTTCAGGCAAAGACAAAAGGCAGAAACTGACATGATCATTACCTCCGCCAAGGAGGTTATGTTTTTGCCGGCGTTTGTCTGTTTGTTTGTTTGTTTGTTTGTTTGTCTGTTAGCAACATAACTCAAAAAGTTATGGACCGATTTTGATGAAATTTTCAGGATTTGTTGGAAATGTGAAAAGGAAGAACTGATTTCATTTTGGGGGTGATCCGGAAGAAATCCTGGATTCTGGATCACTTTGAAATTTTAGTTAACATTGTGGTAAATGGGGCCAAAAATTTTGTTTCTCAATATCTGGGTTAATTATTGACCAAACGCCATGAAATTTGACTCAGGGATGGACAATGGGATCCTCTTTCATATTCCAAAGGCTGATCCGGATCTGATCCAGAAGACTGATTTTATCGCAATTTATATAAAAAATGGGGGTAGTCCTTGGCGGAGGTCTGCGCTCTCTGACTGCTTTTCTAGTTATTATTATTTGCTTGATTTTCTGCAGACTTCCATCCATTATAAGAAAAACACTTCACCAAGCTCGAGTCATCATGAGGTTTGTTTGAAATGATACAGAAGAGATTTGGATTTCCTGTTTAGTGTTGATCAGGATCGTGCGGTGACACTTACACCACGGTTGTCTAAACTTTTTTCATCAAGGGCCACATATCTAAACACAGATGAAGCAGAGGGCTGATCGAGGGCTGCAGACTGATGCTCAGTACAGAGAATAATTGAAATATGTAAATAAGTTGAACACGTTGGAATGAGCAATCAGTCTTTATTCCTGCTAAGATCCTTAAAACCACACACTAAATATGAAATATTTGCTTTACTGAGGTAGATTTTCCAAAAACTTGCAGTAAAAAGTTATTTAATTTTAAATTTTTTAATTGATGTTAGTTAATTTGGGCCAATTCACCTGGAAGTCTGAGGGCCGCATTTGGCACATGGGCCATAGTTGGGACATGCCTGACTTACACAATGAAACAGTTTTACACAAGTGACTTTGCAGTATAGTGTGTACAGTATGAAGAAATACACCAAATACTTTCACTTTCAAGATCATTGAAGTATAATTGAATACAAAGGTTTATTTATTGAATGTGTTAAGACTCTGTGCAAAAAAAACATACACTGTTTCTGCCTTTTCTCTTTGCATGACTCCGTTTTTGTCTCATGATACAAAGACAGAGAACAGGAACTGACAAATAAGGGTCAAAGGTCAATTTTTTTCAGGATATTTATTCACCTGAGGTGAAGGAAGTCTTAAATACAAACAAAATGACACGAACTCCATTTTTGACTAAACATGATGTTATGGCGTTCTGTCTTTGTAGGGCAGATAAACCGAGATCTCAATTTTACACAGTAATTATGATTTAAAAGGTTTACACATTCAACAATGACTTTCAAAAAGACTCCAACCTCACGGAAAATTTGGTCATTGGGTTGGTACCAAACAAAGTGAGGGTTTATTCTAACGGCTATAAGGACAAAAAACAGGGCTCTGGTTCTGATGTTCTGAAATCTTCCTAGACTTGCCAATTTGCTAAGTGAACAGCAGCACATGCATCAAATGTCACATCTAATTATATGCCTATAGGCAGCCCCATTACCACAAAAGTTACAACTTCACTTAAAAGTGCACCTTAGAGTGAAGTTCTTATGTTTTCTTTCACAAATGTCACTCATCACTTCAGACTCTCCGCCCTGGATGTCCTCACAGCGGTCCTTCACCTCACACTTTCTTCTATGTTTGAAATCTTTGTCCGCATGACGCCACTCCACGGACGCGCTCCTACGTGATTGGCCAGCTGATTGCCTCTCCCTGTCAGAGCTGTCAGAGCCTGGGCCGTATCAGAGGAGGGTTACGGTGCCACAATCAACCATTAAAGACCAATCACTGTCAGAGGAACGCTCGGATGACAATCACTCATCGCCGACACGTCTCCAAGGTGACGAGAGCCGCGGTGATCCGAACCACCTCCCGAGCAATAACTGTACAGGTCGTTATTAAATGTTGGACAAGAGCCAGAGCTTCACGTGATGGAGAGATGTTCTTCTGACAGCTCCTGGGGGCTGGAGGTCACCGCTCACGTCCAGTCACTGTCCAAGTACCGTTCATGTAAAGAATAGTGACAAATTTTACTCAAGTAGAAGTAGTTACTTGGCTAATAATGTACTGCTGCCAAACTGTACTTAAACTGCACATGACAGGTTATAGATAGAAGTAATTCCATCACTGTTACCTGGCAACCATCATGTTAAGTGCCCACACGTCTAACTTACACAATAGTTATTATTAGACTGATAAAAAATAAAAGATAACGCTTTTATTTTATTAAATTATTATTTAATCTTACATTTCGGACAGTACTTCTGTTGATCATTTAGGAAGACGTATTCCATTTTAGAATTCTTACACTAAAGGCCGCCACACACTACAGGATTTTTCAGTCTTAAACGAGTTTTAAACGTGCGACAAAACGCGAACACCACAAACACGAGGAGAATCATATGAGCAAGTTGTGAGTGCGATCGCACCAACTGTTTCCTGTCCAGAGTAAAACCAGTCGTTCTGAGACTCTTAAGTGTTCAAAAGATCAGAGCTCTGCACTTCCAGTTTAGATACAAGTCAATGTGTTATTATTATGGAAGCATGTCTATGTACCCACAGCCCGATGTTCCCTCAAGTTTTTTTTTTTCCCCCCCAAAATTAGGCCCTATGTTCCCATCTACATTTCCTTTATCATCAATTTGCATCAGATTTTATCCCAATTTCTTCCAATTTGGTCGTTACACCCAAACTATTCTCCAGCAGCAGTTGAATACAGATGTAATGTTGACGTCATGGTGCAAAGGATCCTCTGAGAGTCCCCCAAAGACTGCTGGACCGAGCCTATGCACCTCCCCTCTCACTTCTCCTCACGGTATCTGAGTACTTATTTACTTAAAGACTTTATTTGACATGATGGTACAATGTAGGTACAAGGTAAAGCTAAAGCAACAGTGCAGATGACACCAATTATGACAGTAAAAGTATTATCTACAAAAACCCAAATCTGATTCCAGTGACTTGATCAAAATGTTGAGTTATTTATCTAATCCAAGAAATATCTGCCTTGAATTGTTATTTATAATGCTATTTTTAATTCTTGTTTCTTACGCAAAACACCTGAAATGACTCTGAATCCTCCCTTTAAATGTGGTAATAAAATAAAAACGACTTGACTTGAGTTTCATTTTGAGAAAAATCTTAGAAATGAAGGAACTTAGGGGTGTGGGAACATAGAGCTAACACTTTATTATTTGTGAAATGTGGTGCGGTCAGATACAGATCAAAATCGCACACGAAGACACAAAGTCGGGTCACTTTAGAATACTACTGCCTGTATTTTGGTACTTCTCATCTTCATTTTTCTTCTCCACACACTGTGACTTAATTGATGTAAAACTATGATGAATATTCACCACAGGTACAATCCACCAAACCAAGTCAGAATTAGAAAAACATGGAAACCTGTCATGTGCACTTGAACCGCTGGACAGGAGCCAGCGGTGAGGTCAGATCTTCACATGATGGAGAGATGTTCCGGTGACAGCTCCTGAGGGTTGGAGGTCACGCTCGTGTCCTCGGTGTGTCCTCCTCGGTTGTCCCACGTGGAGCTCTGCTGGGACTGGAGTCATTAGGGGACGGACACACAGAGGGAGCAGCAGGAAGGGACATGGGCCAAGGGCACTGTCTGTTGAAAGACCTGTACCTGTTTTTTTTTTCTCATGTATTTGAGCTAAATTTGTCTTGAATGTTCTTCTTGTATCTTTATTGGCAACATTTTCAGCAGTTTCCATGGTGACACAACACATACATTAGCAAACACTGACAACAAAAGATTAACATAGTCTGAAAATGGATTTAAACAATTCTTTTTCATGAGTCTGTGATGGTCCTGTTTAGGTGTTTGAATTTCAACAAGTCGCTCTGAAGTATAAGTCGCAGCAGCCAAGAAATGCATAATGAAGAAGAAAAACAGCATATATAGGGCTGCGTACAGACTGCACCCTGAAGTGACCCAAATCTGATTTTTTGGCCCCTATGTGACCTGTATCTGATCTTTTAATGACAGTCTGAACGACACAGATCCAATTTTTTCAAATGTGACCCAGACCACTTGATATGTGCTCCTGAAACCGATACATATCTGATCTTTTGACATGTGACTTCAGTCTGAACGGCCAAAGTGCATTCATCCACCTACACGTTATCAACAAGACACAAACGTCACTATTCTGCGCTGAAGTAGGTGAAAATTGTTAATGAACTCCCTGTCACTGAAGCAAAGCACATCACCACTCACCACTCTTGGCTACATCTCCACATCCACACGTTCCTTTCAACGGACGTTGCTGCCGCTGACCCACAAAACACCACGACCAAAAACCTCGTCCTTCTCCTTCTCAATCTCCTCCTTAAAACAAGTAAGTTGTTCATGTTCTGGCTCCGGTACGAGAGGAACTTTAAAATCTCCAGGTGCTCGAATGCTGCGTCCATGTTTGGACAACTTCAGTAAACACACAGAGACGCTCACTGCGGTTGATGTCGTCGTGTCTCCAGTGCACATGTGGGACACTTTTGGGCCGTTTAACGTTCACACTGGAGTCACATACAAGTCACATTTAATTGGAAATGTGAACGACCTCGCAAAAACATCGGATTTCACAAAAAAATCTGAATTGAGCGTTAAGCCCTGCAGTCTGAACGTAGCCTAAGTCGCACCGGATTATAAATCGCACTTTTAGGGAGAAATTTATTTTATAAAATCAGAGATCAGGAACCGACATTTCATGTTGAAAGTCAAGTTCTAGTAATAAGAACAGAACAGAGAACAACAGACTGTTAACGTCACATATGAACAGTTCTTCAGATAAACTATAACATAAACAACAGAACAGAACAAGTTTACCAAACTCTCCATCTCACTCCAAATCACTAAATCCATTCAATTCTTCATCCTCGGTGTCACTTCTAAGAAACTCCAGGACCTCCAGAGGTAAACAGAGCGCCGCTTCCTCTTCTGTGTCGCTGTCGTCAGACTCAGCATCAGTTCCAGTTAGAATTATTCCGGCCTTTCTCAATCCCGACAGGATGGTTTCGGTGTCACTGAAGTCCAGACTTTGTCCATCCATCCAATGATTTCCAGGAAAGTTTCATGGTGCATCCTCGCAGTGTCACAAGTTTCTCACTCACTCCAGACTTCTTTCTGCTGCTCGATTACCGTTCAGCTGCAGTTTTTGCCACTAGCAGTTGTAATCTGCAAAATATGACTTTCTTTTTGGGGGCATTTGTGTTCAGTCTTCTCAGTTGTCTTTACATTTGTTTAAATTGATACAAAAGTAATGGTGCGGTCCACTGACATGATACAGACAGGACAGAGGCTCTTTCTGCAGGAGACATGCGCAGTAGAGCCAAGTGACAGTGGTACAGGAGGAACAGGAGCAGCAAATACTGACACACAAGACTAGAGCCTCTCACAGCTTCAGTGTGAAAATGTTAACATATAAATAGCACTGGAGTATAAGTCACAAGAAACACCCAAACCATGAAAAAAAGAGTGACTTATAGTCCAAAAAATATGGTAACTGAAAAACTGTTGGTCAATATTAGCTATCTTATCACTGTGTAAGAGACCTGTCTAACAGCACAAATCATCTCACCTGTTCCAACCAAGTCAGCTCCTTCTGGTCAGATTGTGTGCAAATAAGCTTAGATTAAAGTCTAAACTGAGTAACAGAACTTCAGACAGAGTAGTGCCTCCAGTTAGCATCACACCCCCAGGGAAAGTGGATGTCATCAGCTGCCAAGTGTCAATATTGTATAAGCAGCACCGTACAACCAAGTACAGTGCTGCAAATAGCTACTTTTAAAGGTGCATTGTGCAACTTTTCTGGCAGAGGTTCCATTACCTGCTTGTCTCCATGGAGATGTTATTGCTTTGTCTGAAATGTTTCACAGTATGGCATTAAAACGTTCTATCATCGTGGAAGCCAAACCAGACCAAGTTACTGGTCAAATCTGTCTGAGAGGCGACGCCGCTCACAGTCAGAATGTCTGTTTTTCGAGGTATTTTTGAGCTATAAAACCACCTGCAGTGTTGGGAAAGTTACTTTTAAAATGTATCCCCCTACAGATTACAGATTACATGCCCCAAAATGTAGTTTGTAACATAATCCATTAAATTACTTTAGGTGAGTAATGTAATCTGAATACTTTGGATTACTTGATTTGCTGTAGAGAAACAAAGACTAGGATATTGTAACATAACATGTTTTATCTGCTAAAAGAAAATAAAAAGCCCAGACTTGAATTTACTGAAGCGTATTAAAAATATTATTGATAGAAGAAGAGGAGACACGATCCGCACAGCATGGTCTAGTCCTGTTAAATCCTGTTTTAGTCCTGGTTTAGTCCTGGTTTAGATCTAGTTTAGACCTGGTTTTAGACCTGGTTTAGATCTAGTTTAGACCTGGTTTAGACCTGGTTTAGACCTGGTTTAGATCTAGTTTAGACCTGATTTTAGACCTGGTTTAAGACCCGTTTTAGACCTGTTTTAGACCTGGTTTAGACATGGTTTAGATCTAGTTTAGTTCTGGTTTTAGTCCTGTTTTAGACCAGTTTTAGACCTGTTTTAGACCTAGTTTAGTCCTGGTTTAGTCCTGGTTTAAACCTGGTTTAGTTTCAGGCAATGAGTGGAATTACCAAAAAAAAAAAAAAAAAATAGCCCAAAATGCGAAAACAGGAAAACAGGAAAATACCACAGTGTAATCCATTTATTTCAGCAAAGTAACTGTAATCCAATTACCACTCACTGAAACAGTAACTGTAACTGAATACAGTTACTCATGAATTGCACTCTGATTACATAACTCCGGTACATGTAATCTGTTACTCCCCAACGCTGACCACCTATAATTGAATAAATGTAAGATAGCTGTGTTTAATGTCATACTGTGGAACATTCCAGGCAGAACAACGACATTTCCATGGAAACAAGAAGGTGACGCTGAACAGAACAGACAAAGTAGCTTGGTTCAGCTCCGAAACATATTCAATCTAAAAACTTTTGTCCAGTTGACAGAAATAAATTTCTCTTTTGCTACGACCAAAAAGTTACACCTTTAACTAAACACTTTTTACTTCTCAAGCAACAAACGAAAACCTTTCCCTTCGCACACTCACTCGGGGTACAAAATATCAGTTCGAGGTCACTGTCCACTCACCGCGGCACAAGCCTGATGTAAGAATTTGAAACAGGTCCGAAAGAGTCCGCCTCAAATGCCAAGAGCTGTACTCCCAGATTGAATCCAGAACACTTCACAATGGAATATCACCGTCAACCCATTCTACGCACACAAGGCCACGCTCCCTATAAAACCTCTATACAAAAGTGTGGAATCGCCCGTGACTTCACCTTATACGAGTGACCGCTACAACTGCCAGCTCGCTGTTTCAATTCGCGGACATTTTCCCACAATAAAAGCCAGGCGGGACGGAGGCAGGTGCAATGTCACACGCTAAAATATGCCGGAGGTGGGGGGTAAAATGGAGGAAGCGCGTATGCAAGCGGATGAGATGGTCGAGGTGAAAAAGTAAAGGTTCGGAAAAGAGTCAAAGTGCATATGTGAGGTTTTCATGGTTTTATAATCATGACTTGGTTTGGTGGGATTGTACTTGTGGTGAATATTTCTCAGTTTTTCTTCAGTTAACTGGAATAAAAGCGGATAAGAAAAGTAGAAAAATACAGGAAATAGTGAGTTCTAAAATGAAATACCTCTATCTACTCATATGTCATCAGCGACGAAAAATCCATCCAAAAAGGCAAGAACAATTTATGGGCGAGGAAGGCATTTTCTGACAGATTACATTAAAGGGCCCATCTCATGTAAAATAACTCTTTTCACATTGTATCTTCTGCACATAAACAAGCACAATTTGGGTTTTGGAACATCCATTACACAATAGTTATGAAATCTTATTGATTTCTTGGAGACAGTCACAGACCAGGAACTATGAAAGTCCGACTATTGCTCATCCCCCCGCCCGTCCTGAGAAAGCACAGGCTCCGCCCTCCAAACGTGACGTAGGCGACGAGTGAGCCGCCCTTCCTCCGCCATCTCAGGGAGGGAGGGGGAGACAGACGTGCACCCTGATAGTGGCAGGAATAAACTTTTATTCATCATGACGATACAGCGCGTTCAGCCGCATGTGTTGGACCCGGAATTGGACGAGGACTTGGAGGTGCACAAAGCTCAAGCACCGCGTCCACATCAGCTGAACATTACTGATTGGTAAAGTATTAATAAACACTAGTAGATCAACTTATTACATTGTGTTCACTGCAGTGTAGAACAATTAGCTTATGCTGTCGCTTTTGTTTAGGTGTTCATGGGAGAATTGTCAGCTGATGCAGGGTGGAGGCGGAGTGGGGGACGGGGCGGGTGTGAAGCGCTTTCTGCTACATCAAACATAGGTGTCATAGGTGTAGCAGGTTTAGTTCGTTGTCACATGGGAGGGTGGCAGAAATATGCTGCATTGTTAAAAAAATGCCCAATCAATCTAAAAACCACTTGGGCGACATATCCAAGGCCCACACATCACTCTTAGAAGGTAGAAAGCTCTGAAAAGTTGATTTTGCATGAGATGGGCCCTTTAACATGACAACACAACAGGAATGTAACAATAACTGAAATATCGTGATATCGTATTGTCAAAGTTCTCACAATAGTTTCGTGGAGGATCACAATATATCGAATTACAAGTCTCTTCGATTAAATTAAGAGTTATGGTGTAGCAATAAAAAAGTAAACTACATAGACCATGATCCTTTGCTCTATTTCATTGCAGACTACATGAAGAAATAACAGTTCCAAGCACTTTTAAACCTTAGTTCTTTGGATTAACTCTTGTTAAGGCATTTTAAGAGGAAAAAGAAGCACATTAACAAAAATATTGCAATAAATATCGTATCGTGAGATGTATATCGTAAAAATATTCTACAGTGAGATTTGGATATTGTTACATCTCTAATCATGAGCCTCCCCACCATATCGTGAACTTTCTCACAATATCGCAATAAATATCGTACCGTGAGGTTCATACCGTGACGATATCGTGAGACTTGGATATCGTTACACCCCTACAACACAACACAATAAAGACAGCATTTATTTTTCAAGTCTAACCCTAAATATTATGTAGATTATGGTTGCTAGGTAACAGTTATGGAATTAACTTTATGTACTCCACATCTGCTGTAAAATTATAAACGTATATATAGGAAAAAGTGTGGAAAGAATTGGTCCTGTTTTTGTAAAATCTTGAATGCAATGGTGCTATCTTTTTGAGTATTCTAAGCGGTCTCATGCACTTTGAGGCCTGTTCCAGAGGTTCACAGCTGGTGCAGGGAGGGCGAGGGCCGGGGTCAGGTGCAGATGGAACTTTGGGGTCAGTTTAACGTGAAGTCATAAACTTTTCGTAGAAGGAGGAGAAGTGAGTTACGGCCTGGTAAAGGGGGGAAAGTTCAAAGTATCATAAAGATGTTATCAATTTGTGGTTCACATTTCTATCCAGCAGAGCAGATTTAGGGTGCGATGTGGAACAAGGTGGATCTAGTGAAAATACAGCAAGTCTATAAAATACATTTTCCGAAGAAGAAAAAAGTATCAATGACTAGTTTTTAGGTATGAGCATTGTTCATGTTAGCAGAGTAAACTGAAGTTGTGTATTACAGTGTTTCCCAAACTTTTTTTCTGGGGACCCATATTTTAAGTCACAAACCTTCACGACCCGTAATAGTCAACAGAAATTATTCGTAAATCACAGAATAAAAGGTGGATTTAACTATTGATTTGATTGAGAAACATTAATGAGGATATTTTATTGTTGACTGAGTGATCATGTCTCTCTGAACAATCAGTATTACTCAAGTTTTAAATCATTGAAGTCACTGAAGCAGCAATAAAAGGATCCAGAAGTCACCTATTTGGACATTAAATGTAGCCCATTTCTTTTTCTTTTCAACATTCAACTGAACCAGCAACACTGGAACAAAATAGTCGATAAAATAATTACAAAAAGATTAGAAATCATACAAAACATGTCTTAACATTTCAACATGTGTCAGAACTGTATATCACAGACCTACATGCAGATCGTGACAAAGCAACCCCAAAAAAATCTCTTGCAACCCAAGAGATTTCGCAACCTAGTCTTTGAGAAATAATGGTATGTTGTTTTGAGTAATCTTGCTCTACGGAGGTTAAACATTGTTGTTAAAGCCGAGAAATCTGCCGTGATCTGACAATTTGTTGTAAAGAAGTGTTTTTGCCCGATATGAAGCAGTTTTTAATAAACTCTTATAATCATAGTCAGACAACTCCAGTGCAACTCCACTACAGCAGTGTTTCTCAAACTGTGGCGCTTGTATCATTGGTCGGAGGCTCGGACAGCTCTTCAGTTTGTGGGTTTGACTCATTTGGAATTCAATTTTATTCACTTTTTTGTCCTCCTTTGGATAATTTCTTGTTTAGAACTACAGTGGAAATAACATCGTCCACTTTTAGATCTAGTTTAGTCCTAGATTAGACCTGGAATACCTGTTATATACTTGATTTAAGAGGTACTCAGAAAGCCAATTTTTTTCTGCGTGTGAAAGGTTTGAGAGTCACTGGAATACTGAAAATGAGTCTTTTAACTGAACGTGGAAGAAATAATCAGCGTCCTTGGCAGTTTCTCCATCAGCTCACAAGAGTAACCATTGTCTTTTCCCATTCAGCTTGAAACTCCATCATGTATCAGTGCACATAACACATACTTAACTCATTCAAAATACTAAAAAAAACAAAAAAAAAAAACAAGTTAGAGTTTTGAACAGGCTCTGTACATAATAGATCCCTGCAGCGTCACTGTTTGCACCACTACTTCCTGTCCAGTTTTAATCTCAAAGGTTTTTACAGAGTCGTGCTAAAAGGATTAAATATTTAAAGATAAAGAAATGGAGTAAGTAACAAGTTAAAAAGTACACAAATACAAGAAATACTTTTTAGCGTATTACACCTGAGTAGTAGTACACCTGAGTCATGCCTTACAGCTTGTCTCAAAATGGCTTAGAGTGTCACACTTGACTTTGAATGTGAAAAAAACTGTTTCTCTTTGTTTTTCAGTGCGTACACAAACAAAAAACTGAGTTTGAAGTGACTATGCAGTTTTGATTGCACATTCCCTAAGCCTTCTATATTTATTTTTTAACTGCACTATCTGAGTTTTGCAGATTAACAGCTAGTGGCACAACAGAAAGTTTGAATCTGTTCAGTTTACAGTTTGGGACCCTGTAACTTCTGCAGATGGACAGGATTTGAAATCTTGCACTTGTGATAAAACACTCAAAGCAATGCATCTGGCTTGTCTAATGTGATTGTGTGTGATTGTCCTGAATAAACATAAATAAAAATTAGCCCAAAGAACCAGCTCACTCCAAATCTCGTCCTAAAGTTTTAACCCAAAAGTCCAGCCTGAGACAACGTCCTGCGGTCCAACACCAGCGGCCCTAATCCCCCACCTCCTCCTGTAGGCAGCACTTTTCTAATTCCCCTCTCCCCTTGGGTCCTAACTCTTATCAGCTCCTCTTCCTCTCTTCCTCCTCTTCCTCACCGCGATGCATCTGCCAGGTGAGATAAGCCCCCCTCCCCTCCCCCAAACCTACCTTTTAACCGTCCATTAAAAGCGCCTCCCCGTGCAGTTTTGAAATCATTATCGCCTCCAGCCCGCGGTTTCCGGGTTAGCCGATAGCCCACCTCGCCGCGCCTCTATCTGGGCTTTCTTTTGAGGCTTAGGCCCTGGCTGGGTGGTTGAAGATTACTATTGGGTCCATGTGGTACGGACAGAGGGGGAAAAAAACGAGTAAAAAAAGGATAGAAAGAGCAGGAGTGGTGACATGCACAATGAGGTAGCTGGCGATAAGGGTTTGCGTGACAGCTCCTCGGCGCGGCGGGTTCGGATGGAGATTGGGTTTATGGGGGACATGTTGTCAGGTAAAGGCCAGGCTGAGGCAGGTGTGAATGGGAGAAGGGCAGAGATTGGCATTCGGGAGGTTCGGGCACAGAGAAGCAGTTTATAGAGACGTCAAAATGGAACTGGAGTAAATGCCATTAGAAAAGACGGGGGAGGTATCAGGCCAGGTAGGAGCATGTGTATGTTGTCGTTTGAATTGAAACTATATTATGAGAATATAAGTAAACAGAGAGTTAAAGAACACATATGATGCAAAATGTACTTTTTCATCTTTTTACCACATTAGAATATTGTTCCTTCATTACAAACATAACTGGAGTTGTATTTAACTCATTCACGGTAGTTTGAGTAATCCTCTCTAACTCTGTTTGAGATTTCCCAGGATTGCGATGTTATAAGAAGTCCTGCTTAGTTTTTAAATTTATAAATCATTGCAAGACTTAAAGCATTTCTGTCATCAAATCACGTTTATTAGTGCTGAATACTTACATTAACGGACATGTTCTGAAGTATCCCTTTTAATTGTTAGCACTTGATGGGAAGCTGCACCAGATCAGAGTATATTGAGCACTGAGGCTGTCTGTTTTTATTTATTCAGTACATTTTTAACTAGCCATTATTTTAAGTTCTAATACATGAAATGCAAAGCAGAAGTGCTCTAGACCACGTGTCCCCAACCACGTACGCCACGTGGACCGTCCCCCCCTCCCTTACGTCGCGCGGGCTGTGCCACTAAACCAGGACTAAACCAGGACTAAACCAGGACTAAACCAGGACTAAACCAGGTCTAAACCAGGACTTAACCAGGTCAAAAACAGGTCTAAAACCAGGACTAAACCAGGACTAAACTAGGACTAAACCAGGTCTAAACCAGGACTAAACCAGGATTTAGCCAGATCTTAACCATGCTGTGTGGACCGTGCGCCCCTGTCTGGTCCGCAAAATATTGTCTGATATAAAACCGGTCTGTGGCACAAAAAAGGTTGGGGACCACTGCTCTAGACCATGTTTAAAGACCAGTAACGATACAATGAATGCATGGTGTTTGTTCTTAAATATGGCAGTATGAACAGATGGGATTAGGTAGAGCAGACATGGAGGATATATAAACCGATGTATTCTAAACAATAATACAGTTTACATTAGAAACTTTACTGGAATATACTAATGTTCCACAGTATGGCATTATTATCTACATTTAGTTATTGATCTCTATGGAGACGGCCACCTGATGTCAGTGGAGACTGTATATATAAATGCACATGGTTAACCCACTAGAAATGGTGAACAGTGAACATTGGGGCACTTCTGTGTTCAGTTTCCAATTGACTTTACACTGAGAAATTGTCATTCCTCTTTCTGTAACTGCTGCTGTGGGCCTTGTCATTTTGGTTGTAAAATGTTCATACACAGCAAAAACTGGAGGGTTAAAATTTCAGGGTGAAAGTTGTTTTTGTTGAGTTGTTTTTAACACAAAGTGTTATTTTAACAATTTGAAAGTTAAATGGGGGTTCGTTGAGTTGATATAGTTGAAGTCAATTCAACTTCCCCTAGTGTTAATTTGGCTCCTCAAACTCGCACAAGAGAAGACCAGTTTGAACCAGTTTTACATATAATTTCATCTTCAAATTAACTAAAATAAAGTTTAAAAATAAAACACCTCTGTGTGTTTGGCTAAATCAGGATAATCCTACAAAGTGATATCCCTTTTACTCTCAAAATGTTAATATAATTCTTGATTTTGGGGTTAAACAGGAACTCTGGTCCAGTGTTACTTAATTAACATTTCCAAAAATGTTAAATTAACTCTACAACAGATTGGACTCATATAAAACCTGAGAAAAAGTTAAAATTGATTCTGTGAGAGTCAATTTTAACACTCCACTTTTTGCTGTGTATTAACCCGCTCTACATGATCCTAGTGTTTTTATTTCACCATTTTGTTCGTCAATAAAAAAAATTCCTATTCCTAATATAGACCCTGGCTCCACCCCTGTAACCGCAGCCTCGATAAGCTTCATTTGACTGGAGCTGAATGCTATGGTTGACGTCACAGTCCCTTAGTCATCTCACAGTAAGAATTTGAGTACATTTGAGCATTAAATAAAGCAAGATATATACATTTAATGCCATACGTTGGAACATGGCGTGGTGCGCAGGTTCAGATGGAGATTGGGTTTACGGGGACACGATAGGTAAAGGCCAGGCACAGGCTGGTGTGAATTGGAGAAGGGCAGAGATTGGCTTTCTGAGTCTATGACATTAGAATCATGAGGTAGAGAGGTTTGGACGAGGTGGGCTATAGGAGGAGGTTGTCTTCTGAACTGAAACTAAATATCACGAGAGTAAATGTCACTGTAAAATGTACCATGTAAAGGTTACTTGACAAAAATACACAAACTTATTGCCTTACCGTAAAGAAACCTGTTGTTCTTGTGCTATACAGTTATAATCTACGACACCCGTGGATCATTCTGTTATAATTTGCACATTTTAAAACACTATATTCCTCTAAAATTACTTAATAAAACAAACAAGTCTGCTTACTTTTGTGTTAGAAAACTGTGGTGCCCAATCACAGCCACAAGATCCCATGTTTTATTTCCTCTGACAACCAAAAACATGCACACTGGCTTGGTGCTCTTGATCAAAATCCTGATTACAAACCACTGTGGTTCAAAGACAGAAAAACAGAAAAAGGGTCTGATAAAGGCTATTTGCCGAAAACATGGAGAGAAAAAAAAAAGGAAGTTGTTATTTCCTTGCATTTGCACCTTTTACCAAACCCAGAAGTTCCAAGATCCTCGAGTGTATGGAGTGTCTTTGTGGTGTTAAAGGGCCTATGTTACACTATTTTCTGATCTGTTATAATGTTTTAATGTTGTTTCCTCATCACAAACATATCCGGAGTTGTGTTTGGATAATTTCAGCTCCCAATCTTCACTGAGTTAAGGCAAAATTAGCTGTTAACTTGAAAACTATCACTTCATAACATTACAAGGTGGAACAAAACACAACTCCATCCACAGCTTTCCAATGTGACTTAAAATTCACAAGAGTAAATTTTGTGTACCGTATTTTTGGGACTATAAGTTGCACTTTTTTTCATGGTTTGAGTGTTTCCTGCGACTTATACTCAGGTGTGACTTATATATTAAAATGTTTACACTGAAGCCGTGAGAGGCTCTAGTCTTGTGTGTCAGTATCTGCTGCTCCTGTTCCTCCTGTACCACTGTCACTTCACTCTACTGCACATGTCTCCTGCAGAAAGAGCCTCTGTCCTGTCTGTCACATCATTACTTCTGTACCACTGAAAATTAAATATTTAAACAAACGTATAAAGACGACTGAACAAGAAGACTGAACACAAATGCCCCCATAAAGAAAATCATCTTTTGCAGTTTACAAGATGCAAGTCATGAAATCTGCAGAAATCGAGCAGCAGAAAGAAAGTTTGAAGAAAGCGAGAAACTTGTGACAATCAGGAGGATGCACCATGCAACTTTCCTGGAAGTCATTGGTTGGATCAACAAAGCCTGGACTTCAGTGACAATGAAACCATCCTGTCGGGATTCAGAAAGACCGGAATAATTCTAACTGGAACTGATGCTGAGTCTGACGACAGCGACACAGAAGAGGAAGCGACGCTCTGTTTACCTCTGGAGGTCATGGAGTTGTTCAGAAGTGACACCGAGGATGAAGAATTGAATGGATTTAGTGAATTGGAGTGAGATGAGAGTTTGGTAAACTTGTACTTGTACTTTTACTTGTTTTTATTGTACACATTTTACTATATTTATTTATCTTAGTTTTTTTTTAGGATTTCCAGTGTTTCTCTGTAAGTCCTCTGCATCGGGAGTGGAGGTCAGCTGTTGGCTGCTGGGTCTGTCATGTGGGCTCCTGGTGGAGGATGGTGCTTGGGCCTCAGTGCTGGCTTCATCTCTCCCTGTGTGGTGGTTCCTGGTGGTGTGGACATCTCTCTGTCTGCAGACGGCTCCTCTGATGTGCTTTCTCAACTGTTCGCCTGTATTCAGTTTATTGTGTCTTATGTATAGCGTGTGAGTGTGAGTCTGTGTGTGCTGTCTTGTTGCGGGACTGTTTTTAATCACTGTAAAGCACTTTGTGTTGCATTTTGTATGAAAAGTGCTTTATAAATAAAGTTTGATTTGATTTGATTTGATTTGTTCTGTTGTTTATGTTATAGTTTATCTGAAGAACTGTTCATATGTGTCGTTAACAGTCTGTTATTCTCTCTTCTATTGTTATTCCTAGAACTTGACTTTCAACAGGAAATGTCAGTTCCTGGTCTCCGATTTTATAAAAAAAATACATTTCCCCCCAAAAGTGCGACTTATGTTTTTTTTCTTCTTCATTGCGCATTTTTTGGCTGCTGCGACTTATACTCCGGAATGACTTATAGTCCCCCAAAAAAGTAATATATGACCGTAAAATTTAGCATAATCCTTGGTACTTAAATCAAATATTCCTTGTCAAGACTTTAGACTCAAGATCTGAAGATAGGTCTTGCTGGTTTCACGTGTTGGTAAGATAAATCAAATGCACTGAACAAATTCTTAATGCTTCCACTTTTGTCACAGTACTCCGTGATGTTACTTGTGTAAGAGAATATATAAGACTAGAACATAAGCAGATCGTACAGACTGCTTGTTGTTCCCTAGCAATCTATATTTCTATTAAAAAACATCTCAAACAGTTTTCAGAGAATTATGATTTGAAGAAATGAAAAGCCGCATGCAAGCAGCAATCGTGCACACTACAATACATCCATGCCCTCTAAAATCAAAAGCGCTCAATCTTTCCTTTCAATATTCTAAGATTCTTTTTTTTTCTTTCGACAAAATGGAACACATATCTTCCTGGGGCATTATCTGTTGGTTTCATTGACAAACCCTCTGCAGAGCGCATACAGTGGGCACAAGGCCAGTGGGACTTGTATTTGCCGACTATAGACTATATTTCCTGTCTTCCAAATCCTCCAGCGTGGCATCTGCTCCGTGGAGATATCCCCGGCACCGCAGGCCCTCCGCTGGCCGCCTCCCATCACCTGCCCCCACTTATCTCCAGAGAACCAAGGAGGACTCAATCTGTGGACTTAAAAGGAGGTGTAGAGGCGGCCGATAACAATTGAGAATCCAGAGACTGCCGGCGTAGGTTTGAATATACATTATACATAAACAAAAATGCATAAAAAAAGGAAGGCTTAATTTATCATGAACAAATTGTTTATTAAAAATGTTGTATTTTCACCGTGGTTTTGTTTTAAAAATGCTAAATTAGCTGAAAACAAGGTATTAAAATGCTTAAATAGTTTGTTTTATTTTCATTTAATACTCTGAGTCTCCCCTGTCTTTGCTCTCCATGCTAAGTCACTCCTCCTTCAGAGCACTGTCACATAAATGGACGTGTAACCCCCGAATAACTACTGCACATCTCATCAGGATTGTGAATTTGTAGTTTATTGTTTAGTGAGGAGAAAATTCAGTTTGGCGACTGGACAAAAGTTAGTTTGGTTGAAGACGTTTCGCAGTTCATCCAAGCTGCTTCTTCAGTTCTGGTCAGACGCTGGTGGACACTTCCTTATATCTGCAGGGAGGAGCTAACTACACTGAAACTACACTGAAACTAACACACACACTTGTTTACAGTTTCTGTTTGTTTGTTAGGCCCTTTGACCTGTACAGGGTGTGAGGTCTAATTAGCAGAACAATCCATGGCCATAATGGAGCTTCCACACCTCTGGTCCTGACCTGACTACACCTGTTGTTCTCTTGTTTGTTTTGATTTAGGTTTGAGGATGGACAGAAGAACTAAAGAAGCAGCTTGGATGAGCTACAAAACGTCTTCGACCAAACTAACTTTTGTCCAGTGGACAAACTGAATTTTTCTCCTCATGGATTCTACCTGGACGACTGAGGGATTCTTCACACAAGTTTGAGGATGAAGTTGTAAATAGGAGATAAATGGTGTCTGAGGCCTCCATTTCTGTTTAGAGAAGGATTCTCTAGTATCAAATTTTTGGATAATCCAGAAATGTTCATTTTGTCATCTTAAATTTTTTTCGGACTATAAGGCGCTCTTAAAATCCTTTAATTTTCTCAAAAATTGATATTTCGCCTTTTAATCCGATGCGCCTTATGCATTTATTCTGGTTGTGCTTACTGACCTTGAACAGATTTTATTTTCAAAAATCTGTCAAAATGTTTTAGTTCGACTTTGGTAAACTACAAACCGCACTGCTTGATGAATTGTCGGAGCATTGCAGCTACTGTCGTTAGGAGTCTTACAGAGAGCGAGCTGTTTTTTTCAGCGCTTATAGTTTATGCAAATGAGCCATGTGGTTTTAAGTTTTGTTTTTGTAAAATGTAAACAAATGTGCTCAAAGCTGCATTAAACATATTATTACTCAATGTATATTTGAGTTCTTGTAGGAAATAAAAAAACAAACTTAAATGATTCACCCATATTCACTTCATAATCCACATTCACCAAGACATGGAGGCAACACTGGGCGAGGTACACCACGATCTGCCAGTGGATTATGGACGCCTGGACTAAGGATCAGTCTCAAGTTTCGTCTGTTTGTTTTGCTTAATGCTCCTTATAATCCGGTGCACCTTATGTATGAAAATAGACGAGAGAATTCAACATTACTGATATTGCAGATTATAATTTAAATCATGAAGATTGCTAGCAGCTATCAACCAAAATATGACAACAAGCTAAATTCATTTCCTACTGTATTTGTGAGGGAGAAACAGAGGGAGGACCCAAAACTCAGGACTGCTGTAAAAATTCTTTAATAACAAAGAAAGATCTAAAAATCCATCTATTAATCCAAAAAATCCTAAATTCAAAACTAAACTGCCATGACAAGAGACAAGATGGACCAACAAAGAGCAGAGGAGAACACAGGGTCGATAAGCACACAGACACAGGTGAAACACATTAGGGCGGGGCAAACAATCAAGACAGGAAGTAAAACTCAAAACTACAAGCAGACAGGACAAATGTAAAAATAAAATGCCGAGGCCACACAACACTAAAGATACAACAAAATAATCAAAAACAACAACTACAGAGCAAGAACCATGACAGTATTATCTTTAAAAAGAACTCAATTCTCCACGAATATACAAAAGAATGTTAACTTCTTTTTGTGTGGGAGCATGGGTGATTAAGTTTGTGGGCGGAGCCTTGTACAGGATGGTACTGCTAAGCATAAGGAGAGTGTGAATAGGGCCTGGGAGAGATCTCTAGATTACTCAAACATACATAAATGACATCTAAACCCTCTTCAGGAATGTTTTTGATGAGGGAACAATCTTAGAACACTGCAAAAAACAAAATCTAGTCAAGTTAAGATGACTTGAATTAAGAAAGTTTTATTATGATTTGCGTAAAGTTCACTTGTAAAGTAAAATTTTCAAATTTTTTGTACTTAAAATATGAAAATACATCTTACTAAGAAAAACAACAACTTTTTGCACTTAGAATAAAAAAAACTAACTCTAATGTTGCTTAAATTAACAAAAACACAATTATTCCATTGTTAGATAATTACACTTGTCAGGTTGAAACTACTCAAATAAAAGCAAATGTTCTTAATTTAAATCATTTTAATTGAACAAGATATTGTTTTTTTCCAGTGAAAACGGTAGAAAACTCCAAAAAGTTGATTTTGCAGAACACCCCCTCTTTAAGGATGATTCAGTATAATGTTCTATTTTCAAGTTAACAGCTATTTTAAACATTTTGTTCAGCAGAGATTGGCAAGTCTAGGGGTAAAATTATCCAAATGATTCAAGTAAAGGTGTATGGAGTTTAAAAACACAGTGAAGCACTTCCTGTATTACCACATGACATCACAAGGTGGAACAGAGTGTTTTCTGTTTGAGAGAAAAACTAAATATGCAGGTTTTGTGTGTTAAACATGTGTGAATGAAACAAAACACAGCTCCAGGTCGGTTTGTGATGAGAAAACGACATTAGAACATAGATGGGTGGTTTTATTGCTAAAAAAAACAGACATTCTGAGTGAGCGGGGTCGCCTCTCCACAGATCTGCCCTATAATGTCGTCTGGTTTGGTCTAGTTTGGTCTCCGTGAAGATAGAAAGGTTTAATACATTTTGAGAGTTCGTCCATTGATCCGAAGGTTGGCGAAGGTTGATGAAGGTTGCCGAAGGTTGGCCGTTTACCATAATGCCACACTGTGAAACCTTCCAGTAACATCTCCATGAAGAAAAGCATTGATGGACCGTCCACCAGAAAAGTTACGGAGTGCACCTTCGTACAAACCAAAGACTCACAACTGACATTTCTATATCTGACGTTCTTACCTCAACACTGACTGACTGCTATCGTCATGCCAACCACATAAATAAAAACTGTAATCTGTTGGGCCTTTCATAACCAGTCCACAGAGTCTGAGTCAGGAGTGTACAATAGAAATGCAAACAGAGGTAAATTTGGGCTTATTTCCACTGTGTCCGGCGTAATGAAATGTTTACGGCGGCTGAGATAATCCTCTGTTCTGCTGAATGTGTAGAGTCATACCTGTGTCGGCGCAGGTTTGAAGAATGAGGCTGGAAAGTGGAGCAACAGGGAGTGCAGTGGCAGAGTGGTTGGCGGTCTGGGTTAATTGAAAAAAGGTTGTTGGTGTAAGTCTCATACATGATACTTGAGTCTTGTCTACTTACTTAACATGAAACCTGAAAGTTATTTTATCTCAATTTTCTTTGGATTTCTTATAGAGGGGGCATTTTACTTCTGTGGGGGAACTTTTGTGTATTCAAATGAAACAGGAAACACACACCAACGTTCTTGTAGAGGTGCAAATGTAACAATTCACCTGTTCTCGACAAACGAAGAGATACAACGTTAATTTAAGGATGCGGGAGGATCTATTCACATCAGCGGGGTAAAACAAAGACACGCAAAAGATAAAGTGCTTTTGGCCTATCCGGCTTTTATTGGCTTTGCCAGATATATGCAAGATTGGCCACATGAGCGATTAAACACCAAACACCACCCCACACTCGAGCGCACCCACTCCCCACACCCAAACACAAAACCCAAATCCCAAATCACAGTGTAACTAACAATAAAGAGCAGTCCGTTATAAGTCCACCACCAGTAACTTTAGTCATCCCCAAAAAGTCTCCAAAGTTTTCCCCCTGCTGTGCGGCAGCGTGACGTGAGTCTGTAGAGTTTGAGGTTTACTCACGCCACCCGCGCTCCGGTTTTGACGCACAGTCCAGCAGCTCCCGTGGCGAAGTAAGATCCAGCACGAATGGAAAACGCAATCCAAAATGCAGCGATATATTCCGATATTATGAGCGTCCAGGAAGGTGTGTGACGTCACACCCTCTGCGCGTGTCCCTCTCCCCTTAAATCCCAGTGCGTCTGGAGAGGGCGCGACAAAGAGTCTGATGAGGCCTGAATAATAATGGCACTTACACATAAAGGACCATACTCTATAGATACTGTTAATAAATAAGAATTTCACCCCAGCTGAGTGAACAGAGACAGGTGAGGACCTAAGTGGTCTTTACACAAATGCAAGGAACAGTGAAATAAAAGTGAAAAAATGCATAGCACACTCAGACGGCCAATGTCCAAAAGCGTCTTTTTTTTTTTTAAATAACGTTTTGGCAAAAAAGGCTTTGTCAGATCATTTTTCTTGCTTTGGACCACAGTAAACTTCTACTTCTGTGTATGAACTGCTAACACATAACATACTGTCAGACTAGAGCCTCTCGTGACTGTCAGTGTGAATATTTTAATATATAAGTCGCAGGAAACACCCAAACCATGAAAAAAAGTCCGACTTATAGTCCGAAAAATACAGTACTCAAAATACAACTCAGGGTATGTTTTAGTCCATGTAACAACCTTCTAACTCAGCTTAAAGCTCACAAGAGTTGATTTTGCATAATATAAGACGTTTAAACTATGTCATTTTCATCTTTTGATCATTCCGACTTCTTTTTCTTCTTCCTTCTTCTTTTCTGGTACTTTTCAAGGCGGCACTTTACCTCAAACTAAAACCTAAAACACTCTTGAATTATGAAATGCGGTTTGGTAACAAAACCCCAGACCCCTTTGCACAAACCACTAACCGCTAACCCGCTCATTACACCATCGCTTTCTTTTGACAATTTCATAGCCTACAGCACTTAATGAGCGAGCAAGAGATATACAATTAAATCTCCCTCATAGAATCCCCTTCTAATTGACCTTTACAACATAATTACGCCCATTGTCAGTCCTGCTCGGCGCGTGTAAGGTCAGTGACCCCCTCCCGCAATCTGCATGAAGAATTTAACAGTCGTACATAGGCGAGCTTGTAATGAAGAATTATCCACCGGCCCTACCTGCAAACTCATTTTTTATGTACAGGCCCTGATAACAAGTCAACTGGGACCTCTAAGTATGTGCTTAATAAGACCAACGGGGAGGTATCCACGCTGCAAATATGAAAAACATGTGTAAGTTTGGGCTTTATGAGTGCGGAACCCGTGTTGATGCTATTGTTGTCGACATGAGTTGAAGGCGACGGTTTTTGAGGCGAAAATCAGCTGTTATGAAAAGAGTTACGAGGAGTTTGAGAGCACTTAGTTCGACTGACGAGCAGGTATTAAAATATGGGCTGAGGTATATAAAAGTAGTTATTTCTGGTTTTATTGGTGATGTCTGCAACTTAAAACTTTCAATGGACTTGTGTTATGTAAAAACCAGTGACGGAGTTAGATATTTGTGGGCCCTAGGTGAACTTGAGTTTTGGGGCCCTCACTATAATGCACCGTTTTGTTTTGTTTTAACTCTTTCCGCCTTGGACGCCTACAAGGAACAACCCTTACATATATTCCTAGGGCTACCCTTAGAACATAACTGCATAAAAGAAAACGGACTTCCCCGAGTGATTATAAATGATTTTCACTCTCATGAACTTAATTGAAACACAGACATATTTGTATCTCTGGAAACCTTAGACTCTGAACTCTTCATTTATGGATGTTTAAATGTGATTCAACTCATTTACAGGTTTACAACAGCTCACTCAAAATGAGAGTTTACCTGGTCAGGTGCAAAATCGAAAACAATCAGCATCTGACATATGCATGTTCTGAGTACTATATTCATAAAATTTTTTAAAACTATATATTTGTCAAAGTATTTAAACAGATTTCATATCACCAGATACAGTAGAGCCAAGTGTACACCTGTTTTTACCTGTTGTACACCTGTATGTACCGAATTCATTTTTTCCATTTAACTAATTACAATTCAATAATATAATAATAAAACTCTTCCCTGTCAGTGGGTGTTCAGTATTTGTCACCTTGTTTATTTTCTCGTGCGCAGAGCTCCACATAAGTGTTTGTTTCTGTAGCAGTTCTGTTATACATCGCATCTTGGAAAAAAAATACTGAAATATTTTAAAGGACTGGCCTGAGCAACATCTAGATTTCAGGGCAATTTTGGTTCATAATCGAGTATAAAGCCCAGATAGTTTATTCGGATATCGCAGGACTCCACACAGACGCATCAGCGACATTCTCGCCTTCGTAAGTTTTCCCTCTCCGTCACTATCACCGTTTTCCACTTTATTATCAGCTAAACTGTTGATGAAGGTACATGATTTTTCCCCCCAAAAAAATGTATTTGAAATGATAAAAATTTGCTTGGAAAGACTGACATATTTTATAGAAATAGTTTCCTTTCATTTTGAAGTAATATTAAAGTTTTCAGAAGAAAAAAGTTGACAAATTATGTAAAATCCTGCACCTTCTACTTGTTTGCACAATTTTCCCTCCGTTACTTTTCCCTCCGTTACCATGACCTTTCTTAATAAAAAATCTCATGAGTCAAAAAGTAAGAGGTTTTTCAACCTAATCTTGTACCATATGGTAGAAAACTATATGAAGCAAATATTCAAACCAGTTTGTTAAGGATATGGAAGTGAGAACCAAGAGTTATCACTGTTTGGATTTATTGCCCAAAAAGTGCTGCATATTTCATTCCCTCCATTACCAACATGAGTTTTTTAAATTTTTTGTCAACAACTTGAAAGAATATCACAGGTTTAACTTGACCCTGTTGGAGTGTAACTCTTTCCTACATTCTGATACTTTACTTATTTCAATAGTCCCTCTAGTTTCTGAATGTCAAAAATCTGTCTGTTTCCCTCCGTTACTGCTTGACCGGACCCATTATATTTGAACTTGAATATCTTGTTACTAAAGTTTTCTAAGCCTACATGTCCCATCATGCAGCAGGGGACTGTGGACCAGCCCACTGTCAACATGTGACCTACACCTATGACTTGAAATGTGCTCTGTGATATCCAGCTCAAGTTTGCCCTGATGAAGCCGAAGGGCCGAAACGCATGATTTTAACTTTATCTGCCGTCTGCTATTAAAGGCTTTTAATTATTTTGTACTTTTTGAGCGCCTCAGTTTTTTCTACTTTGTATTTGAGACTGGTCCCTACACTGAAGAGCACCAAAAGGACAATTCGGCACAATTTTTGTACATCCAAGTAGCACTCCTGCCCCCAAAGCTTTGAAATCTGTTTGTGTTTGTTTGTTTGACACTAAAATGGAATAATAAAATAACAATTTTCCCATTTTTATGTTTTTCTTTCTTTATTGAAATTCAAAAGAACAAATGGTACACAAACCCTCAATGTGATAAAATAAATAAAATGAATGTGCAGTAATGGGGTTGAGGTGACTGACTGACTGTCATTGAAAATAAAATAAAATAAAATAATCAAATCTCCATTTTAAGACATTATTTTATTATTATTGCAAATTCAAATTCTGCATTTTATAAGCTCCATTATTTTACCTTTTTATCCATACATATTTAATCTCAGTATTTCGTTCTGTAGGTTGTATTGTTGGCTCAAATCTTGCAGAAATTACATCATTACCGTAACGCGGGTGATCTGAGGTGCTTTCAAAAATTGCGATTATGACAAAAAAGGTCTTTTCTATTGCCCATGACCATTTCACCCATTTTCTTCCCCACGGCGCTGACACAAAGCCCGCGGTGCTGCTGTTCTGTGGGCCTGTGTCTGGGAGGCCCTGGTTAAGCGGAGGTGACGGCGCAGTTGCAGAGTGGAGAGCTTTTCACCTCGCGTTTAATGAGTCCACTCCACTTCCACCCGCGCGCTGCTCCAGCTCTGAAAGGGCTGTACAAAAGTATTTAGAGCCCTGCGTGTACTTACCCCGAGTATTGTGTACTTACCCCCAACTAGTACTTACCCCCCGAGTAGT
The DNA here is from genome assembly GCF_026225935.1 of Boleophthalmus pectinirostris. Taxonomy (NCBI): domain Eukaryota; kingdom Metazoa; phylum Chordata; class Actinopteri; order Gobiiformes; family Gobiidae; genus Boleophthalmus; species Boleophthalmus pectinirostris. The sequence continues at coordinate 30,064,135 of NW_026571070.1, forward strand.
ACTTGCTCTCTGCACGGCCAGTGTTTGGTCAGAGGAGAGAGGAGCGGTCTTTGAATGTGTCACGCTCAAATACATGAATGAATTCTAACTTTAAAAGGCCCATTTTACGTTATTTTAGTTTCTTTATCACAAACATCTTATCACACATGTTTAACACACAAATCCTGCATATTTAGGCTGAGATCTTCTCTGAAACAGAAAACACTCCTTGTGATGTTGTGTGGAAATACAGGAAGTGCTCCAGTGTGCTTCTAAACTCCATTCACCTTCAACTAGAATCATTTGGATCATTTCAGCCCTGGAACTTGCAATGGTCACGTTTAACATGTTTTTAAATTCCGAATTAATTGTTCTGAATTAAAATATTCGCCTTTGAGTTTACATAGAAATAATAATTCCGAATTGAGGTTTACATGGAAAACACGTTAAATCATCTTTATTTAAGTCCAATCAGCGTCTGCGGGTGGGGAAGGGTTCTGATTGGACAGGGACACGAACGTATTTAAGTCGACTGGAAGAAAAATCACACTTCAGCTGCTACCGGCTTTTCCGTCATCTCAGTTTGTCGTTACGCCACGGACACAAACATGAGCCAAACTTTTTCCGCAGCGGTTCCGATGATAATTGCGCAGCAGCTGGAGAATTCTCTCATCACGCTTTACGTCTGTCGGCTGAGGAGGAGAAGGGAAGAGTGTCTGTCACGAGTTCGTCCGAAAATAAATGTAAAAAAAGATGGCTCAGTCGAAAAACTTTACTTAAGTGGGTTTTTATTCACACCACAGCTCCAAGTGCAGAGGAGAATATTTACAGTGAAAAAATGAGGTGGTAGAGTCCAACAAAAAAAGTAGTATTTACAACAACATTTACAATAGTCACTTACAGAAGGCAGCACCCACGTAGTCAGGCCAAAAACAGACTCCCAAATGACTGGAGCTCCCTCCTTTTATAGCCCCTCCCCCCGGGCGAACCAATTAACCAAAAATTGGGTTTTAAAGGAATTAACATACACAAACTGTATTGATGAACACAAATCAACTTGGAAATAAACATAATGAAAATAATTTAAAGAACCAATCATAAGGTTAACATAAATTCGTTGCGTTGCGCACGCTCTTGGGCCAGATGAAGATGCGCCAGTCGGGCGATGACGGGGCAACACGAGCGCTCCGTCACAGTGTCGGAGAAGGAGGAAGAAGACAAACTGAGTCAAAGGCTGCTCTACCTCAGCCCACTCCCACATCCCGCTCACAAATCCAAAGCGTGGACGAGCATGTGCTGAACGACCGGAAATATTTTTAAGAAGAATAAACCTTTACATGATCAAGGAATAAAAGAATTGGGCTTTGAAATCGGAATAAACCACCCACTTACTTCGGAATTAAGTTAAATTCCGAATAATCATTTTCAATAGGAATTAAGTGTTTACATGGTCTTAATTTTTATTCAGAATTAAATGATTATTTGGAATTAAACATTAGCTCATGTAAACGTGGCTCGTGTCTACAAAATAAAAGGTAAAAGGAGCTGTTAACTTGCAAACTACCACTTCATGACATCACAAGGTGGAACAGAGCATTCTGAGCTTTGGAGATGTAGACAAACTAATAATAAAGAGTTACTCAAACACGTGTGAATGCAGAAAAACACAACTCCAGGTCTGTTTTTGATGAGGAAACATGGCTAAAATCTCACAAGAGTCAATTCTGCATAATATAGGACCTTTAACACGATTAATAAAGTCTGAAAGCGTTATACTGTGGCCATTATCGATTCACTCTGCACCATAGACTGAAGTGGACTCAAGTGGACTGAGGGACGCCATACTGTTCGGCTCCAGCCAATTGAAGTCAAACGAGGAGAGCAGTTATAGCAGTTACATTACGAGCCAAGTTCCACATTTGAAATTTGGAGTGCGCGTTTCATGGTAAGTAAAGAACCAATCAGGAGGGAACTTGTTAAAGGTACACGCCACTTCTGCTTAGCAACGAGATGCAAGAGCTGTCAATCAAACTTGTGGCCAACGCTAGAGAGAGCAGGGATCTGATTTGTGTGTTGATAATGTCCATATCAAGATTGACGGACAAAATAGTGAAATAAAACACCACGATCACGAAGAGAAAGTTAAAACAAACATTTAGGTGGCGATTTGGACATGATGATTTTTTATTAAAAGTACATGATGACTCTTATGAGCTTTAAGGCTTGTTAAAGTGTAGTGTCCTCCTCAAAACCAGACCTGGAGTTGTGTTTTTTTTTCATGCACACATGTCTGAGTAATGCTGGTTTACTGTCTACATTTCCCAAACTCACAATGCTCTGTTCCACCTTGTGATGTGAAGAAGCAATAGTTTTCAAGTTATCTGTTTCCTTTTACCTTTGGTTCAGTAGAGATTGGCAGTTCCTTATCTGAAATGATCCAAATGGCTCTAGTATGGTTTATGGAGTTTGAAAACACAGTGGAGCACTCAGGGCCGCTTTACGGTGCCCCACCATACCACTGCACCCACCCCATCCGGAATGAACAATAATTCAGAATTTATCAGTGTGATTTGCAACACTTGTTAACATAGTCTGAACATGGTTAATAGGTGCTGTTATAAAGTTTATTGACAGTAAGCAGTATTGTCTGGCTTGAGCATCAACATGAACTATTATTTTTATTTAAAAACACATCCTGACTCTTAATGTCTTTTTGAGGCCATGTCCAAACAGACGTCTGCCAAACTTAAACTGAGACTGAGCCGTAATCAAACAGACCACTGGGAGGAGGGGGAGGGGGCATCAGGAGGAGAATGGAGATTCATCTTTTTTGGGACCAAATTGGCCTATGTTGCTTTTGCACTGATTATACATATTAACAGGCTTTACACATATTTTATCTATATCTATATCTCTATCTCTATACCATCTACCACTTGTTGCCCTATACACTGTGCATAATGTGTGTGTGTGTGTGTGGACAGTATTGGGAGCACTTCCTGTATTACAACATGACACCAGAGTTTTCAATATGAGGGAACTGAACTAAATCTGCAGGGTTTTGTGTGTTAAACATGTGAAGGAAACAAAACACAACTCCAGGTCTGTTTGTGATGAGAAAACAACATTATAACAGAGATCAGAAAACCACATAATATGGGCCCTTTAAGGTCGACTGCGTGACTACCACCCTTCATTTATAATGTTTTATATGCCACAATATTGCATTTATATATATTCAATTCTGTCAAATACTATGACAACAAACACTACTACCACTATTGTTTTCATTAACCCCACATAACGTATTTAACTTTGAAAATGTTACCAATTTTAATAATCTTAAATTATTAAGTGTCTTGACTCTGATATATCATTGAATTCAGAATTTGTCAGAACCATAAAATGTACACACAGAGCTACTACAAGAGGTACTACCAGTGGTAATTGAGTAGTCCCAATGTATAGGGCACTCTTGGTCAGTGTCTTTCTCTGCCAAACGTGCCAGACTGTGGAACTGCTCCCAGCTGATTTAAAATGGCAATAGCAATAAATTTAAATGTAAATCAAAGATTATTGTATGTTTCCCACCAAAAAAAAAAAAAAAAAAAAAAAAAAAACACTCACTGAAAATGTAATAACACTCTATATGTTATCTGTATGTAACTATTGAGTCTTGTTTGTTTTTATGCATGTATTTTATATTTTTTCAGTGCATCTGGCTTGTCTAATTTGATTGTGAGGTCTTCAATAAACATAAATAGAAAAAATATATATATAAATACATTTTCAGAAGCGGGTATTGATTTTTCCTTCTCCCCACTGTTTCCAATCTCCTCCCATTACCATCATGTACAGTACACCAGGAGCACTCACGCAAGACGATTTTATACCACGTTAACTGTAAATTGATTGACTTCACGCGTCCGCCGCTCTCTCCCAACATCGTACCGAGCCTCCAGAACGGTGCGGGGGGTTTCACACTCAACGGAACAGCAGCGGCGGAAAGAGCAGAGAGGTGAGAGACGATTAATTGTGAATTCCATTATTGAAGGCCGTCAATCATAAGAACATCTCAGGGGAGCGAATGTAGCGCTGGAGGCTGCCCGGCTACACTGTTTTTCTATTATTGTTTTTTCCTTTCTTTTTTTTTTTTTTTTCTTTTTTCATTACTAGAATTTTCTCATAACACCGCGTCAGAGGAAACAACACCCCTGGGGCTTTGACGCTGCACAACGGATGCTTTCAAACGCCCACCAGTCCACTATTAATCCAGGGCATCTCGCTCTATACACACTCTGTTGTTCTGGTGGTATAGACATAAAAGTGGGTCAGGAAACTAAGAGAGAAGACAGAATATCTGACTTGCAGTTATAGAATGTGTAGAACAATACAATGACTGCATGAAGATTAACAAATACAATTGATTATCTGTAGTAGTGGTTCACTCTGATATGTAGATATATTTGACAAACAAGAACATTTACTATAAACAAAAATGGAATGAAATGAAATGAATCAACACAAATCCGTGTATCATTCATTCATTAGTTTTTCAGTATAAAACCAAAAGTAAGAAAATGAATGAATTTCTTCATTATTTGTCTCCAAAACCAAAATTAAAAAAGAGATAATGATTCCTTTTTTCAGTTTTTGATTTTGTGTTTAAATGAAAAATGGAAAAAACGGCCTGTTTACGTGACTTCCGTGACTGCGATGCCAGACTTTTGCACCGTATACAGACTGAACCAGACTGGAACAAGACCGGGACTGAGACCAGGACTGAGACCGGGACCAGACCAGGACCAGACCGAAGACTAACACCAGACCGGGACCAGACTAGGACCAGACAGGGACTGAGACCAGACAGAGATCAGGACTGAGATCAACACCAGACCAACACCAGACCGGGACTAGACCGGGACTGAGACCAAGACCAGGCTGGGACCAGACCAGAGGCTCAGAGCCCATGGCAGGGCTGGAGCTCGAAGCTGAGGCTCGGACCCCACGGACGCCGCTCTGGTCCCAGTCCTGGATCAGTCCTGGTTCAGTCCGTATGCGGTGCTAAAGTCCGGCATCGCAGTCACGGAAGTCACGTAAACGGGAAACGGCCGTTATTTGTTTTTTTCCATTTTTCATTTAAACACAAAATCAAAAACTGAAAAAACGAATCATTATCTGTTTTTTTCATTTTGGTTTTGGAGACAAATAATGAAGAAAATAGTTGTTTTTTCATTTTCTTATGTTTGGCTTTATATTGAAAAACAAATGAACGAATGACACACGGATTAACACAGCCTCTCAAAGTATAACACTGTAGTCATTCATTAGTCGCAGCTGTCTTGGGGCACACTGATGGAGGTGAGGCTGCCAATCTGTGCCATCAGCCTACCAACACTCACACACTACATTCCTCCAGAGGCAAGGTTCATAAAGTGTTTTGTCCACCAAGTCAAACGCTGAAGGTTTGATTCCTGTGTGGACCAAGTTTTGCCTTTGTGGAGGTTGGAGGGGCCGATGGCGCAGATTGGCAGCCTCAGTCTGTCCCAGGGCAGCTGTGGCTACAACAGTAACCACCAAGTGTGAATGAAAGAATAATTTCTACAGTGTATTTCTTTGAGAGGCTCCAACAAGGAAATTGCAAAGAATCATAAAACAGTTGACAAATTCTTGAATCATTTAAACCAGATTTCTCCAACCTTTTTTCTCTGGTGAGCTACTTTTACAATACGAAAATGCTAGAGAGCTACTAGTTTTAGTATTTAGAGTAAATATAAGAGCCATGGCGAGACTTAGATGAAGTAGTTGGAAAATGGTTTATGTTTTATTGACATTTATTTATTAGTGAACAACGTTAGGCAATAAAATTATGCATTAACAATGGTAATAGGCATTTAATCAATCAAATTTCACTTATTCAGTACCATACATATAATTCAGAAATCCTTTGGTGAGTTACTTGGAAGGGGATGGAGAGCTACCAGTATCTCTCAAGCGACAGGTCGGAGACTCCTTATTTAAACCATTTAACATAACATTCTAATAAAATTTAGATAATGCATCTTTAACACCTTTGCATCTTTGTTTCTTTCTAATTGGATTTGAACGGGTCAAGATTCTTCATAGGACTGTGAAATAAAGTTACACGTTAAGTTACTGTGATACTTCAATCCTCTTATCATTGGCCACGTTTACACGGTGTTTTTTAAAATCATATTAATTGTTTTGAAATAAATAGTTGTGAATTAAAATATTCTCCTTTGAGTTTACCTGGATTAATAATTTTGAATTGAGGTTTACATGGAAAATACGTTAAATCGCCTTTATTTGGGGAAGGTTTCTGATTGGACAGGGACACAAACGTATTTACGTCGACTGGAAGAAAACACACACTTCAGCTGCTACCGTTTTTTTCGTCATCTCGCTTTGTCGTTATGCCACGGACACAAACATGACCCAAACTGTTTTCGCATTTGTTCCGATGATCCACTCTTTTCATTATTTGTAGTTCTTCAGTGCACTTATTAAAAAAATACTTTCAGCTTGAGCCCAACATTTGCTCCAGGCCCACATCTTGCAGTGCGTCATGGCGTCAGAAGGGCGACCCAACGAGAGAAGAAGAATAAAGAATAAACATTTACATAACAGGTGTCAAACATACGGCCCGGGGGCCAGATCCGGCCCTCCAAGACCTTTAATCTGGCCCTTGGCTAATTTTCTACTAAAATATTTTAATTATATTTTCTATTAAAATATTGTTAATTTTCTGTGGTGTTTATCATAGCAGCATCTCCAGCGTCTCTGTACGTGGCCCCTCCCACCTTGTCTCTTTCCAAACACTCTTAAAGGATGATCGTTTTGACTGTTGACTGTGACACCCTCATCAACAAAATGTCAAAATTAGAAAAGTGGACGTTGAGCGCAGGATTTTCCCCCCCAAAAATTGACTTATTCTTATTTAAACAAGTTCATGTTAAAATGTTGAAATTGCATTTTTCTTAAAGTTTTAGATTGTTCATAATATTTTGTAAAAGAAAGAGTTCATCAATTTAAAAAGATTTCTGTAATAGATTTGCGTTTCTCTGCACCAGTATTTTAAGTTATTGTTATTTTTGGGGTTTATATGACATGAGTTTTCTGATCCGGCCCCTTTGGTATCAAAGTAGGTTGGATACGGCCCCCAGACCAAAATGAGTTTGACACCCCTGATTTACATGATCTAGGAATAAATTAATTTGGCTACATGGTCTATTTAAAGCTGAATTAATTTTTATTCAGAATAAAATTATTTTTTAAGGGAAATAAAGTTCTCATGTAAATGTGGCAGTTGTTCTGTAGGGCAATATCCTTTATTTAACCAGCTATATCATAAAAATCGTGTCCCTCGAACACTATTTGTATGTTTTAAAGAATATGGACATGGATGCAAGCTTCAAACGTCACACGCAAAGTCAAACCCTCAAACTAAACCTCAGACCTTCTTGCTCTCAGACAAACATCCTCACCACTCTTCCACCGTCTGACAACTTCAGAAACCCAACAACCATGATAAAAAATAATCACATATATTTGTTAGATATATATTTTGGTAGTGCACAAATAATCCAGAGTAATATTTGAACGTATCCAGACTTCATTCACGTTTCCACCACATGTTTCTGCAAATGAAAGGCACATTGTAGCAGCCACATCTGGAACATGTATCCGTCAAAACAAACCAGCGGAATATCTGCACATCTACACAATCAAAAACCCATTTTTCCATTTTGCCCGGCCCTCTCCTCCTCCTCAGCGCGGGGCCGGGGCTGAGAGAGGCCGTGTTCCAGTCTGTGTGAAGCTCTGCCAACAAGTGGTGGTCATCATGACTTATTTACACTGTTTACTCTGGCTCCTGATGGGCCCCGCAGGAGGGAGGGTGTGTGTGTGTGTGTGTGTGTGTGTGTGTGTGCATATGTGTGCGCATGTGTGTTTGTGTGTGAGACGGAGGGAGGGGGGTCCGAGTGATCCACTGGCCCCGCTCCACAGGGGCCCCTACATGCCAGCCTCTTTACATATTTATAAAGGCAGAGATGATGTGGTCGGGCCAAACAGGTTAAGATGTACAAGTGTGTTTGTATACAAGAGTACAAATGTGAAACAGGGTTAAAGAACTGATTCAATAAGACACAATGACCACGTTTACATGATGTTTTTTTTTTTTTATTCTGAATTAATTGTTCTGAATTAAATAGTTTGAAATTAAAATATTGTCCTTCAAGTTTACATGGAAATAATAATTCTGAATTGAGATTAACATGGAAAACATGTTAAAGGGACAGTTCAGAAATTTTGGACATAGGGCCTCATTTCCTAGTGAGCCAGAGTGTTGGAGACGTGTGGAGACACTTTTTGAAATATTCCATCCAGTCCTTGTATTTGCAGAGGTCACTGGTGCTAGGCTAGTGCATGTCAATGGCCATAGTTAGCCTGCCACTAAAAACAGTCTTACCCACTCCACAAAACACCCGAAGCAAATTTATTATTACACCAGACTATTGATCTAAATGTCTGTGTTGATAGAATAATGTTTGAAATAAAACTAACCTTGCATCGCATGAATCGTCGCATGTTGAGGGACTATTTTCCGCCACTGTCAAACTTTCTATCACTCACTGCTGCTGCTCAGACATAAATCCTTCAAACGCAAGGTTGGTTTTACCTAGCACCAGTGACCTCTGCAAATACAAGGACTGGATGGAATATTTCAAAAAGTGTCTCCACACGTCTCCAACACTCTGACTCACTAGGAAATGAGGCCCTATGTCCAAAATTCCAAACTGTCCCTTTAAATCGCCTTCATTATTTCCACTCCGCGTCTGGGGGTGGGGAAGGGTTCTGATTGGACAGGGACACCAACGTATTTACGTCCACCGGAAGAAAGCACACGCTTCATGAAGCTGCTACCGGCTTTTCTGTCGTCTTGGTTTGTCGTTACTCCACGGACACAAACATGATCCAAACTTCCTGCAGTTGTTCTGATGATAATTACGCAGCAGCTGGAGAATTCTCTCATCACACTTTGCATCTGTCAGCTGAGGAGGAGAAGGGAAGAGTGTCGGAGAAGGGAGGAAGAAGACAAACTGAGTCTGAGGCTGCTCTACCTCACCCCACTCCCACACAAATCCAAAGAGACGTGAGTGAAAGTCCGAAGTGAGGACTGGTGGAGCCAGATCGTCCAGATCGCGTCAGAAGGACGACACAACAAGCATGCGCCGACCGACCGCAATTATTTTTAAGAAGAATAAACGTTTACATGATCGAGCAATAAATGAATTTGGCTTTAAAATCTGAATAAACCACACACTTAGGTTGGAATTAAGTTTAAATCTGCCAAGAGTGGTGAGTGGTGATGTGCTTCACTTCAGTGACACAGAGTTCATTAACAATTTTCACCTACTTCAGCGCAGAATAGTGACGTTTGTGTCTTGTTGATAACGTGTAGGTGGGTGAATGCACTTTGGCCGTTCACACTGAAGTCACATGTCAAAAGATCAGATATGTATCGGTTTTAGGAGCACATATCCAAGTGTCCTGGGTCACATTTGAAAAAAATCGGATCTGTGTCGTTCAGACTGTCATTAAAAGATCAGATACAGGAACATAGAGGCCAAAAAATCGGATTTGGGTCACTTCAGGCTGCAGTCTGAACGTAGCCTTAAACCCCATCGAGCTGGTTTGGGATGAACTGGACAGAAGAGTGAAGCAACCTACAAGTGCCACACATTTATGGAAACTTCTGCAACAGACTTGGGAAGAACTTTCTGAAGAATATTTGATTTCTATTGTAAAAAGAACGAGCCACGAGTGTGTTCAACTGTTACATCTGCCAAAGGTGGACATGTTCATGAATCAAAAGTTTAGTTTTGGTCAAAAGTAAACAGTATACTGGAAAAAAGTGTGGTGTTCTAAAACTTTTGACCGGTAGTGTAGTATTACTTCGAAGTGGATCAAAAGGACTACACAATACGTCACTGTAAACTGCATTATATTATTGCTCTTGGGCATAACTAAAGTTTTTGGAATCTGAACAAAAAAGTGCCACTCTAATCAGAAAAGAGTTGCATTTGTATTTTTTGAGTTCAGTAATGACGGGCCGTGTGTGTGCTTACATTAGTTACAGCTCTACAACAACACACTTCGGCGTATTCCCTTTTGTGTGCACGATTTCACAATGACCGCAGATTAAAGTTGATTTTTACGCCAACTGGCATTCAGTGGACCAGATGTAAGCAATTCAGAGCCTGCTTAAAAAACTGGCAAGTCTCGAAATGTTTTGTCTTCTGTTGCGCTCTGTACCTGGTTTTGACTCTTTTAAAAACATGGGAAAAGACCTGCTTTGTTTTGAATGTTTTGCAGTGGCTCCAAGTCCACAGATGTGTTAATACTGAGAAAGAAGCGGCTGCCAGACCCTCCACTGAGAAGTTAGCATTGAACAAAGAGGAGCTGTGCGTTATGGAGTTTAACGCTCGCCGCAGAGTCCTGGTGTTCCTCCGTGAAGTGCGTTAAAACTGCAGAACGCGCGGCTCCAAGTTGTTTAATGCGCTTATACCACGGCTACAAACTGAAATGTCTCACCCGAGAATCTGAAAAGCTTTCCATTGTCTGTAAATGTCTCTAATTATTTCTGTGTTTTAAATGAAGTTATCTCTGCATGCTACTCGGAGCAGTTGAGGATGTGTTTACCCGTTGCCATGGCAGCAAAGCAGTGATATGTAGAAGTTGTATAATGTGCTTATGCCATGGCTACAAACTGAAATGTCTAAGACTATATGTTCACACTGCAGCCTGAAGTGACCCAAATCAGATTTTTTGGCCTCTATATGACCTGTATCTGATCTTTTAATGACAGTCTGAACGACACAGATCCGATTTTTTCAAATGTGACCCAGGACACTTGGATTTGTGCTCATGAAACTGATACATATCTGATCTTTTGACATGTGACTTCAGTGTGAACGGCCAAAGTGCATTCATCCACCTACACGTTATCAACAAGACACAAACGTCACTATTCTGCGCTGAAGTAGGTGAAAATTGTTCATGAACTCTGTGTCACTGAAGTGAAGCACATCACCACTCACCACTCTTGGCTCCGTCTCCACATCCACATGTTCCTTTCAACGGACGTCGCTGCCACAAAACACCACGGTCCAAAAACCTCGTCCTTCTCCTTCTCAATCTCCTCCTTAAAACAAGTAAGTTGTTCATGTTCTGGCTCCGGTACGAGAGGAACTTTAAAATCTCCAGGTGCTCGATGCTGCGTCCATGTTTGGACAACTTCTGTAAACACAGAGACGCTCGCTGCGGTTGACGTCATCGTGTCTCCAGTGCACATGTGGGACACTTTTGGGCCGTTTAATGTTCACACTGGAGTCACATACAAGTCACATTTAATTGGAAATGTGAACGACCTCGCAAAAACATCGGATTTCAGAAAAAAATCGGAATTGAGCGTTAAGCCCTGCAGTCTGAACGTAGCCTAACCTGTGAATGTGAAAACCCTGTTCTCTGTCTGTAAATGTCCAAAATATCAGTTACAACTAAGTTTTTAGAAGACACTTTCTCTACACAAACACAGCTTCACATATCAAAATGACTAAAGACAATTCTCTCCGTTTACTGTGTGCACTGTCATTTTCACCGGGTCTGCACCGCACTAGCCCGAGTTTGTGTTTCGGAGCCCCGATTTGACTGGTTGTTCCATTGCACTTTCCTGAGGTGGAGTTTGGTTTTCCCAGAATCCCGAGTACAACAGAATGCGGCCAAAAACAGGGCAATTAGCCACTGTAATTCAAACTGACCGTGGTATAATGTTAGACAGTGCACCTTTAAAGGAAGTAAGATTTTGTTTTAAAATTTCAGACTTGACCTGACTGTATCCCTGATATGAGGTAAACATGTTCAAATCAAATGTAGCTTTTAACAATAACAACTGTAATGATGATTTATTCTTCATTACAAACACATTAAACAAGTTGTTTATGTTATAATTTGGTGTTTTGTTTTTGAAGACGATTATTTAATCAGAAAGCAAAATGAGCCCAAATTATCATCTCTTATTTGGGTTGATAATGTCAGTGTTGAAATCCAGTTGCTTTAAGTATTAAACTGTGTCTTCCTGATCTGAACAGGTCTCTACCTGAAGCCCAGAGCCTGTGAGTGAGAGCTAGTGCAGCCTCTGCAGCTCTGGGAGGGACTTCTGGAGGTGCTTTCACATGAGGCATGGCCTGTTCATTAGTGTCGTAGTATTCGAGACTGGTCTTCTACTAAAGAAGGAGTTTTCAAACTGGGTGAGGGTCCAAAAAAGGTGTGCAGAGTGTTTCAGTGCAGTACAGTTTACTTGGCTTATTTTAAGCCTAAATGAACATTAATCAGATAAAATGGAGATAGATTTATAAAACACTGACATAGCTGTGCCAAAATAACTATAAAATAACTACAAAAAACAAAAAGTGAAAATAACAAAGGTGGTGTTGATTTGGTCTTGATTGGCCGTGGTCTCCGGGCCAGTTTACACTTGCGGGTAAAAACAACAAAATATTTTTATTTTTTATGTATTTATTTGGGGAAAGTAAAGATTTACATTCTTATACAATGAAACATATAACGTAAGTGAAATTATAATAGAAATGATAACCACAACAAAAAATTTGCCCAAAAAGGAGTGGGAAGAAGAAAATGTATTTACCCCCACCCCCACTCTTCTAATCTAACACAATGAGCCTTAAACTATATGAACTATTTACAAGTGCAGACAAAGAGTCACAGTTATAGTTTGGTAATATAACATAAGCAAACCAACAATGGTAATGTTAAGGATACAGAAAATGATAAGAGACGACACTTACAAGTCATGTAATGGACAACACAAACCAGCAATGGTAAGAAAACAACAAACAAACCAGCGCAACAGAGGAAGTATTGTTCTAATATTATGACCCACTCTCCATATACTGTGACCAGACCATATGTTTATAGAACAACTTGAAGTTATGGATATTTTGGCATTGGTTGAAATGTGTATCCAGGCTGTTCCAGAGTTTTACACAGACAACACTAGGGATGGGAATTCGATGAAATTTTCTTAATCGATTGTCAGAAGAATTAACGATTGATTATCGATTAATCATTAACGTTTTTATATTAAAATCATCATCATTATTATTACTATCTGCACTACTAATCTGCATAAATAAATTCAACTTTACCACATATAAACTGTAACGACTCTAGAGCCACATCAGCCCGTTTGACATTATAATGTGTTTAATTCAGTTTAGCTCAACTCTCACAGAAACAAAACTTAAAACTGCATCACTAATTTGCATAAACTCAGCGAAGATAAAACTACAGCTCTTGTGTCGCTGATGCGGTTCAACTTCTGTTGGATTAAAAGACATGACTCAGGTGAATACAGGTCAGTGTGACCAGATTTGTGTTTGTCAAAACCAGGACACCGTACGGGGGGAGGGGGGCGGGGCCTCGTCATCCACATTGAGCGACTCTCACCTGGAAAAACTTTTTCCCACTGGACACAGAAACATATGTGCTGCTTTATACACTGTGCACATGGACTCACACTTGTCCCAACGGAAAGCGTGGAATTTCTTGTACAAATCATCGTTAAATCCACATTTGTGCTTCAGTACGTTGCAGACTGACCCACTGTTTGTGTCTCGCTCCTTCTGATGCAGAGACACATGTACACACCTGTTTGGTCACACTACACACAGCAACCTACATTCGGTTTGTCGATTAAAATGAACGTAATCGATGAAATTCTTAATGATCAATTATTCGATTAATCGATTAATCATGCCCATCCCTAAGACACACACAAACTTTGTGTATAAAACTCTGGTCAGATCTGCTCACATCGCGTACACGTCATGTCAGATTGCATGCATACCCAATCGAATTCCACACACTTTTGCGTCATCGTGTGCACTCAGTTTGCCCCCCGAAAACACTCGTCTAAACACGGAATAAAAAGTGAAAGATGCAATACCACTTTTGTGTATGTTCAGACCATCATCATATAAAACGTAGCCTTATTTCTTATTTTATTTATTTGTAAAGGGACAGCACATATTATTGAACATTAAAAATGTAAATATGGGTCCGGTCAAGTGGTAATAATATAATATAATATAATATCTAATAACATTTTTTAATTTGGTTCAGTAAAGTCTGGGCTTTTTATTTTCTTTTATCAGACAAAACATCTTAGGTTATGATTTCCTCGACTTTGCTTCTCTACAGAAAATCAAGTAATCCAAAGTATTCAGATTACATTACTTACTTTAAGTAATTTAATGGATTACATTTCAAACTACATTTTGGGGTATGTAATCTGTAATCTGTAGGGGAATACGTTTTAAAAGTCAACCTTCCCAACACTGCATATATAGCAAAATAAGTTACACACTATACATACTAAATACTACAAACTAAACGTGTCAGTTGTGTAGTACGATTTTCAAACATTAAAAAGCACAGACTACATGAGACTTGACGACAACATCTCCCTTTGTGTGAGTTCATTTCTATTCAAACAATTCCGCTCCATATGCTTCCATTTCCTAAAATAGCGACCAATATTTGCCCGCGTTTTCAGACTTTTGTTGACGCTTTGAAAAACTGCGAGATGGAGCACAGCCGGGGGTCCCACGGAGAGACAACATCCCAGTCTGTTTGATGAATACAAAAATCCCATTGTTTCCCGTATACGCCGAACCATCCACATCCACGTGCACTTTAAAATATCACGTGAAACTTCTCCTGTAGTTTACTTATAGAAATGTAAAAAAAAAATTTACTACATGTTTTTCCTCATGTGATATTTGTACATAAAAATAAGGCGTTTTATGTATAAAAACTGACGAAATATTAAAAGAGCCAAGTTTAAAGGTACATTGTGTAACTTTTCTGGTGGAGGGTACGTTTCTGACTATGGCATTAAACCTTTCTATCTTTCAAGAGCAAGTTACAGGTCAGATCTGTGGAGAGGCGACCCCGCTCACAGTCACAAGGTCAGTTTTTCTAAGTGTTTTTGTTTGTTTTGGGTTTTTTTTAACTATAAAACCACCTGAGACTGAATAAATGTAAAGTGGAGCTGTTTAATGTCACACTGTGGAACATTCCAGGCAGAGCAATGCCGTCTCCATAGAAACAAGCAGGTGACGAAAAGTTACACAATGCACCTTTAAATGTCTTACTCCTTTTTGTTGACATATTAGCAGTGGTGTAGTGTTTAGTTTTTTTTTTAAGTGGGGGTATGCGATTCATGACTGAACCAGGACTGAACCAGGACTGAACCAGGACTGAACCAGGACTAAACCAGGACTAAACCAGGACTAGTCTTGGACTTGAGAGAGAGAACCCCAAGCCTGTGGAGCAGGGTCTCCGCAAAGTGCTGCACTGATCCTTTCTCCTGCAGTCACCTGGCGGTCTAAGCGGGTGCACCTCTGGGCCCAACCTGACACAAAGTCCTGGTTCAGTCCTGGTTTAGGGCTGGTTTAGGCCTGGTTCAGTCCTGGTTCAGGCCTGGTTTAGGCCTGGTTTAGGCCTGGTTCAGTCCTGGTTCAGTCCTGGTTCCGTCCTGGTTCAGGTCACTATAGGACAGTAGTCCAGATATCATGAGTCTATGCAGGTTGTTTTCACGGTTGCCAGCAGCTCCAGTTTGACATTTAAGTTGTATCTATTTCATATTTGTTATTTTTTTATATCTCACGTTGGGAGAAGTGTGTGGACAGTGCACCCCTGCGTATCACGCCACCACACCCCTGCTTAATAGATATGACAAATCTATAGATTCTACAGAGGAGATTCATCTTATCTTGTCTAGTACTTGAGTAAACTAAGATTTGCCTAAAAATTCAAATTTCAACTTAAAACTTGAATAAATCAGACTTGGAATTAGATATCAAAAAAGTCTTCTGTACATTTTGTCCAAATTGTGTTAAGTGTTACTATAAAGTGCCTATGACGGGTGAGACTACACATTCTACTAAAACACATTGAAGATCATTACATTTAAAATTTTACAATAAACAGTTTAATGAATATTTTAATAAGCATTTTTTTATGGATCCTTTTATTGCTGCTTCAATGTTTTTCATTGTTTAAAACTTGAGTAATACTATTTATTCAGAAACATGATCACTCAGTTAACAATAAAATATCCTCATTAATGTTCAATAATGTTCAAATCCACCTTTACTTTGTGATTTACGAACAATGTCTATTGACTTGGGTCACGAAGATTTGTGACTTAAAATATGGGTCCCCAGAAAAAAAAAAAAGTTTGGGAAACACTGGTCTAGGAAATTCCATACCTGTAACCTAGCAACAATAAACCAAAACTCCTCAAATGTACACATGATGATTGGACAAATAAAAATATAAGAAAAACACCTTTATTTTGTTGAAATCATGTTTAAAGTATCAGAAAAATGTGGTTTTCCGAGAATAAATTTTTCAACTTTTCTTGATTGGTGTAAAATTATAATTTATATTTGGGTCTGGTCAAGTGGTAACGGAGGGAAACAGGGGCAGATTTTTGACATTCAAATGTCTCTTATTCAGAAACTAGAGGAACTATTGAAATAAGTAAAGTATCAGAATGTAGGAAAGAGTTACACTCCAACAGGGTCAAGTTAAACCTGTGATATTCTTTCAAGTTGTTGACAAAAAATTTAAAAACTCATGTTGGTAACAGAGGGAATGAAATATGCAGCACTTTTTGGGCAATAAATCCAAACAGTGATAACTCTTGGTTCTCACTTCCATATCCTTAACAAACTGGTTTGAATATTTGCTTCATATAGTTTTCTACCATATGGTACAAGATTAGGTTGAAAAACCTCTTACTTTTTGACTCATGAGATTTTTTATTAAGAAAGGTCATGGTAACGGAGGGAAAATTGTGCAAGCAAGAAGAAGGTGCATGATTTTACATAATTTGTACTTGAATACTTTAATATTACTTAAAAATGAAAGGAAACTATTTCTATAAAATATGTCAGTCCTTCCAAGCAAATTTTTATCATTTTAAATACAGTTTTCTTTTTCTTTTTTTGGAAAAATCCTGTACCTTCATCAACAGTTCAAAGATGGAATAACACAAGATATGATGAAATACATCCATTTATTTACATGATTTTCAGGTCTTTGAAATTTGGGAAATAATTTTTGTTCCATGTTTCATACATGGTCTGTTTAAAACATATGGAACTTTAGAACCAAAAATGGTACAGAAAAAAGGTCAACAGTTTCATAAACTAGAGTACATATGTATCTGTTCAATACATTTTTATATCAGATGCATTAACTTGAATTTTTGGCCTTGTTGTTTACTTCTGCTTGACCAGGCCCATTTACAACAAGTATTATCACGTCAAATTAAGTCAAAATTAGAGGATAATCAAATGAGGATGTTTGAAATTATATATTAAAACATCTTTCAGTACGGAGTGGACGGTTTTGTTGTTTCCACATAAAAGCAGAGGCCAAACTGACCCAAAAAATGTAGTAAAATGTAGTGAAATTCTTCAAAATGCAAGAAATGTGTCAGAAACCTTTTACTGATAATAATAACTTGTGCCAGATTCTACAGTGTAAATTGTCATGCCAAACGTGCGTACGCTTCATGACTTCCTTTGCGGTGGTCGCGCATGTGTTTCCTAATGTGGAGCGTGCGTGCCAAGAGTTAAATCTGCACTATTTCCTGTAATGACACTGGGGAACAGATGACAAGTGCCCAAACAAATCTGTAAAAAAAAGAAGAAAAAAAAAAAAAGGCATTAATGTAAGCTGGGCGATGCTGTTAATGATTTATTCTTTTGGTATTGGAGTGTTCTTAGCATCCTAATTATTCACCAGGATGAGTTTATACGTGTAAGTTTTAGTTTTTCACAACTTTCAGAGAACAACTAGCATGCTAACGACACATTTCCTAATCCTGTGACGATGAAAACAAAACAAAACTCTGTAAACAGTTGCAGATAGGAAAATAGGTCTACTGTGTACTATTTCCTATTTCATTGTGAGTTTTGTCATCATGGTAAAGCGGTAAAGCTAGCATGCAAACAACACACTTACTGATTCTCAGACAACAAAACAAAAAAACAAAAAACAATAACTTATAATATTATTCTCTCTTCTCTCTAGAAGATGCTGACAGTACGGCAGATTTATCCTGCTGAAATCCAGTTTTGTTCTAATCTCAAAAGAATTCAAAATGTATCACAAAATATGCAAATGGTTTATGAAGGAATATTAAAGGATTGTTATTTAATTTTGTCCTGATAGCGGCTTTGTCTGGAAGGTTCCACAGGACATTGCACTTTGCTGTTTTCCATTTATTCAACTGTAGGTGTTTTTATAGTTAAAAATAAATAAATTTTAAATAAACAAAAATGGTGTTTTGTTTCATTCACACAGGTTTGAGTAACCCTTTATAAATAGTGTGTCGACATCTCCAAAGCTCAAAACACTCTCTTCCACCTTGTGATGTCATGTTGTGGTAGTTCTCAAGTGAACAGCTCCTTTTACCTTTTGTTCAGAGGAGATTGGAAATTCCAGGGCTGAAATTATCCAAATGATTCTAGTGATGTTGTACTATAGTTTTCGGACAATAAGTTGCACTTTTTTTTTCATGGTTTGGGTGGTTCTGCGACTTATACTCCAGTGTGACTTATATATTAAATAGGGCTGGGCAAAAATTGTAAAAAATTAATCACGATTAATCACATGTTATACGCAAAACCAATTAATGAAAAAGTAGAGTATAGCGCTCTTTTATTGGAAATGTAAATGAAAGAGCCACACATTTGTTGTGCAAACAGCATTTCTTTCACAGGGGAACCTCAGAGCCTTCAAGGTGTTCAGGGAAGGCTCAAGAAAAAATATTGAATGGACGTTTGTACTACTAATATATTTATTGAATATTTTTGATGCTGTGAGTAATGAACACTACACTAGTAATAATTTCTAGATCAGTGTTGTAAACTTGGACTGATATTTCTTAGGAAACAAAGGGTTAATATAATGGAATGGAAAAGAACCAATCACATTTTTTCTTCCAATGGTATCTGGGTAAATCAGTTACTCCAGCACTGAACTAAAGAAATGAAGCTCAGCAGCCGAGAGCCGGAGCCCCGCACCAGAAGCCCGGCCGACCAGAGCCCGCGACCAGAGCCCGCGACCAGAGCCCGCGACCCCGCGACCAGAGCCGCGGCCGGAGTCGGAGCCTGCGGTCGAACCCGCTGCCGGGCCCGTGGCTCGTGGAGGCTCGGACATGTTGCATCTCACGTGGTCAGAAAAAAATGAAAAAAGTGTAAAGAAAAGACGGTGGACTTTTTCAAAATAAAAGCCAGTGAAAAACAGACGTTTACAATAAAATAAATAAATTGACAACCAAAACTGTGTTAACGGCATTAAAATAATTGTCGGCATTAATGACTTAATTAGTTAATGCAAAGTTAACGCGTTAACGTGCCCGGCCCTAATATTAAAATGTTCACACTGAAGCCGCGGGAGGCTCCAGTCTTGTGTGTCAGTATCTGCTGCTCCTATTACTCCTGTACCACTGTCTGAACTTCAGTGACACTGAAACCATCCTGTCGGGATTGAGAAAGGCTGGAATAATTCTAACTGGAACTGATGCTGAGTCTGACGACAGCGACACAGAAGAGGAAGCGGTGCTCTGTTTACCTCCGGAGGTTGTGGAGTTGCTCAGAAGTGACACCGAGGATGAAGAATTGAATGGATTTAGTGATTTGGAGTGAGATGGAGAGTTTGGTAAACTTGTTCTGTTCTGTTGTTTATGTTATATTTATCTGAAGAACTGTTCATATGTGACGTTAACAGTCTGTTGTTCTCTGTTCTGTTGTTATTACTAGAACTTGACTTTCAACAGGAAAGTCAGTTCTTGGTCTCTGAATAAATTTCCCCCAAAAAGTGTGACTTAGGCTGCGTTCAGACTGCAGCCTGAAGTGACCCAAGAACAGAACCCATTTTTTCAAATGCAACTCAGGACACTTGGATATGTGCTCCGATACATATCTGATCTTTTGACATGTGACTTCAGTCTGAACGGCCAAAATGCATTCATTCGACCTACCCGTTATCAACAAGCCACAAACGTCACTATTCTGCACTGAAGTAGGTGAAAATTGTTAATGAACTCCGTGTCACTGAAGTGAAGCACATCACCACTCACCACTCTTGGCTCCGTCTCCACATCCACATGTTCCTTTCAAGCCCTGCTGTCTGAACGTAGCCTTATAGTCCGATGTGACTTTAGTGCTGTCATGCGATAAAAAAATTGAGAGATTAATTAATTATGATCTGTGATTAATGAATCTAATTAATCTCATTTTAATCTCACCTAAAAATTGCTGAGAAAAGCCTTCAATCTGAGGTATTTTCATTTAAATTCATTATTACATTATTGTGGCAGATCAAAAGACTCATATAGAACAAAAAAAGTGACTTTATAAAGTCATTTATTGTTTAACAAATCTCTCCAAATTGGCTGTTGAGCCCAAGTCTCACATAATAACTTTTGTCTACTTAAAGACAATAAAAAGTCCAGTCTTTCCTTAACCATATTAAAAAAATTATTGATAGAGAAATGCTTTATATATGAGATCACTGGTTTTAGTCCTTGTTTTAGTCCTGGTTTAGACCTGCTTTAGTCCTACTTTAGTCCTAATTTAGTCCTGGAATGAATTAATCCTGGTTTTAGTTCTGGTTTTTAGTTTGGTTTTAGTTCTGGTTTAGTCCTGGTTTAGTCCTGGTTTAGACCTAGTTTAGACCTGGTTTAGACCTGGTTTAGACCTGGTTTTAGTTCTGGTTTTAGTCCTGGTTTAGACCTGCTTTAGTCCTACTTTAGTCCTAGTTTAGTCCTGGAATGAATTAATCCTGGTTTAGTCCTGGTTTAGACCTGGTTTTAGTTCTGGTTTTAGTTCTGGTTTAGTCCTGGTTTAGACCTGGTTTAGTCCTGGTTTAGTCCTGGTTTAGACCTGGTTTAGACCTGGGTTAGTCCTGGTTTTAGTCTTGGTGTTAGTTCTGGTTTAGAGGTGCACAGGAGGAAGCGCGGTTTACGCCGCGTACGCGAGAAAACACGATCCACACGCGGCTCACGGGAGCACGTCGGTGTCCACGCAGTAACTACGGAAGGAAACGTGGTCTGTGCGTTCTCAGGGTAATGACGATGATGAAGGTGTGTGTTTGTGTTTGTGTTTGTTTGTGTGTGTTTGTGTTTGTGTGTGTTTGTGTGTGTTTTGTGTGTTTGTGTGTGTTTGTTTGTGTGTGTGTTTGTGTTGTTTGTGTTTGTGTGTGTTTGTGTGTGTGTGTGTGTGTGTTGTGTGTTGTGTGTGTGTGTGTGTGTTGTGTGTGTTGTGTGTGTGTTTGTGTGTGTTTGTGTGTGTGGTTGTGTGTGTGTGTGTGTGTTGTGTGTGTGTGTGTTGTGTGTTGTTGTGTGTTTGTGTGTGTGTTTTTGTGTGTTTGTGTGTGTGTGTTTGTGTTTGTTTGTGTGTGTTTGTTGTGTTGTTTGTGTGTGTTGTTTGTGTGTGTTTGTTGTGTGTTTGTTTGTGTGTGTTGTGTGTGTTTGTGTGTTTTGTGTGTGTTTGTGTTTGTTTGTGTGTGTTTGTTTGTGTGTGTTTGTGTGTGTTTGTTTGTGTTTGTTTGTGTGTGTTTGTTTGTGTGTGTTTGTTTGTGTGTGTTTGTGTGTGTTTTGTTTGTGTGTTTGTGTTTGTTTGTGTTGTTTGTTTGTGATAGTTTGTGTGTGTTTGTTTGTGTGTTTGTGTTTGTTTGTGTGTGTTTGTGTGTGTGTTTGTGTGTGTTGTGTGTGTGTTTGTGTGTGTGTGTATAGGACAGTAGTGCAGACATCATGAGTCTATGCAGGTTGTTTTCACCAGTTACATTTAAGTTGTAGGCGATTTTATATTTGTTATTTTCTTTTATATTTCACGTCGGGAGAAGAATTTCCAAGACACGAATGTGTTTTTCCCTGTGCACTGCTGCTCTGTTCTACTGGCTCTTCCACCTCGTCCATTGTGTGACTGACGCCGCCAACGTGAACATGACGTTTACATGACGTTTACATCGCTCTTACTGCGCGCGTTTTGTGTGGGTTTCCGGCAATGAGTGGAATTACCGAAATAAAAAAATGTATAAATGTGTTTTTTGTGTGTCTCCCAACAACACATAAAACAGGTTTTATAATAAAGCAACTCATAAAGTTAGAGATTAAAAATGAGATTAACGCGATTAAAAAACATAACGCGTTAAATATGACTGTAATTAATTAATTGCAATTGACGCGATAATTTGACACCCCTATGTGACTTATATGTTTATTTCTTCTTCATTATGCATTTTTTGGCTGGTACGATATATACTCCGGAGCGACTTACAGTCTGAAAAAATATGGTACATTCATTTCCGGTACTGTGCTTTCCCACTTCATTTTGTATACATGGACGCCATTTTTAAATCCAAGTCTCCTAGGGTTGTGGAATGACTGAATTACTTTGCGGTGCATAGACCTCGATGCAGATCCATAAATGAAAAATGGCACAGTCTATAATTCGGCCTTAATTCTGCAGTGTTTGTGTGTTAAACGTGTGTGAATGAAACAAAACACAACTCCAGGTCTGTTTGTGATGAGGAAACATTAGAACAGATCAGAAAACAGAGTATTATGAGCTTTTTAAAGATAAATTAGGAAAATGTATGCTGATGCTCGGCTAGGTCTTTGAAGAATTGTGGGTCAATCAAAGAAACCGCTGCTAATGGTTTACTGGTGCTGCTGTGAGTAAACAGAGAAAATATGGTTAGAACAAATATTTACGACAACAGTGGCACACAATGCATAGCAGACGCCTGATAGCCAGATGTTTCGTGGGTCAAATCTCATGCACCTTCATTAAAGAGGCTCTTCCCAATTACTTATATATTGATTGAGATACTTTGTATAAGCAGCTCTGAAGAAACTGCGTGCTGGCTGTTTCTCATAATAAAGAATTTTTTTTTCCTGAGCAAACCAGGAAGTAGTGCCAGTGGTCTCTTAGCATGCTGAGTCATTAAGTATACTGCTAAGTTTCAAATGATATGATATCCTTCTATAGGCCACTAATATTTAATCTAGGATGACCAGACGTCCCTATTTACCAGGGACAGTCCGAGGTTTGAGCCTTATGCCCCTCGTCCCAGCAGATTTATACAAAACCAGTGGTATGTCCCAGTTTTATACAAGAAATGTCCCAGGTTTCGCTATTTTTGACTAATTTGAGCCCTGCCAACAGTAAAAAGAGGCATAAATTGTTTAAGTAAAATACAAAAAATCTGCTTAAAAATTACCAAAACACAATGAAAATGTGACTATACTGACTCACATCATGCATGGTCTCGGCATAACAATTTTCCTTAATTACGCTCTCATTTCATACTTTGATTATTACCAACCACCACAAACCAGTCCCAGTCCCAGTTTTTGAAAATCTGGTCACCCTAATTTAATGGATACTTCCCCTGGGGGTGTGACACTGCGGTTACATTTAGGGGGAAAATGCCGTCTAGACTGACTGGCTCCGTCACATTCAAATAGAAAGTTGTCTTTGTGATGTCACATTACAAAGTTTTGGTTTCGCCTACAGGACACTGTAAGGGGCAGAAGATTATCCAACGTTTGACACAACAGCAGACAGAGACAAGCAACTCAGTCACATACAAACCAGCTTTTTAGCGAGCTTAGACACTTTTATTACAAGACTTATTTTCCTTATACATATTATAATACGCTACGCTATAATACGCTGATAATACAGTTATTTATACATCTAAATCTAATATTACTGATATTCAATCCTCACTTCAACATGATTTCAACACTGTTCAATTATGGCTACAGTATAACAAACTTCTACTTAATACATCTAAATCATATTTCATGTTGTTCCAGAAACAAATCCGTCCTTTTTCTGTTAATGATATAAATTTGACATTTACCGACTCATCACCAATTATAGCAGTTGATAAATTTAAATATCTTGGTTTATAGCTTGACCCGTCGCTCTCATTCAGCGCCCACATACAAACTATTACAAACAAAATTCCATATCGCTTAAAATTACTTTATCAGTCCATCAGTTGTTTTAGCTTTTCTGTTATGAAAAAGATTATTTCACAACTAATTCTTCCCATTTTAGATTACTGTGATATCATTTATCAAAATACTACAACTTCTAATCTCCAACCACTCAACGTTTTCTAGAACAGTCTGTGCAGCTTCATTCATTGGGTGATATGCAACCAAGATCCATTGTGTATATACCAAGAGAGAAACAGATTTTACCTTTTAATGGTGACCCGGGTAAAGATGCTCACTCAGTAGATGAGTTTATTGATGAGGTTGAGCGGGCTATGAGTCTTAGGGGTCTAAGGGAAAGAGACCAAGTAGACTTTATTCTGTCACATTTGAGAGGTTGTGCATTAGATGAAATCAAGTTACGTACACGTGGAAAAACAGTTGAGCCGAAAGATTTGTTTTCTTACTTACGTGAAGCATTTAGAGAGAAACGTACGACACCACAGTTGTTACATGCATTCTATGCACGCAGACAGTCAGAGGGTGAGGATTTGAAAGATTACTCACATGCACTCTCTCAGTTATTAAACTTTGTTCTGTTAACTTCTCCTAATGCTGTCACAGACCCCCAGCTTGCAATACGAGACCAGTTCATTGAAGGGGTGCGTGATTCTGCCCTCCGCCGCGAACTCCGAAGGCTCATCCGAGAGAAACCACAATCGAGCTTGTTTGACGTTCGTGAAGAGGCCATCATGTGGGGCCTTGAGGATCGTAACAGAACTTCAATTGTGGCAAGAAACAGAAACCTAATGGGAGAGAGTCTTGATGGATATTCTGGTCATGTTAAGCCCAGCAGTAACACAGAAAATGACTTAGCCTCCACACTCCAAGAAGTTGTCAAAATAATAGCCCAACAAGGTAAGGCTATTGGAGAATTAACAAATGCAGTACGTGAACTTAACACCCAAAAGGTGAAGTCAAATGGACCAAATGTAAACAACAAGCCACGGATAAGCCCTAGATATACCGAGGATGGTCAGCCTATCTGTCTGAGGTGCGAAGGGGTTGGACATATGGCTAGGCAATGCCCCGCACGTAGAGCCCAAACCCCAACAAGCACAACTGCCCCAGCAGGGCAGGGAAACGAGGGCCCTCGGTTGCTATGAGCCAGGCAATGCGAGGGAAGTCTGAAGGCTCACCACAGACCTTGACCAAAGAACGTTTTTTGAGAAATGCAGTTGGTAAATGCCCTGTGGTTGATATTCAAGTAGGTGGTGTCCCCTTACAATGCCTCATAGACTCAGGAAGTAATGTTAGCACTTTAACAGAAAGCTTTTTCAGAAATCATCTCCATGGGGAAGATGAGGACATGCACTGTACATCTAAATGGTTAAAAATCACTGCTGCTAATAAGCTACCACTACCTTACTTGGGCTATGTTGAACTAGATATTCAAGTAATGGGAGTAACTCTACCTGAATGTGGATTTTTGATAATAAGAGATGACAATAAAACAGACAAGAAAGAGCTTGACCTGTCCCCACCTGGAATTATCGGAATGAACATTGCAAAACGGTGCAGAGAGTTACTAACAGAGTTTGATGCGGCACTTGGAGGAGAATTGGATTCTGAGTGGAGAGAGGCTTTTCAGAGAGTACAAGAGGCAGAACTGGTAGAGAAAACTGCAATGGCTCGCTTAGTACAGAGAGAGAAGTGTCACTTGCCTGCACTTTCAGTGTCCACAGTTTATGTACGGGGCCCAAAGAGAGATTTTAACGACACCTCCACTCTAGTGCTAAAACCCAGCAACGCTCCATTACCGGGTGGTATTATTGTCGTGCCCACTGTGGTATCAGCCAAATGTCACATGTTTCCAGTGCAAGGTATTAACTTCTCCCAAGATGGAAGTTAGGTGTTTTAACCCCATGTCAGTGTATCGAAAATGACCCCCATGAAGTTAAGTTTCAGCGTATCTCAGCTACACATGAGGAAGTCAGTGTCAGTCAGAAGGGGAAAGATAGCTCAGATAAGGACATGCAAGCTTTGTTTGATAGACTGCACTTTGGTGGAACAAGTGAACAGCAAGCTGATCTAAAAGTGCTGTTACTTAAGTATGCTGATGTTTTTGCAGTGCAGGATGAAGATCTGGGTTACACTGACCGAGTCCAACATGAAATCCCACTACTGGACGAGACCCCTGTTAACCAGCCATACAGGAGGATCCCACCAAATCAGTACAAAGAGGTGAGGGATCACATCTCAGAACTGTTAAGGAAGGGTGTCAAAGAAAGTTCAAGCTCATACGCGTCACCTATAGTCTTAGTCCGCAAGCCTGATGGTAGCCTAAGACTATGCGTAGACTACAGGAAGCTAAACTCGAAAACCAAACGTGATGCATTTCCGTTACCACGTGTTGATGAAAGTCTGGATGCGCTAAGTGGTGCACAGTTCTTCTCGAGCATTGACCTTGCAAGCGGCTACCACCAAGTTGCAGTCCATGAAAAAAACAGGCACAAAACAGCGTTCACAACCCCTTTCGGCTTATATGAATATTTACGTATGCCATTTGGATTATGTAATGCGCCTGCAACTTTTCAACGCCTAATGCAAACGACTATGAGTGACCTTGTCTTCCAGATTGTTCTTGTGTACTTGGACGACCTGCTTGTGTTTTCCAAAACTTTTGAGGAACACCTTGAAAGACTCGAGACTATCTTACAGAAGCTAAAAGAGACAGGCCTGAAAGTGAAAGTGGAAAAGTGTCATTTTCTCCAGTCCAAAGTCAAATTCTTAGGTCATCAGGTTTCGGCTCAGGGTGTAGGCACTGATCCTGAGAAAGTAAGCGCTGTTGAGACATGGCCCATCCCCAGCTCAGTAAAGGAGCTCCGTAAGTTTCTTGGGTTTTGTAGCTACTACAGGCGGTTTATTGAAGGGTTTTCGCAGGTTGCAGGGCCACTCCATGATGTTGTCAATGCCTGTATCAGAGAGAGTAGTCCAGCTAAGGCCAAACAGTTGTTCCAGTCTGCCTGGACACCAGCGTGTTCTGAGGCATTTGAGGTGCTCAAGGCCAAGCTTACCAGTGCACCCCTTCTAGGCTACGCAGATTTTCAGTTACCCTTTATACTAGAGACAGATGCTAGCAACCTGGGTTTAGGTGCCGTATTGTATCAGGTTCAGGGTGGGAAGAAAAAGGTCATAGCTTATGCCAGTTGCAGGCTTAGAGGGGCTGAGAGGAACGACAAAAACTACAGTAGCATGAAGTTAGAGCTTCTCTCTTTAAAGTGGGCCGTAACCGAGAAATTTCGCAGCTACCTCCTGGGATCAAAGTTTACAGTCCTAACTGACAACAACCCACTCTGTCATCTGTCCACACCAAACTAGGGGCTACCCTACAGAGGTGGGTTGCACAATTGGCAGTGTTTGATTTTGAGGTCAAGTATCGGCCTGGTCGCTGTAACTCCGCGACCGACGCCCTTTCCAGACAACCAGCTTTAACAGAGACCGAACCAGATTCAGAGGATGCAGGGTTTGATGGTTGTGTAGCTATTTGTGACAGTCTTAGAGCAGGCACTGCTTTAGGCTCCGAGTTAGTATCAGCAGGGGTTGAACACTGTTGGGTAAGGCAGCTGAGTGTTTTAGACCCAGGTAGTGGAGACAGTGAGTTGGTCCAGAGTAACATGCCAACTCTTCCCAGTTACACCAGAGCTGAACTCCAGGCCTTCCAAGCTTCCGATCCAACTCTCAAAGTATTAAAAGAGCTCTGGGACAGAAAGCAAAAGCCTTCAGTGCAGGAAAGACAAGCTCTGCCAAACCCAGTAAGGTCCCTGTTGAAAGAGTGGCCCCGTCTCAGGGAAAAGGATGGACTCTTGTACCGTGAGATTGAGGATGTGAATCTTGGAACATGTCACCAGTTGTTGTTACCTACCTGTCTGAAAGAAAAAGTTCTTACAAGTGTGCACAATCAGATGGGACACCAAGGCATAGAAAGGACACTTGGGCTCCTCAGACAAAGATGCTTTTGGGGAGGCATGTATGAGGATGTTGTACAATGGATCAAAAACTGTCAAAGATGCATTTTAACAAAGTTGCCACAACCCAAAGTTCGTGCCCCCCAGGTTCCATTTTTAGCTACCCGTCCTCTTGAAGTGGTCGCTGTAGACTACACAGTGCTCGACCGTGCGAGTGACGGACATGAAAATGTCCTTGTTCTCACAGATGTATTCACGAAGTTCAGTCAGGCCTTCCCCACAAGAAATCAGAGAGCAGAAACAACAGCTAAAGTTATATTGAAAGAGTGGTTCATGAAATACGGTGTGCCTGAGCGCTTGCATTCAGACCAAGGCCGAAATTTCGAGAGTGCGGTAATTGCAGAACTGTGCAGGTTATATGGGGTGAAGACAAAAAAAGCCAGATATTGTGAATCCTGACAGTTGTTAACCATTTAAGTCATCTTCCAAAAAAAGCCAAATCAAACCAAAATGAATGCTGCTCTCTTCTGAGGACAGTCGGGAAATAAAAGTTACCCACATTATTACTTTTGGGAGCTGCCTGTGTCTGGTCCGTTATTCCTAGTTACACACGGCAACACATATATATATATATATATATATATATATACACATATACATATATTTATATAAAAGGGGTGTTTTGAGCAAGGATTTAAAGTGCTCCAGTGCAGTTCGAATGTGCAATGGCAAAGTGTTCACAGTCGTGGACCGACCACAGAGAAGGCCCTATCGTCTCTGGTCCTCAGCCTGGTCCTGGGGAGATTTAAGAATACAAGAGATGTGATCCCTCTGCTTCTGTCCAGTTAAAGGTGAGCTGCTGCATTTTGGACCCCCTGCAGGCGTCAGAGCTGGGCCTGGTCAATGCCAGCATACAAAGAGTTACAGTAGTCAAGCCGCGAGGTCACAAATGCATGAATGGCCTTTTCAAAGTGCAGGCGTGGGATGTTTGGTTTGATCCCCCAAATCCCCACAGAGCAGGTGCCACCCCTGGTGGTCTTCCACTGGGACCATGCAACAGACCTGCCACAGCATGAGTCCAGGGAGATCCTGGCCAAAACGTTCTTGGAGGTGATTGCTACTCTCTCCAACCTGACCCTGAATGCTTTCAGGAACATGGTGACAGAGGGGAGAGCACAAGTGCACCCCCTGAGACCACCACTGCTATTGTTAACTCCATCACCGATGAATTAACTCCTTTTCTGCATTACCTCTGCTATAACGACACTTTCCAAGCACTCTTTTGAGGCTTAACCCTGAAACGGCACAGGGACTTGAGTCAGAGCCTCAGTGACTTCATCTCCACCAGCATTGCTACAGGACAAATCCGGTCATGGTCCAGGAATTGTGTCCAGATGACAGTAAACGCCTTACCTACCCAAGTCTTACCGCACCGGCAAACACAGCTGCTCTCCCTGCCTGACTCTGTCCAGAAAGCTCTGGGGACGATCCGAAAACTGGTCTTCAGGATGTCCAGCCCCCAAACCACACCAAGACCAAGACCACAGCCTCAACTGGTCATGAGTCTTACCAGGAACAAGTTCCTTGTAAAATACTGCACACTACTGACTCCACTTATGACCGCCCTAATGGTCAGACTTTTTTTTTTTTTTTTGATACTGTGGGGTTAATTTTGTATCATTAATATTTACAAATACACAGATGATGATCTACAAATAGTCATTGCTTTGAGCTGTTGAGGCGTTTGATAATGGTAAATACTAGCCTAAGTGACGTTAAGTTAGCAAGAGACACTTCCGTTTCAGCAGTGTCAAATGTTTCGTGTGCCAACTGCTGACACCTGCTGGTCAAGTAAGTGTCTGAGTTTGTGGATTTCTCAAAATGAGTGGATTTGAGTAACTGGTAATCCACAAATGTGAATCACAACAGAATTTTCAGTTTTACAATTGAAATAATTTTTTGCAAATGAAAAAAAAAGAAAAAAGAAAAAGTACAAATACAAACCAATTTGTAAAGCCCAAATTCCAAGTTACAAATATTAAATTTGCATTTGTGGATGTCAATGCACACATGCACAAACCAATGACTATTTGTAGGTCACAATCTGTGTATTTGTGAATATTAATGAGACAAAAAGAATTCACCCTGCCTTTAGACTGTCAGGCCAAATTTCGCCTCCATTCAAAGTCAGAGTGAAGTGAATTTCGCTGTAACGGCCTTTAATACAGTATTTTGTGGTGAAAAAATACAATAAAATACTGTGAAATCCTAGTAATAATTAAAACAATAAATAATACAGTAGTTTACTGTGATGGCACTGTTTTTACAGTAAACTTCTGTTGTGTTGACAGATATGTAAAGGTGATTACTATAGTGGTTAGTGTAATATTACAGAGATATACGCCTCACCTGTAGAGGGCGATGTAACATATAAGAGAGGAACTTGAGTGATAGATAGAAAAGTTAATACCAGTGTAATATAGCCATGTGAAAAACTGATTGCCGCATTAAACGTTATTGAAGATTCATCTAGCCTTCGTTTTCTTCTACACCACCAACATAACAACTTTGAAATTACAGTGTCATACTGTAAACATTAAAGTTAAATAATGTAAAGTGATAATACAGCAATTTAGTGTGAAATTTTACAGCTGAATATTGTGAAATCCTGGTAATTATTTACAGTGCAGTATCCCGAATACTGCCATAACCAGGATATAACTAATAACCGGGAATCTGATGTGCATGTATATGCACTCAATGAACTTACATTATGTTCTATTTCACTTTTGTCTCCAAACATCCATCCTGGAATTTAGAATGTTTTTGTTTGTTATGACATCATCACACCATGTGAAGGTTATGTGACTGAGAACTAGAACTTGTTGCCGTGGAAACCAAAGTTGTCTTTGAAAGTTTTTTTTTTTTATTTTTTATTTTTTTATAATTTCAACTTTTATAATTTTATATTTCTCCAGTCTTGTGACAGTATCAGAGGGAAGCCTCTTCATCAGTAAGCACACAAAGAGACTCCACAAGATTTTCAATCAGTCCATAAACCTTTTGGTGAAGAAGCCTGGTGTAAATGTCCATCCTGTTGATGTCAGAAGCAGGACCTTCAGAGGCCTGCTCTTGCAGATGTAAGTCACTCTCTTTACTGTGTCTGTTCTTTCTTGGCTTTCCCAGGTCAGTACGACTCTCTCTCCCTTTCTTTCTGTCCTCACTTTGTTTGATTGGAGTCACTGTCTTTTCCTCTTTTATAGAAGTTCGTCCTTTTTTATCAGTCTTTTCTTCGCTTATACTTGGACTCAAGTCATGGTCCAAAGAGATGTCTTCTTTTTATTTTCTATTTTATCCATCCATGTAGCTTTCTCAGAGAGTTGGAGGAGGTGTGTGAGCCTCACAGCTTCACTAGTCAGGGTGTCTAATGGATCCCTCCACAGCAGCTGCCCTATAGTTGTTATTGTTGCACTATGCATTTTAGGTGAAGGTTCAGAGAGCTGTAGAAGCACAGAGTTGAGCTGGGCCAGCCCTGTATCTTGGTTAAGGCAGTCATCGTCTGTCTTTGTAACAGGTAAAGAGAGCAGAGCCTGTCGTAAAGTACCTACAGACAAATCCCAATGGCTTTTTGGTTTGACTTGATGCCACAATTTCTTTAGCTGCTCAACTGGCTGGTTTTTATAACATATCTTAGGGTTTTTATAAAGAAACTCCTGCTCCTCAGTTTGATGAAGCTCTGCAGGGGAACTGGGTCTATCTGGTGAGTGGATCCCCTGCACCATCTCATACACTATTGCTTGACATATTTTCAAGGTCACCACCTTCTCCAGCCTTTTCTCAATGTACAGCCGGTAGTCTGCAGTTTTGTCCTGATACAGAGCCACGCCCCTCAGAGTTACATGTATGGGGGCTCCTTGTAGTAGGACAGGGTGAGTATTTAGCTGCCAGAGCTCTGTCTGGATGCCAGGAGAGTCAGACTTGAAGATAAAGTCTATTTTTTTTTGTATCACCAGGGAGGATCACACCAGAGCTGGAGCTGAAGTAGAAGTGTGGTCTCTTTATGCACGGCAACAGGTGAGGAAAGTGCTGAGGCAGAGGGAGCTGCTGCCAACTGTAGAAGATGGCTGTAGTTCCCTCATTGTGCAGATCCAGATGGGACCGCTGTAGTTCACCAGTGGGGCCCTCAAACAAGAGAGTGGCATTGATCCCTACTTGGGCAACATTCATGAGACCCTGATTAGTGTTAGAGTTTCCAGTCCAGTTTGCAAGTTGCCCAGAGATTCTTAAAGCAGGGATAGCTGACTTTTTTGGCTCTGGTTCCATATCATTATTTTGTAGAACCAGGTCTTCATGGGTGTCTTTGGGTTCTTTCTCTTTATGATCCTCCAGTAATGCATTGCTACAATGCAAAGTACTAAATGGCTTGGAGGAGCCAATCACTTCCAGTTTATCCATATTCGGCTTGTTGAAATCCACTTGTACAATTTCCCCAAGCTTCTGGCATTGCTCTTTCAAATATATGCTCTGATCCCATGCCCGAGATGCATGGCACGCTGTATCCTTAAGTCCTGATTCCTGACGTATGCTGCATGGTAAGCCAACTTGGGCGCTAGGTTCCTGGATGCCTCTCTCTGTCTTAGTCAGAGTAGCTGCTATGCCACTCATTTCATCTCCATAATGCTGGGGAAGCCTCCAGAATTCACTTCCTACACAGTGACCATATCCAGACTGAACGAGTGGCAAGACTTGACTTAGCATCTCTCTTTTTTCCTGTGTTTCTCTGAATCGATTAGCATGATTCATCAGGAGGTTTTCAACTGGCCTGCTCAAGGAACCAGATAAACTGCTTTGTTGACGTCTCCGCAGCCTCATATGTGTGTTCCAATGCTCCAAAGCATTTTCTTCGACACCTGGGGGGACCTCACTTTTATGTTCTACAGCACTGAATTTATGTTTTCTTAAAGCCTCATATAAATGGTCATTATCTGGTATTTTTTTCAAAAGCCTCGTTTTTCCTTTGGCCTCCACATAAATCCTGAAGTCCTCCAGGCTACCCAAAATGCTGTGAGGCAAAATCATCCCTTGGTTGTCATAAATAAACCAGTCTGGTTCTCTGGAGGCCTGCCTGGAGTCAGCAGCTTTGATCAGCTCTGAAACACCCAGCTCACTTGTGTTGACCTTTTTCATTTTATCATCTCAAGCGCTGCTCCTAAAGTCATTAGGTAAAACTGGTTCAAGTTATTGGTTTCTTACATAGCTAAACATTGGGCTTTATCTTATTTTAATAGATCCATAGGTTTTCTGTCTTTGAAAGGTCAAAGGACCTTCACATGGTGTGATGATGTCATAAAACCATGTGAAGGTTATGTGACTGAGAACTAGAACTTGTTGCCGTGGAAACCAAAGTTGTCTTTGAAAGGTCAAAGGACCTTCACATGGTGTGATGATGTCATAAAACCATGTGAAGGTCATGTGACTGAGAACTAGAACTTGTTGCCGTGGAAACCAAAGTTGTCTTTGAAAGTTTTTTTTTTTTTTTAAATTTATTTATTTATTTTTTATAATTTCAACTTTTATTATTTTATATTTCTCCAGTCTTGTGACAGTATCAGAGGGAAGCCTCTTCATCAGTAAGCACACAAAGAGACTCCACGAGATTTTCAATCAGTCCATAAACCTTTTGGTGAAGAAGCCTGGTGTAAATGTCCATCCTGTTGATGTCAGAAGCAGGACCTTCAGAGGCCTGCTCTTGCAGATGTAAGTCACTCTCTTTACTGTGTCTGTTCTTTCTTGGCTTTCCCAGGTCAGTACGACTCTCTCTCCCTTTCTTTCTGTCCTCACTTTGTTTGATTGGAGTCACTGTCTTTTCCTCTTTTATAGAAGTTCGTCCTTTTTTATCAGTCTTTTCTTCGCTTATACTTGGACTCAAGTCATGGTCCAAAGAGATGTCTTCTTGTTTATTTTCTATTTTATCCATCCATGTAGCTTTCTCAGAGAGTTGGAGGAGGTGTGTGAGCCTCACAGCTTCACTAGTCAGGGTGTCTAATGGATCCCTCCACAGCAGCTGCCCTATAGTTGTTATTGTTGCACTATGCATTTTAGGTGAAGGTTCAGAGAGCTGTAGAAGCACAGAGTTGAGCTGGGCCAGCCCTGTATCTTGGTTAAGGCAGTCATCGTCTGTCTTTGTAACAGGTAAAGAGAGCAGAGCCTGTCGTAAAGTACCTACAGACAAATCCCAATGGCTTTTTGGTTTGACTTGATGCCACAATTTCTTTAGCTGCTCAACTGGCTGGTTTTTATAACATATCTTAGGGTTTTTATAAAGAAACTCCTGCTCCTCAGTTTGATGAAGCTCTGCAGGGGAACTGGGTCTATCTGGTGAGTGGATCCCCTGCACCATCTCATACACACTATTGCTTGACATATTTTCAAGGTCACCACCTTCTCCAGCCTTTTCTCAATGTACAGCCGGTAGTCTGCAGTTTTGTCCTGATACAGAGCCACGCCCCTCAGAGTTACATGTATGGGGGCTCCTTGTAGTAGGACAGGGTGAGTATTTAGCTGCCAGAGCTCTGTCTGGATGCCAGGAGAGTCAGACTTGAAGATAAAGTCTATTTTTTTTGTATCACCAGGGAGGATCACACCAGAGCTGGAGCTGAAGTAGAAGTGTGGTCTCTTTATGCACGGCAACAGGTGAGGAAAGTGCTGAGGCAGAGGGAGCTGCTGCCAACTGTAGAAGATGGCTGTAGTTCCCTCATTGTGCAGATCCAGATGGGACCGCTGTAGTTCACCAGTGGGGCCCTCAAACAAGAGAGTGGCATTGATCCCTACTTGGGCAACATTCATGAGACCCTGATTAGTGTTAGAGTTTCCAGTCCAGTTTGCAAGTTGCCCAGAGATTCTTAAAGCAGGGATAGCTGACTTTTTTGGCTCTGGTTCCATATCATTATTTTGTAGAACCAGGTCTTCATGGGTGTCTTTGGGTTCTTTCTCTTTATGATCCTCCAGTAATGCATTGCTACAATGCAAAGTACTAAATGGCTTGGAGGAGCCAATCACTTCCAGTTTATCCATATTCGGCTTGTTGAAATCCACTTCTTGTACAATTTCCCCAAGCTTCTGGCATTGCTCTTTCAAATATATGCTCTGATCCCATGCCCGAGATGCATGGCACGCTGTATCCTTAAGTCCTGATTCCTGACGTATGCTGCATGGTAAGCCAACTTGGGCGCTAGGTTCCTGGATGCCTCTCTCTGTCTTAGTCAGAGTAGCTGCTATGCCACTCATTTCATCTCCATAATGCTGGGGAAGCCTCCAGAATTCACTTCCTACACAGTGACCATATCCAGACTGAACGAGTGGCAAGACTTGACTTTAGCATCTCTCTTTTTTCCTGTGTTTCTCTGAATCGATTAGCATGATTCATCAGGAGGTTTTCAACTGGCCTGCTCAAGGAACCAGATAAACTGCTTTGTTGACGTCTCCGCAGCCTCATATGTGTGTTCCAATGCTCCAAAGCATTTTCTTCGACACCTGGGGGGACCTCACTTTTATGTTCTACAGCACTGAATTTATGTTTTCTTAAAGCCTCATATAAATGGTCATTATCTGGTATTTTTTTCAAAAGCCTCGTTTTTCCTTTGGCCTCCACATAAATCCTGAAGTCCTCCAGGCTACCCAAAATGCTGTGAGGCAAAATCATCCCTTGGTTGTCATAAATAAACCAGTCTGGTTCTCTGGAGGCCTGCCTGGAGTCAGCAGCTTTGATCAGCTCTGAAACACCCAGCTCACTTGTGTTGACCTTTTTCATTTTATCATCTCAAGCGCTGCTCCTAAAGTCATTAGGTAAAACTGGTTCAACTGGTTCAAGTTATTGGTTTCTTACATAGCTAAACATTGGGCTTTATCTTATTTTAATAGATCCATAGGTTTTCTGTCTTTGAAAGGTCAAAGGACCTTCACATGGTGTGATGATGTCATAAAACCATGTGAAGGTTATGTGACTGAGAACTAGAACTTGTTGCCGTGGAAACCAAAGTTGCCTTTGAAATTTCACATCAAGCTTTGACTTCCCCAACAGGAGATTCTAAGTGTGAGAAACATCCAACGTTTGACACAAGAACAAACACAGACAAGCAACTCAGCCAGATACAAGTTTTGACACTTTTATTATTTAAATTTTATTATCCTTATACATATTATAATTATAACACATTCATATTCAATGTTATATAAATGGATAATAGACATACTACCACCACGTACAGTGCTGGATCCAGCTCAGAGGAGTCTCTGGTGGAGCAGACTGTACCCAGTCCAAGGTCTGATGAAGGTCCTGCGCTGCAGAACCTCTCTGATGGAGAACAGAGTGAAGAGGAGCTGCCCAAAGCAAGACCCCTCTTATCCAGACTGTGTCCCTTTAGCTGTTGCCGCACTGGGGCCCTGAAGAGCTCCAGTGTTGCCTCTTGCTCTAAAAGCCTCACTCCCCACTCCACTGCAGGGTGTAATAGGAGTTTGTTACTGTCTGACACCTCCAGCCCCAGCATCCAAGCTCCCATTGCAAAAGTACACGAGATCCTTTTGGCCGAGGCCATGGAGCTGACCGGAGAGGAGGAGAGGAGCCTGAGGGACCTAGGACCCAGCCTAGAGACCGCTGGTGATGTAGTCAACACCATCACCGATGAATTACGTCGCATCAAGGCAGAGTCAGAAGGATCTCCCATTATTGAGGAGAAGGACGGCATCTTTCTAACCCGCTTCCCCTGTCTGAAAAGTGTGGCCAACAAGTGCTACACGAGAATCCTGTGCTGTTGCCCCAGTTCTTGCCCTGGTGAAGAAGAAGTGGCGGAGCTGATCGCTTCTCTTCTGCATGAGTGCATCATTGAGTACAGGCTCCATGAACTGTTCCGAGGCTTAACCCCGGAACTGTACAGTGACTTGAGTCAGAGCCTCACTGAGAGCATTACTTCAGGACAAAGCCATTCATGGTCCAGGAATAGTGTCCAGATGGCAGTAAGCTCAGTACTGTCACAAGTCTCTGACTGTCTGCACGGGCAAACAGAGCAGCCCTCCCTGACAGATTCGGTCCAGAGAGATCTGGGGAGGATCCGCACACAAGTTCATCTGCTCCCTCAGCCCAGTAACCAAGAGGTTATGGCACCCATTCCCCTTCAGCCTTCTATGGCCCCTCAGGATAAGGTGGTGCCCTCAAAGATAGTGGCTGAAGCTCCACTGCCCACTCCAGATGTGCCCAGCGCCCCTTCATCAAAGAAGCTGGACCCCCTGCCCAAACTGTGGAGCAGCGATGACTGCAACGCACTGGTATTTGAGGTGGTGTCAAAGATCTTCCAGAAGAAATTTGACCCTCTCTCAGTGCATCTCTCCCAGGACCTCCTGGCACAGCTGGAGGACCAGGTTTCAGAGTGGACAGTTGTGGTGAGGCCAAGCAGGTACAAAGAAGTAGCCGCTGCCGTGTACAAAGACCTGTGCAAAGGTCAGGAGAAGAACCATGTTGAACACGCAGCCATCACCCAGAGAGACTACAGCACCAAGGTCCTGGACGCCATCCGCCTGCACCTGATGACCCCAAAGAAACAGACTCTGGGCTCCTTCATGCGCTCACTGTGGAATGCCCCCTCTCAAGTCAGCCTTGTTTGGTTTATTTGCAACAAACAGAAATAAATGTTACAGATTTTGTTCTTCCGCCCAGGGGCTGCGAAATTTTATCCTTATTTTAGTACCTTTTATGAAATTTGGCTTTTTATCAATGTAACCCTACATCTGGCTCCTTTTTATAGAATAACTACTTGCCCTCCTTTTTAGTGTTTAATACATTTTAATTATACATTTTAAGTCACATCTCTGTCCTTATTTTACGTACTTACCTGTGGCCTTAGTTATTTTATGTGTTGTATTTTACCTATTTATCTATTTATTTGCAATTTATGGGTACCTAAAGTCACACAAGTATATCAACCTCCAAGACATATCACTGCACCATCACGTGACGCTTCTCAACAAGACTACAATCAAGTGAATTCTCAAAATGTTGGACAGTGACGCAAAATAATCGAAAGCCTGTACCATAACTCCGTGTGTTGGCCTTTATTGTTGTCAGATTTGTGTTTGCAATTCGAGCGCCCCACGTCAGACCATTTTTAGTGTAGCTACTTCAAACACTCATTGTTAAAAAATAAAATATTGCTTGTTTTAGCCTCAAGCAAAACTCAAATTTAATAACGCTGGTTCAAATAATCACATTTTCTTTCACCATATCCAAGATGAACATTCCAAAGCTCATTATCTTGCCCGAGGGTCATGTTCAGAGCCAGTGTTGACATATCATTTGCATAAATAATAAGGTCACTGTGTTATTAGGATTAAATAAGAAGAAGAAACAACAGAAGAAACACTAAAACCCGGTAATATAAGCTTGTCTGGGTGGATCTCCTTTGGGTGCTCCTGCTTATCCCATCACCCCAAAACATTTAGAGCAGGGGTGTCAAACTCATTTTGGTCTGGGGGCCGTATCCAACCTACTTTGATCCCAAAGGGGCCGGATCAGAAAAGTCATGTCATATAAACCCAAAAATAACAATAAGTTCAAATATTTGTGCAGAGAAACACAAATCTATTACAGAAATCTTTTTTAATTGATGAACTCTTTCATTTACAAAATATTATAATATGATGAACAACCTTAAACTTTAAGAAAAATGTAATTTCAACACAAAGTTTGAACATTAACTTGTATGTAAATAGGAATAAGTCAATTTTTCTTGGAAAATCCTGCACTCGGCTCCACTTTTCTCATGTTGGACATTTTTGTTGATGAGGGTGTCACGGTCAACAGTCAAAAACGATCGTCCTTTAAGAGCGTTTGGAAAGAGACAAGTCTTCATTTGTGCTGCTCTGGTGGGAGGGGCCACGTACAGAGACGCTGGAGACGCTGCTGTGATAAACACCACAGAAAATTAACAAGATTTTAATAGAAAATATAATTCAAATATTTTAGTAGAAAATCAGCCGAGGGCCAGATTAAAGGTCTTGGAGGGCCGGATCGCATGTTTGACACCTGTGATTTAGAGCATGTTAAAGGTCCTGTATTACACAAAATTGACTTGTGAGCTTTAAAAATGTGTGAATGAAACAAAACAAAACCAAACGCTGGGTATGTTTGTGATGAGGAAACATTGTAACAGATCAGAAAACAGCGTAATATAGCACCTTAAGGAATCAGCATTTACCGAGTTCTTTCATTCTATATTAGGTATTTGTTAAGTCTTTGTTCATGCTTTATTAAGGCATGAATGAATGAAAGTGTAGTTATATAAATTCACCTTACATCTAATAAGATATCTACTTCTCTATTCCCAATCTTGACGCAAATTCGTTAAGATAGAATCCCACCATGTCAGGTACACTTTATTATCCTTTGATGTAGGAATACTAAGGTTGATACTAATCGATACTAAAACTAGTATTGTAACTAGATAATTGTAATTGTAACTACATTTAAGCAGGTATTGGTACTAAAGTCACTTTCACAGGACAGAAGTGTAAGATCACAGACTAGTACACATCCGTGGAAGATTATGGAATATACCTAGACAACTGAGGGATTACAAAGATATACAAGTACTTCTCAAAAATGTGAATATGGTTTAAAATGTATATATAATTTTGTCACTCATTTCAGAAAGTCAAACCTGTATATTGCATGGACTCATTACACCTAAAGTGAAATATTTACCGAGTCTTGTTTGGATGAACTGTCCAAATAAATCACAGTGGACAGCCTTAGCTATCTCCATTACATAATATTCTGATTTTTTGAGTAAGTCCACATGGTAATATAAAAGTAAGTACTATGTGCACTGGAGACACGACGACATCCACCGCAGCATCGAGCACCTGGAGATTTTAAAGTTCCTCTCGTACCGGAGCCAGAACATGAACAACTTGTTTTAAGGAGATTGAGAAGGAGAAGGACGAGGTTTTTGACCGTGGTGTTTTGTGGGGCAGTGGCAGCAACGTCCGTTAAAAGGAACGTGTGGATGTGGAGACGTAGCCAAGAGTGGTGGGATAGCGATGTGTTTCCCTTCAGTTCATTAACAATTTTCGTATGACGAGAAGAACGTTTGTGCACTACTTGTGCCACTCTTGCAGGAGGAAACACATCTTCGGCGGCCTATTTCCATGAGCAAACGTGTCGGTGTTGGGCTGCATTGGCTTGCAACAGGCTCTTGTTACTGCACAACAGCAACCTCTTTGGCATATACAAGTCCACCATGTGATAATGTGTAGGTCGGATGAATGCGCCTTGGCTGTTCAGACTGAAGTCGCATGTCAGAAGATCGGATATGTACCTGATCTGTGTCGTTCAGACTGTCATTAAAAGATCAGATACAGGTCACACAGGGGCCACAAAATCAGATTTGGGTCACTTCAGGCTGCAGTGTGAATGTAGCCTATGTAATAAAATATACACAGGTAGAACAAGTAAACTTTACATAGACACATCGAATCTGTGGCTTTCTTGCCATAAGCATTGTTGCGTTTTATAGTTAAACAAAATTGTGTTACCATACGAAAAAAAAAAAAAAGACTAATCCAGCATTTAATTATCTTAGCTTTCTGGGTCACATTCTTAAAACAATATTGACACCTCATTTGCATTTTTATAATCAGACCAATGGTTTATTAGCACTTCTTTGCCAAAACTGTTACTGCACCATGAACCCGAGCTCCTTCTAATTTGCACTTAACAGCAATCTAGACCTTTAGTTCCTCTGCCCACCAGCAAATCGTCAGCGCAACAAATCAGGCGCTAGCAGCATTAGCACATTAAAGTCACAGTCAAAAAATTAAAGCTAGCAAACCAGATGGTCTCATTTTATGCTAATGTTATTATGCAAAACCACAACCCTTGAGCATTGACGATTTTTCCCCCTTTTTATTTTTTTCCCGTTGCCTTTTTAATTGGAGGGAGAGAGACATGAGGCGCCAGACGATACAGGTGGCGTAAGGTGCTCCTGCGTTCTTTTGTCACGTCCTGAGAGGGAATTTGCGGGGAATTTTATTTAGTGTCATTTCCACCGGGCCTTCGACGCAACCATCTGTACTCCGCGGCGACGGGAGGGGGTCTGGCGAACGCATCGTGAAACCGCGGCGTTCCAAAAAAAAGGGCCGTGAACCGCTAGCGTGGAGCGCTCGAGCACCCGGCGGGGGGGAGCTCACCAAGGCAACGGAGGCTAGGAATAAATGCTATGGTTAGACAGTGTTGGGGAGTAACAGATTACATGTACCGGAGTTATGTAATCAGAGTATAAATTATGAGTCACTGGATTACAGTTACTTTGTTGAAATAAGTGGATTACAATGGTGGTATTTTCCTGTTTTCACATTTTGGGCTATATCCCTTTTTTTTTTCCCCAGTAATTCCACTCATTGCCGGACACTAAACCAGGTCCAAACCAGGTCTAAACCAGGTCTAAAACCAGGTCTAAAACCAGGTCTAAACCAGGTCTAAAACCAGGTCTAAACCAGGTCTTAACCCGGGTCTAAACTGGGTCTAAACCAAGACTAAACCAGGTCTAACCAAGACTAAACCAAGACTAAAACCAGGTCTAAACCAGGACTAAACCAGGTCTAAACCAGGTCTAAACCAGGATTTAACTGGACTAAATCATGCTGCATGGACTGTGTTTCCTCTTCTTCTATCAATAATATTTTTTACTTTGATTCAGTAAAGTCTGAGCTTTTTATTTTCTTTTAGCAGATGAAACAGCTTTGCTTCTCTACAGCAAATCAAGTAATCCAAAGTATTCAGATTACATTACTCACTTTAAGTAATTTAATGGATTACCGTTACAAACTACATTTTGGGGTATGTAATCTGTAATCTGTAGGGGATTACATTTTAAAAGTCACCTCCCCAACACTGTGGATAGAGGATGGAAGATGTTAGCCTACCTAGCTAACGTGTCTGATCCGCTGAACGGCCGAGCGAGCGTGCTGATTAGCGACGTGCCGAGAGGAGTGTTTGGTTGTAATTAGAAAATATGATACGGCTACAGTTGTGAGGAGCTGGGAGGGCTGTGCATTTTTGTGAAAATGTACTTTCTGACTTTAATGAGGCGTAAAGCTAAAATTGTCCCCTTAAGGTGCAAAGCCGTAAAGAAAGTATTTCAAAATAATAGAAGTGTTTTACTAGTCTCCAGAAGTGTACGGCTCTATTATTTGGTTTAAATTTCCTGTTTAAAGGCGCCATTTTGATTTTACGTTTCCAAAGTTAGAATATGAAGTAGTTAATTGCTATGACAACAGAGTTCACCCACAAACATGTTTTTGATTCCAACTTTGTCACCTTCAGAGTGGTCTGTATGCCACACATTTAAGTTTAAAGGTGCAGAACAGAACTTTTCTGATGGTGGGTCTTCTACCATGAAGATGTT
Organism: Boleophthalmus pectinirostris; assembly: GCF_026225935.1. NCBI lineage: Eukaryota > Metazoa > Chordata > Actinopteri > Gobiiformes > Gobiidae > Boleophthalmus > Boleophthalmus pectinirostris. Next base: position 30,106,674 of record NW_026571070.1, read on the forward strand.
TGTGTTTTAGTTTCACAATGCAGCATTTAACTGAATTTAAATTATTTATCTTAATGCTGCAAGCTGATGACACCACTAGGCTGACTTATAGGTCAGATCAGTGGAGAGTTGAGCCTGTTAAGCCGTTTTCTGATCTGAGAGCCATTCCAGATTGGAATATATGCTCCGACAAAGAAAAAAAAGTCAAAGTAGTGGGACGGGACACTTGAAAAATAGTGTTTATGCTGCTTCTCCGACCATTAGACATCAATGTCTGAATAGCTGCATGTAACCTCCAGACTGATTAAATTCAGTGTGACACACTGGTGTGAGCGTGTGAACCTCCTCCTGCTCCTCTCTATGGAAATGTTGCATTGGTAATCAACTGACTGACTGTTCCAAAATATGGTTTGTACTTTCATCACCTACAAAATGTTACATAGTATCTTTACAAGAATGTTACCATTGGCTCTTCCGGTGATAAAAGTCAACATATGTAACATATGGCCTGTGTGACGTGGCCTCACCACATCCTCCACACTCAGTGCCTCATGTCTCCACTGGGGCACTTGAGGACGTGCATCTGCTGAATAACACACAACCACACTCCGGCCAACGGCAAGTGACTCACCCAGGGACAGACTGCCACCTCCGCTGGGGCGATGACCACTCGGAGAGGGGCAGGGGGCTGGGCAGGGGACCGGGGAGGAGCTGCTAGCCCGGGTCGCACCGCCGGCTCTCTGCAGGGTCCCGGGCAGATGGTGGACATGTGGGAGCACTCAGCATCACAGTCCTAACAGATTTCCATTTGCACTTCACAGGCAGACTCATGGAAATCCTTCTCATGAGGAATGGATGAAGCCCGCCCTAACATCTCAGATGTTAGCTACACTGTGATTAGCCACAACACGTTGCTTTGATTATTAAGGTAAGTTATGCCGTGGGTTGAGCTGTTCTCTTATGAATTCTTAGGGAAAAAGTCCATAAATACAGCAATTATTTGAAGCATTGTAGAAAATATAAATTTTTATTGTATTGTTTAACCACATGTCCATTTTGTTCAAGGATGTGATGGGCCAAAAGAAGAAGACATATTCTTTTGCCATTCTTGAACTTCACATTGCAGCAAATTCTGCACAATGGAGCACAATAAAATTTTAGCTTTTCTTAAATAAAATAAGAAAATAACTTTTAATAACTTGCCCAAGCACATAATTTTAAACAGAAAGTGAAATATTTTCTATCTCAAATGCACACACATTAATGTAAAATGTACAAACTGTTCATGCCTCAAACACTGGTGGCACCACTGGGGATACATTTAGGAGTAGCTACTTACACTGATGTTGATGTTAATAAAAAAAATTATAATAAAAATAATGGTAATAACAAGATTTCTTAAATGAATGAGGAACAGGTACAGTTAAGGTCATAATAACCTCCCAACACCAGACTGATATGTGCAGCTCTCAGAATTAAGTTCTACACATTTACTTATCCAGGATGGCTCTCACTGAAAACAATCTGGACCTAAGATGATTGACTGAAGCGTAAAAGGCAAAACAAGACGAAATCACACTTTTGGTAAATCCAGTTGAGAGAAAAGCAAAGACTTCTCTCCCTCCACAAAAAGTGCTTCCCTTGTTTTTAATAAACAAAATAGTCAGTATTTCCTGTCCTGTACTCCTCACACTGGCTCCCTGTCCAGTTCAGAATTCATTTTAAAATGTTGATGTTTGTTTTTAATGCAGTCAATGGTCTTGCACCTTCCTCCTTGTGAGATTTTGACCCTTCACCAACCCAGCAGAGCTCTATGATCTGCTGGGCAACATCTGCCGAAGGTCCCCCGGTCCCGGTGCAAACAGTGGGGTGATCGTTCTTTTGCAGTGGCTGGTCCAAAACTCTAGAACTCTTTCCCCATTGAGTTACGGTCCATCCCTGACCTGCCTTTGTTCAAAGCCAAATTTAAAACCTACTTATTTAGAATGGCTTTTAACACTTAGTGGCCCTGTGACACTTTCTTTATTTTAATGGTGTAATGTGCTTTGTTGACCTATTTGTATGATGTTTATTGTTTATCTTGTTTTAATGCTTTGGTCGGCTTTGGTTGTTGGAAGGTGCTATAGGCGAGTTTCATTGTTGACAAAAGCGCACGTTGCATGCTGGGAATTATTTTGGTCGGCGGCAATAAACACTAATTCAACATGACGGACGAAGCGAGAAAGCACGTAAAGGGTATAGATCCTGGTAATTTATCCACTCTAACGGCAGAGGACCCAAGACCAGAAATTGGTCATAAGCATCGATGGACGTCAAATCACCCTTTTCAACCCCGACAAAGCCTGGACCAAACCAAATTTCTGGTCAGAATCACCAACTACCTGGCTAAACATTCACTTCGGCGATATCCACAATGACTCGGTGGAAACTCCTGGTCCATTCACAGCAGAAAAGATCAAAGCCTCCAAGAGTCTCGATGTGTTGTTGAACTTGTTGGAGTCCACGGTTTGTTAGGATCTTCTACATTTGCTCTGCAAATGTTTGAAAGCCGTTTAATTCACCGTTAGTGGTTCTTTTCACTCAGAATACGAAAAAGACATTTTCCTTCTTCCGTGCTTCTATTTGTGCATCCGATAATGCAGCAGGAATTTACCATTATCGAGGATAAATACGCGAGGTTACGCACTGTGTTTGACCGCTATCGTGTTTCTTGCCTCCGACCAAAATATTTCCCAGCATGCAACGCGGTCTTTTAATAACAATGACGTCAGCTGAAACTCGCCTATAGAAATAAAGTTTGATTGATTGTTATTTCCCCTAAAACAGCCCAGCATAGTCGGACGGTATCCCCACCTTTTAGACCACTTGGGTGCTTCATCTTTGGAGCCTTAACTTCAGCCTCTGGCCTGTTGAATGTTCAGACAAAGTCCATACTTCTGCTCTACGTCAGTGGAACTCAGAATTCATGGACCCAAACAGGCTGATGATGATCCCACTCAACACACACGGTGAATGACCTACAGGCTCTTCAACTTTTTACAACCTTTTTAAATTCCATAAAACTTCTAATCCGCCGCACCCACACTGTCCAGCTTGTCCCCCCAGGTCGTACAACAGAAGTCTAACCCCGCCCCCTCGCTGTTTAATTCCCCCGTGTAAACCAGACGCCGCGCTCCCTTCAAACACACTTGTAATTATTATGATAACAATTAGCTATGCTCCGACTGCGCTCCAAATAAGCATGCAGACCATACGCGGAGACTTCATCAAAACTACGGCGTATGAGATTGACTTATCAGGTGGCCCGTTGGGTGCAATTCAATTATGGTTTTGCTTGTTTCTCTGTGAGGAGCGGAGCATGAGGAGGGAGGGGACGCCAAACCGATAAGAGGTCAATAAAAGCACCGCGCGGAGAGGAAAAGTGATTAGCAGTAAAACTAATAGATGGTGGAATATTGTACACACAGGCAGTCGTTTATAATTGTTTGAGCCCTGTCAGAAACAAGTTCTTAGGCGATCTGTCTTTGTCTGTGTGTGTTTGAGTCTGTTTTCTGTGTTTACACTGGTGGTATTCATGCTGGGTGTAGTAAAGAGTTTGTAAAATACTATCATTTGTTCTGATTGTTTAAAGGGACACTGTGGCTACGTTCAGACTGCAGCCCAAATCTGATTTTTTTGCCCCTATGTGACCTGTATCTGATCTTTTAATGACAGTCTGAACGACCCAGGACACTTCGACATGTGTTCCTAAAACTGATACATATCTGATCTTTTGACATGCGACTTCAGTCTGAAAGTGCATTCATCCCATCTACACGTCATCAACAAGCCACAAACGTCACTATTCTGCGCTGAAGTAGGCGAAAATTGTTAACGAACTCCGTGTCACTGAAGCGAAGCACATCTCCACTCACCACTCTTGGCTACGTCTCCACATCCACACGTTCCTTTCAACAGACGTTGCTGCCGCTGTCCCACAAAACACCACGACCAAAAACCTTGTCCTTCTCAATCTCCTCCTTAAAACAAGTAAGTTGTTCATGTTCTGGCTCTGGTATGACAGGAATGTTAAAAATCGCCAGGTGCTCAATGCTCGTGTCCATGTTTGGGCAACTTCCGTAAACACAGAGCACGCTCGCTGCGGTTGACGTCATCATGCCCTCCAGTGCACATGCGGGACACTTTTGGGCCATTTACTGTTCACACTGGAGTCACATACAAGTCACATTTAATTGGAAATGTGAACGACCTCGCAAAAACATCGGATTTCACAAAAAAATCAGAATTGAGCATTAAGCCCTGCAGTCTGAACATAGCCTATGTAACTTTCGTGGTGGAGGGTCTGTCTACATTGCTGTCTCCATGATCATGTAATCGCTGTGCTTGGAATGTTTCAGTATTAGCGGCGAAAATCAGAGCAAAAAGTAAAAGTTGTTTTTTCTAAGTGAATGGTGACGACACAGTAGACGTCAGCAGGGTTATCCAGGTCACACGTGGTAAAATAAACAAACAAAGAAAACGTGTGTGTGGAATATGGTGGAGAAATCAAGTGACAAGAAGATTGAGACCAAATATTTGTTGTATCCGTGAACGCCCGGTAAGGTTCTATCTTTGGATTGGGCCTCGGTGCCGCCTTCTCCACAGCAGATGATGTAGCATAGCTCGGCGCAGATAAATAATCATTTGTATGAGTACAAATGCTCGCTGTGCCGGTATCGATGATGCGAATCATGATTGTTATTTTCCACGCTGTGACATCCGCTTTCGTATGGCCTTGTTTTTATTTGGTGGCAAATCCACACCATCTGTCAATGACGAATCATGGGTTCACTGAAATGCTATGAACACGGGTCTTTTACGGGTTAGCACTTTGGTTCCCTGTGAAACTGGTGTGGGAACTGGCACCGCTTTGGCCGACCTGAAAACAGCTTGTATGGTATTAAAGTTAACTATCTCCATGGAAACGAGCAGGACATGCACCAGATCAAGATACAGGTCAGATCTGTGTAGAGCAGGGCCACATTTTCATCAAGGGCCACATATCTAAACATAGACAAGGCAGAGGGCCTATCGAGGGCCGTAGACTGGAGCTCAGTACACTGAATAATTTAAATATGTGCATGTTTAACAAGTTAGAAAGAGCCATCAGTCTTTATTCACGCTAAGATCCTTAAAACCACACACTAAATATTAAATAATGGCTTTATCAAGGTAGCTTTTCAAAAAACTTGCAGTACAAAGTTCATTTTTAATTGATAAAAGGTCATTTGGGCCAATTCACCTGGAAGCCTGAGGGCCAAAAAAAATTTGTCTGAGGGCCGCATTTGGCCCCCGGGCCATAGTTTGGACATGCCTGGTGTAGAGGATCACCCACTGACCATAGGTGTGCATGTCATTGAGCAATAAAAACACCTATAATTGAATGAACAGCAGAAGTTTAATGCCACACTGTGAAATATTTCAGTCAAAGTAATATCATCTCTGTCTCTGGAGTCAAGCAGGTGGCAGACCCTGTATGCAAAAAATTACACAAGTGCACCTTTAAGTATAGGTTTGCGTCAAGGAGAAGCAGTGGCAGTGGAAATAAGTTTGTTTTCACAGCTTAGCAAAAAAAATAAAAAAAAATAAAAATTGAATTGTCAGCTGACCAATTCTCCTTGGCCTCAGGCTTTTGGTCCGTATTACATTAAGCAGAACCTTTTCCAGCAAGTCTCTGAAAATTTACCTGGATAAAGTCTGTATCAAATATTTAGTGTGTAATATTGAGGATCTAAATATGAATAAAGGTCAGGTGACTCATTCTGATCTGTTAAAAATGCTCATACTTGAACGGACACCTGTTTTAGAGTGAAACTTTGGTCCAGCTGACAGAATTGAATTTTTCTTTTGAATCGCTATGAATCCTCGCTGGACGACTGAGAGAGAGTACGCAGACATCTTTTCACATCATAATAACTTTTTATCAAAGCAGAACTATGTAACTTTTTTGATGTTACAGGTGAGGAGAAACAACCACACTCAAACAATGCACACGTTTTACAAGATCTGTTTTTCCTATAACAAGTTTTATGCCACACCATGGAAAACAGTAGTGACATCTCATGAAGAAAAGCAGGTGACAAACCCTCAAATGGGAAAGTTACACAGTAGACCTTTTAAAATAACTATAGACAGTGTGGCGCTGTTAGGAGCAGTGGGCGATCACAGTTCAGTACCCAGAGCTGGGAACACAAAGGTTGCTGGGTTGATGCTCTCTTCAGTGCATCCTGTCGTTATGTCCTTGAGCAAGACACTTCACAGACTTTATCATAGTTTTATCTGTGTTTTGGGCAGTGAGATTTGAAGTTATGACCATATATATAAAGGTTAAAAAATATAATAAAGAACAAAAAATCTTTACTAATTTCAAATTACATATGTGTGTCTGGGTGCATACGCTTGTATATATGTGTGTGTGTGTGTATGTGTATGTATATATATATATATATATATATATATATATATATATATATATTATATATTTATATATCTATATATATATATATATATAGATATATAGATCAATGGATGGTGGTGGATAAGCAGAACAAAGCCGTGGTGTTGGACATTGCAATACCAAGCGATGGCAATATAAGGAAAAAGGAACACTAGAAGAAACTAGAGAAATACCAGGGGCAGGAGCTGGAGAAGGTCTGGAAGGTGAAGACATCAGTGGTGCCCGTGATGATCGGAGCACTCAGGGCTGTAACCCCCAAACAGGAAGAGTGGCCACAGCAAATACCAGGAAAAACAACAGACATCTCAGTCCAGAAAAGTGCAGTACTGGGAACAGCAAAGATACTGCACAAAACTCTCAAGCTCCTGAGCTGGATGAGGGAGAGAGACCAACCACTGTGGAAGGTGAGGAGTGTGTTTGTGTGTGTTTGTGTGTTTGTGTGTGTGTACACATGCAATGGATGTATATGTGTGTATGTATATATATGTATACATATGTGTATTATTTTGTGTATTTGTGTGTGCATGTGGGCAGGTATACACTTCTGTGTGTGTGTGTGTGTGGGGGGGGGTGTGTATATGTGTGTGTATATTCACACCATGAGCTCGAGTCTGTGTGCGTGTCTGTGTGCGTGTCTGTGTGCGTGTCTGTGTGCGTGTCTGTGTGCGTGTCTGTGTGTGTCGTGTCTGTGTGCGTGTCTGTGCGTGTCTGTGTGCGTGTCTGTGTGTGCGTGTCTGTGTGTGTCGTGTGTGCGTGTGTGCGTGTCTGTGTGCGTGTCTGTGTGCGTGTCTGTGTGCGTGTCTGTGTGCGTGTCTGTGTGCGTGTCTGTGTGCGTGTCTGTGTGCGTGTCTGTGTGTGCGTGTCGTGTCTGTGTGTCGTGTCTGTGTGCGTGTCTGTGTGCGTGTGTGTGCGTGTCTGTGTGCGTGTCTGTGTGCGTGTCTGTGTGCGTGTCTGTGTGCGTGTCTGTGTGCGTGTGCGTGTGCACCATGAGCTCGAGACTGGGGATTTTGAGGTAAAATATAAAATGCATTTTGATTTTGGTATCCAATTGCAAATAAAACATTAATTGCAAAAAACAACAAAAAAAAATCTAATAAACAATAATACCAACACAAATCTTCAATAGAACCATATAATTCCAGGGATGAAATATAAGACAATATTATGATTATCTAGGCCTAGAGAAATCCTTCGACAGCACATTATGGTCGAATAAATATGTTCTACTTGTTAATAAAAAGTAAATTCAGCCTAATCTTAACTTCAACCCAGCGGTTTGCCACTTCAAAGTTCCTCAGGTTCCAACTCCAAATGAAAACTTCTACTAAACATTGCGTTGCCACTTCTCTGAGCTTATTTCCTCCATTTCCATCTCTATCAATCACCATGGTAACACCCCCAACTCCACCACAGTGTGAAATCCCAGCGCTGACGACAATTCCGAAAGACGATCCGTTTACCTCTGCTGTTCTGGGTCTTCTAACTTCCTTCCAACTGATGTCTTGACTAAGATTGAAACGGGGCGGCTCGCGGGACGCCCCCTTCACTAGCATGCAATATTCACCACGATCTTACATAATTCATTCTCCCTTTTTCATCGCGTTATCCTCAAAGTGTCACCGTCAAACCTTTTTTTTAATTTGACGAGGCTTGTGAGATTCTTTGACGGTGTTGGCGCGGCACGCTAACCCGCGGGATGCTACGTGATACGGGGCTGGTAATGAGGCGGAGTTTTTCAAAAGAACGGATGAATTAATAAAGAAGCCATCAGCGAGCGAGGAGAGGTTCAAAGTGCCGTAGCTCCCCCAATCCAGCGGGGGCATGGTTTATTTAGGTCGGTGACAGACAGTTACTGATTGGGTATGTCTGTGTAGAGCTGATGCATAGAGGGAAACAAGCGTACGATGAAATTAGGTAAATTACGAGCGAACCAGGAGTCAGGGATCATCTTCTCTATAAGATTTTGCTGAAAACTGTATCTTAAAGTGGCAGTACACAATTTTTAGCTGGTCAGCGGCGGGTTGACCAGGTTTTGTATTCACCCTGTGTCTGTGTCTGTCCACCCGCCATAATTCCCCCATTTATGGACCGATTGTCACCAAATTTGGTACGTGGGTCAAGTCCCCGTGCCCGATGCCGCAAAAAAAAAAAAGTTTGGTGACGATCCGAGGTCATTTGAGGTCACACGGGTCAATTGAAAGGTCACACCATTATAAAGGATAGGCAATTTCGGCAAAATATTTGCCCAATCATCACACAAGTTGGCACACACATAACCGGGGTACACTGGATGTTACAGGTTGAAACCGGTCAAGGTCACTTGAAGGTCAAATATGCATTTTTGGTCATAACTCCGCGAAGGATCTAGCTACAGCAACAGGAGTGGTCTCAAAATCTCAGAAAAATTATGATCTATTTATAATTCTATGCATTTATAAAGTCAAATATTAATAGTTTTGCAGATAATCACTAATTAGAACAGTTCGTTTCTCTTTCAGTGTTTGCCATTAAAATTCTAATTGGAGCAAAAATAATTTCCATTTCTTGTTTTTCTAGTGAAACACAACCAGTGATTGGGAGTAACAGATTACATGTACCGGAGTTACGTAAATCAGAGTACAAATTATGAGTAACTGTATTCAGTTACAGTTACTGTTTCAGTGAGTGGTAATTGGATTACAGTTACTTTGTTGAAATAAATGGATTACACGGTGGTATTTTCCTGTTTTCCCGTTTTCACATTTTGGGCTATCCAAAGTAATCAGATTATGTTACTCACTTTAAGTAATTTAATGGATTACATTACAAACTACATTTTGATGTGTGTAATTTGTAATCTGTAGGGGAATACATTTCAAAAGTAACCTTCCCAACACTGCACACAACACACTGATCTACAGTCACACAGCTAACATACACACAACTCATGAAAAATGACATTTTGGTTACACATTAGTAAACACAGACATTCTCATGTGTGACCAAGATCACACTAATGTTCATGGGCCTGTACAGATACACACATTGTATTGTGGATATAACGATCATGTAATATGGGCTGGGCTCCTCATAAACTGCTTCTGTGCTGATGAACTGACCCACCGATGCCTCATGGGGGACCAGGTTGCTGTCTCTGATTGCACCACTACCACTACCACTACTACAATTCAAATATACATTGAGTAATGTGTTTAATGCAGCTTTGCCACATTTGTTCACATTTTAAAGAAACTAGTTCATTTGCATGAATTATAAAGCGCTGAAAAAAACTGCTCGCTCCTTGTGTGCTGATGCGGTTCAGCTTCTGTCGGACTAAAGAACACGACTCAGTGGAATGTGTGTGTTGAGTCGATGCAGAAGTGTACTTCGCCCTTCACTACGTGAAGCTCCTGATTACAGTAGCCATAATACTCCGACAATCCATCAAGCGGTGTGGCTTCTTATCTTACCAAAGTCGTACTAAAACATTTTGACAGACTTTTGAGCACCATGTCCAACATAAAATCAGTTCAAGGTCAGTAAGCACAACCAGAATTAATCCATAAAGGCACACCGGATTATAAGGTGCACTGTTGAGGATTTTAAGTGCACCTTGTAGTCCAAAAAATATGGTAAATGAGAAGGAGAAACAACTATAACATGGTTAACAGCTCTGAAAAGTTCATTTTATAGAATAGGTCTGCTTTAAAGGTGCATTGTAAGTTTTTGTTTGGGGGTCCATCACCTGCTCGTTTCTATACTGTAGATACGTCATTGCTCTGCCTGGAATGTTCCACAGTATGGCATTAAACAGCTCTGTCTTACATTTATTCAATTACAGGTGGTCTTATAGCATAAAAAATACCTAGAAAGAGACATTCTGACTGAGCGGTGTCACCACTCCACAGATCAGACTTGTAACTTGGCGTGGTTTGGTTTCCATGAAGATAGAAAGGTTTAATGCCATACTGTGAAACATTCCAGGCAAAGCAATAATGTCTCCATGAAGAAAAGCATTTAACAGCAGAAAAGTTACACAATGTACCTTTAAAATTACTCTATGCAGTGAACGGTTTAGCAAAAACGTGCATTTGTGCAAAAGAAAATCAAACCTCTACGGAGCGATACCGTACGGACTTCTCAGTTATGAACACAATGACAACAATTGTAATTAAAAGTTAAAATCATAACATTTCAAATCACTGAATATTTCCCAGAACAGTTAGTGCTTACTCCTACAATACAATCCTTCCATTCTCTGGGCCCCGTGCTCTTAACAAAGTTACACAAGAGGTACTTTTATAATATTATTCCACAGTGCTAAATGAATGTGTGCATTTGGCGGCGCCGTGAACAGCTCCACTCTCAGAATAGTTATGAGAAGAGTAATTACAGCTCGTATTTCCCACAGGAGATCATTATTGCCCATAGATTAATCAAGTGGTCACAAAACAAATCTAAATTAATTGCATACGTGTGAATGTCTTGCATACAATATGTGCCAATAATGAAAAACAGGCTCCACTTGGCATTATCTGGGGATCATTTTGTGCTTTTTTGTATTTATGTTCAAAGTTTAACAATGTGCATTATGGCCTTTTCATGATGTTTCTACAACTTGGAATGGTGTGGATGGGAAAAACCTCAAAGCTGTACGTTACATAAAAGTTGTGTGGAAATTTGCATTTTTGAAATGTAAAATCCAACACCATTCGTAATTAGATTGTTGCCTACGATACTTCAGTCTGACAGTGTGACAACTTTGGCCTGACAGAAGCAGAGCAAAAGGCACAGGTGACAGGAGGGGAAGCAGGTTTCACATCTGCCATCACGGATGCTCAAACTTTTGCAATAGGCTCTATTCATGCTTACTGCATTTTCCACACCATAGGGCGCGCTCATAAGCCTCCAACCCCATCAAAAAAACGACTGCGCACCCCACAATCCAGAGAACCCTATACAACAGGGGTGCCCACACTTTTTCAGCATGCGAGCTACTTATAAAATGACCAAGTCAAAATGATCGACCTACTACAAAGCCAAGCAAACTGTACTGAAACACTCTGTGCCGATTTTGGGACCCTCACCCACAGTTTGAGAACCCCTTCTTTAAGAGAACTTCCTCTGGCACTTTACACAAAACTGAAAAATGTGGAAGAAGATTTTTAAACCTGTTTTTTAAAGTACCAAACTGGAGTTGCATTCTTTTCTGGTTTTGCAGTGATATTTACCAGCCTCTGCACGTTTACCAAACCAAACGCACATCGTGACAAACACAGATGCATTTGTGCACTTTTGTTAGACAAACTTCAGCCAAATGTGGCAGTAAGTCTGTTCTGTAGGTCACTCCACGCCGACGAGGAACGGAACAGAGGAACGAACCGAAAAAGCGAGTGCAATGTGCCACTCCTAGACACAACTGAACAACTGAGTCACTGCGAACACGCCGACAATCCAGCGGTCCCAGACAGGGTTACACCCTTATCATCAGAAGGCCCCCTAGTCAGAAAATCATGACCTCTTTTATTGGTTTGTCAGCAACATATTTCTTGAATAATTGAATGTATATTTGATGAAAGCAACAGGGAATAATTCCTGGATATCAGGGAAGAATTAGTAAACTTTTGGATGTTTACCAATTAAAAATGGCTGCAACATCAACATTTTTAGAGATATTGACAGGAAAACACATAAATCATGCATAACAGCATTAGCTAAGGCCAGCATGACTTAATTTGTTGGTTTACAAACCCACCAATGCTACATTAAAAGAAAAAGATTTAAAATAAAATTGAAATGAAGGTTGTAGAGCTCGAATTACTGAACATTTTGCAAGTTGTTGCCTGAAAATCAGACAATTATTAACCCTGTTCCACTTAAGACAGACATTTCCACATAAATCATTATTTCCTCAAACATTTTTGCTGTATTTTAAGGGTTTAATATATTTATTACTTTTAATATTTACTTTTTAAACTATTTAAAACTTGAAATACAATTTCATTTGTAACAATTTGTAACACTACCTGAACATGGATTTTCTGACTAGAGGCTCTTCTGATGATAAGGCTGACCCCCCAGACAGCACCCTCCCTACACGCCACAACTGAACAAAGCCCAGAGTCACACCAAGTCCCACTGACCCATCCAACTGTTGTGTTTCATTTAATGCGCCTTAAAGTCCGGGGCGGTTCATATGTGAAAAAAGTTTGAAAAAAGACCATTCAATGACAGTGCCCCTTATAATGCACAGTGCCCTATAGTGCGGAAAATACAGTATGTCACAAACCAGGAAGACATTTGGAAACATGCGATGACAACTTCCGGTGTAGTTCCCGACACTGGATTCGACGACCGATTGTGATCAAACCCACTGAAGTAAATGTGATCAGAGGTAAATTGAAGACTGCAGATGTATGTGCTGTTTGGAATCATCTGGAATTTGGCGCCTTGTAGCAGCCAGTAATAGTTTGCAATTTGCAAAAGTAACAATTTATCTCACAGTGTGACACTTTAAATTCAACTAATAAATCTAAAAGGATTAAAGGAACAGCAAGTAGGTTTGTGGCCAAAACTGGTTCTGCAATCACATATGAAGTACTGCAGAGCATAGTATCCCCTTCCCCACACAAGAGGCCCCCACCTGGTTTGCTGAAATCAGAGATGGAGGTGCAGGGTGGTGCAACAGGCCAAAACTATTTCTGAACTGCAATTTCTGTGGGAAAGGGACTATTCAGGCTGGATTACTGTGGTCAGGTGATAAAAGTATTTGAAATAATCATGATTCTTTAATGTCTGGTGATATATCTGAATTTGTGTATCATTCGTTCATTCGTTTTTCAAAATAAAACCAAAAATAAGAAAATGAAAAAAAAACTAAAATTTTCTTCATTATTTGTCTTCATAACCAAAATGAAAATGTTTTTTCAGTTTTCAATTTTGTGTTTAAATGAAGAATGGTAAAAATAGATAACGGCCCATTTACGTGACTTCCGTGACTGCGATGCCGGACTGAACCAGGACTGATCCAGGTCCGGGACCAGACCAGGACTGAGACCGGGACTGAGACCAAGACCAGCTTTGAGCTCTGGCCCTGCCGTGAGCTCTGAGCCTCCGGTCTGGTCCCGGTCTGGTTATCTGGATTTATCGGGGTCATTTTATGATTAATTTACAGTAATTTCTTGCATACTGTTCCTTTAAATGATATTAAGAAATATTAAGAATTATTATTACAATTATTACATTATTGGCAGCAGTTTTATAACAAGCCAATAATGTAATAATGAGCCAATAATGCAATAACTTATGACAATATTGGCATCAGGTTATTATGTTATTGGTTCAGACATTTTATTACATTATTGGCAAGTTATTACATTATTAGCTTTATTACATTAAAATTATTACATTATAGGTATTTATTATGTTATCACCTCATAATCGCATGTACACAGTGCACTCTGAGTTGTGTGTCAGTGGGGAAATGATGAAAACTGAGGTGTGGTTGTAATTGTTGATTAGCCGAACATAATGGAACACTACAACGACATGGAGTTGAGGAAAACTGGGACATTTTCTCATTTTTCTAGATGTTGTCAGATGTACTACCATTTCTGAACGTTTTCCTGGTTTGTGACGTAAGCGTGAATAGAGCCTATTATTTCGACATTTGTGTGTTCACCAACTCACGTTCATCACGTTGCAGCAATGAGGTTTGTGCACGTGAACCAAAACAAACATGGCGACACCAACAGACGTACTTCAGTCTATTCTAGCATCAACACAAATGACTGGGTTTGTGAAAAACGTGGGGAAGGTGAGAGCTTTGTGCATTTGTGGAGGGAGAAACGTTTGTGCTTTTGTCCCAGCTAGATGTAACAACATTTTATTTTCGGTTTGTTCCGCTGTTGTGACACTTCCACCATCACATTCAGATATTAGTCCCGATGTTCCGCCTTCCAGATGTTCCACTTCACTTTCAGCGAGAGCCGTTCCAGACTCATAATGTTTAGAACTCAATTCAGCGTGAGCCAGGGTTAAAGGACGGTAGCTTTATGTCCTCAACTTCCCTAATGACATCTCTGTTTTTATACACATCCGTCCTACTTCAGCTCACTCATCCACAGCTCCAGACGCACACTGAGCTCCAACAGATACATCGCCCTGGTCGTTCCTAAAGCCTCACAGCTTTGGGCCATTCCTCAATTTAAGTTTTCTGTAGCAAGTGACTGGAACCACCTTCAACAGACTTTAAAACTTAGTTCGTTTTTACCTCTGTCGACTTTTAAAAACTCCATCCAGAGTATTTTATAGGATATGCACATGTTTTTACAGAGTCGGCGTCAGAGCACATCTACTGGAGGGGCGTGGGTCACCAGCAGGGGGGGCACTGCCATTTGAGAAATATTTTAATGCGGTGGAGTCAAACACAGCAGACATGCTATCAAACACGTTTTTCTTTAACAGTATTAGGCTAATTATGTATTGTTATTTTTATCGTTATTTTATTAAAATTATTATTATTAGCTGCAATAGTTGTTGAGGCTGTGTGGTAGACGATACAACACAAGACAATAATAAAAGGTTGAGGTTTATTAAAAAAACAATAAGGCCTGACACTGGTTGTAAACATTAAACAACAGCCTCTCGTCAAAAACACCTCTGAATTAGAAATAGCCACGCATCGGGCAGCACCAGGGCTGTAGTGGGCGTGGTACACGAGGGTAACGCCGTCCAGTCCTGTCCTATAGAGACCTGAGACTTGAGGGACCGGGACTAAACCAGGACTAAACCAGAACCAGTGGCGGCTGGTGGTATAATTTTTTGGAAGGGGCACCAAGGCCAAAATTATAAATATATATTATGAATAATATATGTATTATATATATATATAGGCTGTAGTATTATAACAAATACCAGAAACAGACATTTTGGTTACTATTGGCTGAACAATATCGATCAGAGCACAATGAACAGCCAAGCGCAAACTTTACGCAACAACACAACGTAACACAACGTAACACACCGCTCACACCCAGACCCAACAATGTCAGTAAAACTACAATAAGAGGCTCCGATCACAACATGAACACAGATGCCGCTCCTACAGCACACGACAGAACAACCAGAGCAGCTCAAACACACCCACGAGCTCATTTACGCACTATTAACTATTAACACTATAACACTATAACACTATTAACACTAACTATTACACTATTAACTATAACACTATTTAACTATAACACTAAACACTATAAACTATTAACACATAACACTATTAACTATTAACACTATAAACACTATTAACACTATTAACTATTAACACTATTTAACTATTAACACTATAACACTCTTTATCTGTGAGGCTTCATGTTCAGATTTGCTGCAAACTAATGAAAACCAGCCTCTTACCTTCTCCAGAGACTGAAGCAGAGTGTTTCCTCTGTCCACTGTCCCACTGGTTCTGTTTCCAAAAGTCTATTGTCCAATATGAAGAGATGAAACTGGTCCAAATCCTGGTCCAGTCTGGTCCGTGACGCGAGGTCCAGGAGCTGAGTGCATGAGCGGTTGTAACTTCCCACTTAAATGTGAAAGTTACACCAGTCCATATCAGCACCAGGACACCAGGTAGAATTATGCCTCTGCGCCCGATGCTCAGGTCAAACTTTTACACCCAGAAACGAGCGGGCAAAGGTGGATAGAGCAGCGAGCGACTGCCCTGGCCCCGGCGGCGGCAGCGATTGTCCCGAGTCCGCGCGACGAATGTCCCGGGTCCCGGCAGCGGTAGTGACAGTCCCGGGTCCCGGCGGCGGGTCTGTCCGTGTGTCTTTGACTCTGTCCTCATCATTTCCTGTGTGGAGCTTTAGGCTAAAGTAGCTGCTGCTGCTAATCGTGAAGCTGCGACGAGTTGACGCAGCAGGTTGACGTGACGTGACGTGAGTGACAGGACAGTTGTCCAATCAGACTCCACTAAATAAACAGACACTGAGTGCGTAGACATGCACATCAGTAACCCGGTTATTAGCCATATCCCGGTTATGTCAGTATTCGGGTTACTGTGTTTACATGCGCACTGAGAAACCGGGACACTCATATCCACATGTACATGATCAAATGGAGTATCCCGATTTCTTGACATAATCTTACAAATGTGCAGGCGCAAAAATTAACTTAAATAAATTTCATAAACCAGGAAAAATACAAACCGTGAGCTCCTTTAGCATAAGAAGCTAAGGAGCTACGAGATTTCCCACAATCCACTGTGCAGATTCTTCATTAAAATCTTCTGCATAAATAAACTCAACTTTACAACATATAAACCATAAAGACTATAGACACATCAGCCCGTTTGATCAAATAATTCAGCTGTGATCACATTTGTTTACGTTTTACAGAAACGAAACTTAAGACCGTGTAGGCTAATTAGCATAAACTGTTAGCGGCGATAAAAACAACTCGCTCCTTGCGCCGCTGATGCGATCAGTTTCTTTTGGACTAAATGACACGACTCTGTGGATTATGTGTGTTATTTCTGTGACAGAAGAGGCGCTAATGATGGTAAGTGTGTTCCGTGCATATACAGTATAGGAGATAGTTCATGTTTTAGCTTTTCAGCGTCACACGAGTGCAGGTCGTACGAGTGCAGATTGTACGTGTGCAGGTTTAGCGCAGCTCTTTATTTTACAGTCATTTCACTCGTTTGGTCACTTTATTTATGTTGGTCAATTTATTTATGTGACTACTGTTGTGGTGAAAGGCTGGAAAGTGTCTTTTGGACGCATGCGCACTCAACTTTATGTTGCAGCAGTAACCGGGATACTGCATTTACATGCCACAAGTAACCCGGTTACTATCGGAATAAACCAGCTACAGTAACCCGGTTTCTAATAACCGGGATACTGCCATAACCGGGTTACTGAAACCGGGTTACTGCGTATACATGCACCATCAAGAAACCGGGATACTCAAAAAACCCGATCATAACCGGGTTACTGATGTGCATGTATACGCACTCATTGTGATATCGTAAAGTTTGTGCCCTCAGCCCGAAGTGAAATGCGCCAATCAAAATCATTTTAAAATAGTCATAATAATGGCCTGTGCTGGGGGGCGACACCGTGTTTTTAACACTTTTATCTTTAATCTGCAATTGTTTCACTGTCTTATATCTCAATTCACTGTTTCCTGTTCTAGTTGATGTGTGAGTGTTTTCTGTTTGTGCTTTTGTTTTATTCTGCCTCTTGGTCAGGTCGTCATTGTAAATGAGAAGGTGTTCTCAACTGACTTACCTGGTAAAATATTGAATGAATGAATAAATAAATAAATAAACATCAGTCTGGTTACCTCGTCCTCCATTGCGCCTTGAGCCAGACTCAAGCTCAGTCTGTCCAATCAGATTTGTTTATTTCAGTGATGCATGTGAAATGAATGAGCTCATAATTTTAAACAAAGTCAAACTTCTCTCACAACAGATTCAGATTTAGACAAATATGTCCCTGATTGGCTAATCCACCTGTCCATGATTCAAGTCAGGGGTGTCAAACTCAAATTCACAGAAGAACGAAATTAAAAACTGGAACTAAATAAATAAATGTTTAATAAAAGTTTTGCTTAAACATTGAACATCCTTAAACATGAAGCACAGCAGTAGAGCCAACAATCAAAACAAGGCTAGTGATGAGATGCATGAGCTTTAAAACAAGGAGAAGCTTCATATATTACAACATGCTGCTTTATACAGGAGAGGCAGGTTTATTATCTTGAATGAAACACAACCTAACTCCAGGCGTATATTTAATGAGGCTAGAACATTATAACATGATCTTTCAAATTACAAAAGAAGTCGATTTAGCACGACACTGCCTCTTTAAGTTATTTCAGTCTTATCAGTTACAGTGAGGCACTCTATGGCTCCACTCAAATTGTCTTGAACTCGATTTTACATTTTAACTTGGTGCCAGCGGAGCGTATTCCATTTCCATTGAATTCGAACGTGTCTCGTGATGGAAATTGCAGCAAACCATTTTTCTTCCTGTTTGATGATTAAGAAGTAATTTTCGTAGCACCAGAGCAGGGCTGGTTGTCATCTGCACTGCCTTCAGCGGCTGGGGCTTCCTGGTTTGAAACACTTGTAATTTCTAGGTCACAATGGGGTAGACGGTGTGGTAACTGGAGCTAATGGTTGTCAACTATGGGCCAGTGTCATTTTCAATCAGTCATCGCCATGGTAACAAATCTGCTATTGGGAATCTACGGTTTAATATTGTCTGATTTCATAAGTAAAAACATGTGCAACCAGAGTGACACATCCACGCTTCTCGCAAACAAAAAAAAAAATTGTTCCACCTTGTGATGTCATGTGGTAATACAGAAAATGTTCCACGGTGTTCCTTAGTTACAGGGTTCCCACAGTCATGGAAATCCTGGAAAAATCATGAAAATTGTAAAATATCAATTTCCGGGCCTTGAAAAGTCATGGCATTTTGTAAATTCAATTAAAGTTCTGGAAAAGTCATGGCATTTTCGTATCTCTTTCACGCAACTACAGCGTTCTGTTAAGTTTTCATTAGGATATTATGATTATTTCTGAACGTCTGTGCCTTTATTTAAAAAAGATGACAAAAATGCACTGACAGGATTTTGAATGTTAAAAAACTATAATCCCAAACCATCAGGTGAGTGGAAAGGGTTAACATTTCATATGTAGTCCTTAAAAGTCTGATCAATTCTACATGTGTAAAGTCATTGAAAATTCACTTTAGGTCATGAAAAAGTCATGGAAAAGTTTTGAAATGTCAGTGAAAAAGAGCGGGAATCCTGTAGTTCATTTTTACCTCTGTCGACTTTTAAAAACCCCATCCAGAGTATTTTACAGGATCACTGCACGTGATTTTAATATTTTTTAAAATCTTTAATCTGCAAATGTTTCACTGTCTCATGTTTCTGTTGTTATGATTGATGTGTGAGAGTGTTCTGTTTGTGTAAATGAGAAGAAATTCTCAACTGACTTACCTGGTAAAATACTGAATAATAATAATAATAATGATAACTCCATACACCTTCAACAGAATCATTGGATTATTTCAATACTGGAATAGGCTCTGTTCACGTTACGTCACAAACCAGGAAGACATTTGGGAACATGTGATAACATCTTTCAGTGTAGTTCCCGACACTGGACTCTCTGAGCGACTGGGATCAAACCCACTGGAGTAAATGTGATCAGAGGTAAAATGAAGACTGCATATGTACAGTATGTGCTGTTTGGAATCATATAGAATTCGGCGCCTCGTCTCTTCTAATCACATGTACCTTGGGAGTTGTGCTCGGAGTTGTGTGTCAGTGGGGAAATGATGAAAACTGAGGTATGGTTGGAATTGTTGATAAGCTGAACATCTTGGAACGCTACAACATGGAGATGAAGAAAACTGGGACATTTTCTAAATTTTTCATAGATTTTGTCAGACTTACTAATTAAATAAGTAAGTCTTTATTTATATAGCCGCTTTTCACAGGCATTTTTGTCACAAAGACACTTTACAGAACATTATTCAGCATTATTCATTCACTCTATACCTACACCTGTAAACTACTGTACGCTACTGTTGTAGCCACAGCTGCCCTGGGGCAGACTGACAGAAGCACAGCTGCCATACCAATTGGCACCAATGGTCCCTCCGACCACCACCATCACTCACGCACACACCACTTTCATACTAGGCAATGTGGTGAAGTGTCTAGCCACTAACACCAGGGCTAATTTCCACCTGTAGTCCGTGGGCAGATTCATTGATTGATTGTATTTAACTGACCTTAACTATGAACTCTTCTGGAGTCCTATGTAGCATGTTTTGGGTTGATGGGGGAAACCGGAGCGCCCGGAGGAAACGGAGAGAAAATAGTGCCAAGCGATTATGAGGTCTGACTTTTTTGAGGACGATGCTTTGGTGATGCAAATGTATCACTCTTTTGGACACATATTGTTTTGAGAAGAAAAACGCTTTATTATACAGTCCCCAGACAACTGCTGGACTACTTTCGTCAGCACCGAAAACGACCAGTATCTCAGCTCACCGGACGCTGTCGGGGGTAAGTCAGTGTGGATGCACGACACTGCTCACGGGGATGACATACAGATTTATGTCAAAAAATCCTTTAAGGAAACAAGGGGGTCGTCAAATGTTATCTTCATGTGGGAAAGAGTTAAGTCTGTCCTAGGGTAACTATGGCTGCAATAGTAGTAATAGTAGTAATATTTATGAAGTACTACCTTTTTTTCCACTTTTTTGCATTGAAATCCACTCTTTTGTCCTTCTTAGATCTTACTCTCTCCCGTTTGCTTGTGAAATGAATTTGTTGTGACTCAGTAGTGCACTGAAGACTGTGTAAGCTGTTTTCTGTCTGCAGCGGCCCCCCAGAAAACACCCCTATCTGTGTCCCGGGGCCCTCACAGCCCGGGGGACATATAGGGGCCATTAGCAATCCATTTCAGCTTTCCTGTGCCCCTGTCCCCTCCGCATCAGACAACTCCTTTTCACGCTCCACCATCAACCCTTTTTACTTTCTTTTCTTTCCCTCTGTTTTTTCTTTTTTAGTTTCCGAGTTTGCATTGAGCCAAGTGGGGCGCGGAGGGCTTCTAGCAATTTCCCTGAGGTCAAGCGCTCTGCTAAAGAAGGGAGAGTCTATAGGACAGTTTACAAAGTGGTGCGATGGGAAATGGAGGTGCTGAAGAAAGTCCAAAAGTGAGAAACAAAGAATGGAAACACGTACTTTTCATTTCCTTACTCAGGGTTGTTGCATAATGGAGGACCAAAAATGACCAAAAAATTATGACTGAAATGTGACATCATCTGATTATCTTGTTATTCTAATTATCTGTTTTCTTTGGAAGGTTTTTAAACCAGATGCCCTTCCTGTTGTAATCTGTCACACTGTGGCCCGGTTTACACTTACACGGGTATTTTTAAAAAACTGACATTTCCTTTCGTTTGGATTCATCTTTTACACGCAAATGGCAAATTCACCTCTGAAAACGAATCCTTCTAGAAACTCTGGCTAGAGTGGAGATGCTGGAAAATGACGGTTTGGCGTTTGCTTGTAAACTGAGACAAACAGACTTTTAGGAGCTGACACACCAAAAGTGCGACCAGTGTTTCCCTTGAGCTCTGATGATGATGATGATGATGATGATGAAGCATCAGAGCAGCAGGGGCATATATCCTCAGGTGCAAAAACTTTTGATGGACCATATCCATGAACAGAAACCAATGAGCTCAGGAGGTCAGGTCTGTGGAGAGGCGAGCCCGCTCAGTAATTGATGTTTTTCAAGGTATTTTTGAGTAATACTGTAATGAAATAAATGCTACAGGTTTAAATGTAATCCAGGCGCCGCCCAGAGGCTTGGCGTAGTTTCGATGGCGCTCACTGTCATATTTATGCAAGTTGCTATGCTGTGTGCACGTAGCCTGATTCATCAACCGTCTGACCTCACAGCATTAGGATTTGTTCGCTCGACGGTAGGCGGGTATTTTTTTATTTAACCAATCACTGCCATTTGGTCGTGATGAATGTAATGCGCCAAATCCTGTAGGAAGAAGGACAATAATGTCTTTCCCCTTGATAAAATTCACCAAACATTCTCTTTGTTCTGAAATTTCTCGATCTCGGGAATCATTGGCAACACAGAATGTCTGTCTTCGTCCACATCCATCCGTCTTCTGGTTCCTGACCTAGTCGCTGGAGAGAAATGAAATTGAGCAGAGGCACTAGGTGGCACCAGCCTGGTTAATGTGCACGATGTTAATTTGGAGAAAGGAGGGAGGAAAATATTCGTTTCTCAACATACCCGTGACAGGAGTGGAAAGGTTGGTGGTTAAATGCTGGTGCAACTTTCGTCCCAAGATGCAATTCTAATTTGTTGATACAAAAAATAAATATAAAATACAGTTAATCACAATAATAAACAAATAAAAAGACATGAATGTTCTAAAATGATACAATACATATTTGATTCATGCTCTTTTTGTTGCTTTTTATTTATTTTATTAATTGAATTTTGCATTTGCTGTGAAATTTTATTTATTTTTTTCTTAAATCAATATAATATTTTTATGACATTTACTAAACTACTTTTAATATGTCATTCTTTATATAGTATTTGTATGAATTTCTATTTCTCTGTATATTAAGATGTTTTTTTGCATTTCAAATTCATGCTTTTATTTTTTTATGTAATTATTTATTTTGACTTTGGCCTACTTCACATTCCCCCACTTAGAATCCCTTGATGTACACGATGACATACTGCATTATTGCTTACTTGTACTTGTACTTGTACTTACAGACATTTGTATACTTCCACACACAGTTGATCTTAAAATACCAAACCAATAGGAAAAGAGCTTTACGTGTCCTAAGCTTCATTCAAAAGCTCATAATTGAAAATCTGCATATGGAACATTCGCCCATTTCCATTGTTACCTTTTTGTCTCTCCCTGTGAATAAAAACTGTGGATTTAACAGAATTCTTATACGTAACCAATTCTACACATTCCACACATTTATTTCCCAGTTTTTTGTGTGAAATTTTGCTCACAGCTCGCAGCTCCTCGGGCCTGGATCCAAGCACTTGTGATGTGAATGAGTGTATGGAAGAATGGAAGCAAATATAGCTCTCACATGATGCAATAATCCACCAGAGCACACAATATGGCCGCTGTTGTATAAAACAGATGGTCGTCTTTATATGCGGCGTGGTACAGAACACAATTTCACTGGATACTGAGTAAATCCATACACTGTGAGTTGTTTCTCCAATGTGGCGTCTGCTTAAACTCATGGAACAGTTGACAGATGAGAACAAAAGCGTATGTTAGGACAGTAGAAGTGAATGATTCAATACTTAAAGAGCCCTTATTACACTGTTTTCTGGTCTGTGTTATAATCCTGTTTCTTAATCAAAAACATACCTGGACTTTTGGTTCATTCACACACGTTTAACACACAAAACCCTGCATATTTAGGCTGAAACACTCTGTTCCACCAGATTCAGAACCAAGGTTATGGAGTGAAGTATTGCTGCAAAAGGAGTTCAATTATGAAATAGTCTCGACAAAGATCTCAAATGATCAAATACAATAATGGAGTTCAAAGAATAAATCAAATACAGTGCAATGAGTGTGTATGAAAAAGAAAACTAAGTTGTTGCACGTAAAAGTGAAGATTTCGGTTTGATGAATATTTGTGATTTAGGGCCTGTTTACATGAGCAACAAATATAGGTAAAGTGGAGTGGTTTCGCTCCATAACTTTGGTTCTGAATCTGGTGGTTTAAGTTAAAAGCCGTGCTGAGGAACAATCTAGGCAACATCTCCATGGAGACAAACAACTGGCAGACCTAAACCAGACTAAACCAGGACCTAAACCAGAAATAAACTAGGACTAAAACCAGAAATAAACTAGGACTAAACTAGGACTAAAACCAGAACTAAACTAGGACTAAAACCAGAACTGAACTGGGACTAAACTAGGACTAAAACCAGAACTGAACTGGGACTAAACTAGGACTAAAACCAGAACTGAACTGGGACTAAACTAGGACTAAAACCAGAACTAAACTAAAAACCATGACAATATCAAGTAATCCAAAGTATTCAGATTACGTTACTCACTTTAAGTAATTTAATGTAACGTTACAAACTACATTCTGGGATATGTAATCTGTAGGGGATTACATTTTAAAAGTAACCTTCTCAACACTGCACATCTCTTTATCTCAGGTGGGTGTGATATTTGCACTATTTATACTGAAGAAATGTGAGAATATGGCTACGTTCAGACTGCATTGCTTAAAGCTCAATTCCGATTTTTTTGTGAAATCCGATGTTTTTTCGAGGTCGTTCACATTTCCAATTAAATGTGACTTGTATGTGACTCCAGTGTGAACGTTAAACGGCCCAAAAGTGTCCCGCATGTGCACTGGAGACACGACGATGTCAACTGCAGTGAGCGTGCTCTGTGTTTACAGAAGTTCGGAAGCCCATTGAGTTACGGTCCATCCCTGACCTGCCTTTGTTCAAAGCCAAACTTAAAACCTACTTATTTAGAATGGCTTTTAACACTTAGTGGCCCTGTGGCACTTTCTTTATTTTAATGGTGTAATGTGCTTTGTTGACCTATTTGTATGATGTTTATTGTTTTTTATCTTGTTTTAATGTTGTACAGCACTTTGGTCGGCTTTGGTCGTTGGAAAGTGTGAAAGAAATAAAGTTTGATTGATTGATTGAAGTTGTCCAAACATGGACGCAGCATTGAGCACCTGGAGATTTTAAAGTTCCTCTCGTACCGGAGCCAGAACATGAACAACTTACTTGTTTTAAGGAGGAGATTGAGAAGGAGAAGGACGAGGTTTTTGGTCGTGGTGTTTTGTGGGACAGCGGCAGTAAAGTCCGTCAAAAGAAACGTGTGGATGTGGAGACGGAGCCAAGAGTGGTGAGTGGTGATGTGCTTCACTTCAGTGACACAGAGTTCATGAACAATTTTCACCTACTTCAGCGCAGAATAGTGACGTTTGTGTCTTGTTGATAACGTGTAGGTCTGATGAATGCGTTTTGGCCGTTCACACTGAAGTCACATGTCAAAAGATCAGATATGTATCGGTTTCAGGAGCACATATCCAAGTGTCCTGGGTCACATTTGAAAAAATCGGATCTGTGTCGTTCAGACTGTCATTAAAAGATCAGATACAGGTCACATAGAGGCCAAAAAATCGGATTTGGGTCACTTCAGGCTGCAGTCTAAATGCAGCCATAATATATTTTTATCAGATTCCATAGATCAGGTGTGTGTAATATCTGCATTATTTACACTTAAAGGTTGTATAGAGGATTTTTTAAGGGAAAACAAATACAGCGACAGTCCTTTTTCAAATGTTGTTCATGCGTGACACCACCTTCCTCCTCCACAGCTCCCTCAGTAGAAACATCTCCTGCCACTTTACTCTAGAAATCACACTTGTTTACAGCCAGTGCGCTTTCAGAATTACTGTTGAAGTGACCTGTCTAGAAATAATTTTGTGACCGACGCGTCAGTTTTTAGACCCTTCGTCTGCTTCAGTCACGCAATCGCTGGAAGGAATCTCCAAGAATCACCTCAGTTTATCTTCGCTCCTTTTCCCCTTCTCTTCTTCTTTCAGCGACCTCAAAAACCGACTTTCTTTTGAGGCGAACTGGTCGTGGATTCTCGTCTGCCATCGCGACAAACTTTGTGCGAATTGCGGGGAAGCGACAGTTTGAAAAAGCCTCTAAGAACCGCTGCATAAACCACGTAATCCCGCCAGCAAGTCAGTTACACTAGAAATGTAGGGAGTTTGATTGACAACCTAACAGCCAATAGATAAAGAGGGAGCCTCGTTTTCTATTGGCTGATGTTTATCTGCCTCACTACGTCCACAGTTGATAGATTTTCATTCTTTTTTTTTTGGTCATCATAATTACAAGGCTGTTGCGTCTCTGTAATTGTATTTTAAACTTTCATTGACAATTTGAAACTAAAAATAAAATCCTCCATACAACCTGAGACCTGAGAATTGTGAGACTAAAGGCACAAAACCTTTAGTAATCGTTGTGTAAAAACAGGTTATACTTTTGTGTGTCTAAAATAGAAAATTATCCGCTGCGGTTTTGAAACACTTTTTACCTGTTTCCAACAATTACACGTCGGCGGCGTAACTACCACTTAGTACGCAGCGATATATTTTTCATTGTTTCATTTGGCTGTAGGAATGCAATCTTAAACAAAGGACCTACTTTGTGTGTCACGCGTGTTGTATATAATCATAGATTCATACGCGCCCGTAAACGCAATTACCCCAGAAAATATTATGCAGCGATTATTACTTTGATCCTTCTGCTCTTTCTTTGTTCGTATCGTCCCATTTTTCCACAACCTTGAAAAACTTATAATTATTTTTACATTCTTCCGTGTTTCTCGCACTTGTTAAAGCTTGACACGACGGATCTAAATAAAATTATATCGTTTTTACCCTCGCAACAGTTTTTTTTTTAATTAACTGGAGACGTATTGTAGCCTTGGCAACTGTTGAATAATTCATAAGTAGGAATAAACGGAAAAAAGAACACAGCGAAACAACTTTATTAAACTAGCGGATGAAAGGAAACCGAATGGTGCTCGAGCCTGCTACCTTCTCGTGCCGCATTACTCTAAGTGTAGGCTGCTATCAACAATTGCAAGGGCCTATTAGCGTAATTAGCTCGCACGAAGATTCCCAACCAGATAGTCTTGAATGGAGCTATTGACCTAGAATAAATGTGAGTCCGCCGCTACATAATGAAGGCCAAAACACAAGCTAAGAACAGAAGACGCTGGGTTGGAAGGGAACGGCCTGAAAAGTAAATGTGATTTTGTTTTACACGTGTGGTCTGAATGGGGTTGAATGTGCTAAATTAAAGCAGATTAATTAAGCGTAGCGGGTGAATAATGCGGCGGACAAGCATGCAGACGTGCCCAGACAGTTACTTCAAAAAAAAAAAAAAAAAGAAGTGGATGAATGTTTGGAGACTAGAGTTAATGTAACTTGGCAAAAAATAGAAATACATTGTGATTTCCTGGAAAAAAGAAACATGTGCCGTAATTGTTAATTAATAGCTCATACTGATTTTCCACAGATCGTCAAGCTTTACTCTCGCTTTTCCTGCATAAAATCAGTTTCAGGCTTTACAAAAGTACCTTGAAAAAAATTACGTCAAAGTGCTCTCATAATAATTTCACTGTAATGTCATAATGTTGTCAGTGATGTAAGGAAGAAAGTTTTTTTATTTCTATAGTGCATCAAACTAAGGACCGAGGACCAACTCCAGGCCCTCCACACCCCTTTGACCGGCCCCCCAGCCCCTCTGCCCCCACCACTTGAACTGCCCTATGAGGCAATCCTCAAAAGTTGTCATGGCCTATTTTTTCAAATGACTATTTGGGAAATAATAACACGTCTGCATCTTGTATTTGGTAATTTTTTTTCAATTCAGAAACAAAATGTATATGAAGTATTTATATTTATATTTAAATAATGATATGACATATTTACATTTTCCGCAGAATTTTTGTCACCTGACAAGCTCGAGATCAAACAGTGACAGTCGACGCACAAGCAGAGTTCTGTAGTGCAGTTAAAGACAACAAAATAGCAAGTGTCAAAGTAATAAAAGTTGACAGAGCGTGCTGAGTTTTCAGTGGACAGTGGATGACTGATTCTTTTTTGTTCAGTGTAAGGAGCGTGCAGTTTGTCTGATATGTAAAGAAAGTGTGGCGGTTTTCAAAGAATATAATGTGTGTCTTCAGGATCATATAATTCTGTTATACAACGACCCTGGCCCCCATCACAGTCAGGAGCCATAATGTGGCCCCCAGAGATAAAAGTTTGGTGACCCCTGAATAGCTTTTCACAGACAAATGCCACAAAGACGCTTTAAAGAGCATTATTATTTCACTCCACACCCGGTGAAGGTAAACTACTATTGTAGTCACAGCTGCCCTGGGGCAGACTGACAGAAGCGCAACTGCCAATCTGCGCCATCGGCCCCTCTGACCACCACCAACACTCACTCACACACTCCACTTTCATACTAGGCAATTTGGGTGAAGTGTCTTGCCTAAGACAACAAGAGTTTTTTTTGACTAGCGCCCCACTGTGGCTCCTGATTTTCCCAGTGGTTTCCCATCCAAGTACTAACCAGGCCCGACCCTGCTGAGCTTCTGAGATCTGATGAGGTAAGGTTTTTGACAAGCAGGTATGGCCACAGATGTCAGTGATGTCATCGTAATGTCAAAGTGCTAATTTGTTTCTTCTGTCTCTCAAATCCCTCAAATATTCTTGTACCATTCCAAACAAATTACTTTATTTTACTTCACATAAATTGTTTCACTTGGGGATTCTGTAAAAATTCATGTTGTTTCCCAGTTCTTTGTCCTTTCTTTCTTTACTTACTTTACGAAATTTTACATTTTACTTTACGCAAAATGTTTGTTTTGACACAAATGGATCATGAGTTTTTCTGACTGATTAAAGGGACAGTCCAGAATTTTGGACATAGGACCTCATTTCCTAGTTAGCCACAGTGTTGGAGAAACTATCAAAACAGACATAACAGTTTTGCTTTGGGTGTTTTGTGGAGTGGGTAAGACCATTGACATGCACTAGCCTAGCACCAGCGACCTCTGCAAATACAAGAACTGGATGGAAAATTTCAAAAAATCAGTTCACTTTTTAGTTCATAAAAAAAGAAAATGTCAGGTAGAGCGCCTTTAAGAAACTAAACGTAGACACAACACTGGAAACGGACAACACCTTTTATAATCTTTTCCCATCTTGTTTTCTGAACCCAGTGACATCCCAGCAGTTCAGAAGTGCTCCGACCTCATCCCCTCACGCATAAACAATCTTCGCAATCCTATTTGATGCCTGGTACGAGCTCCATCCAGACATATGCTGCGCTCACCATCTCCTCTTGGTGATTTCATTATTGTTTGGTCTTTCTTCAGAGAGCGTCTTGTATAATTAGCCTGCGAGATGAACTGCAGCGGATCTTCCCATGGGGCCGCGCTGGTGAAGACTTAGGCAGTTAAGACAGCCTCTCCGCGCTCTCTAAATGAGCTATTTTTACAGTCAACAGGCAGGGGGGATTTCAGCCAGTTGGGCTTAGTCTTTGGAAAATTCTCTATAATTACTTTGTGGTACATCTGCGCGCAAATGGAGATATCATGTCTAATTAAACGTCACAAAAGCCAAGCATTACCAAGCACGGATGTAAAAGTCATATAGGCTTTATTGTGTTCTTTCTATTAAGTCTTTATAATGGCAATCTGCTTTTCCACATCCCACTAGTCCACATTCTTTTTGCAGCTTAAAAGTGCACTGTGCAACTTTTTGGGGTTGTGTCCCTGGAGATAATATTAATTTGATTGATTTGATTTTGATATTTCCACAATATGGTATTAAATGTATCAGTCAGATGACCCCACTCACAGTAAGAGTATGTTTTTAAGCATTTTCGAGAAGTAAAATACAAGATACATATGTTTACAGCAATAACATCTCCAAGGTGATATACCCTCCATCAGAAAGGTTACATAATGCTCTTTTCAAATATGTCAGTCATATCACCGTCATATCATTGTGGTGTCACAGTGCTGGAGTAATGATGTCAAAGTAATTTCATGGTGATGTCAGTGATGTCACAGGGAGGTGATAGGGATAGTGATGTAGTAGTGATGTCACATTGATGCCAGTGATGTAAAAGTGAGTCATAGAGCAGACATGTCAAATTCAGGCTCAGGAGCCAAATTTGGTCCAATATATAATTATATTTGGCCCACGACATCATATCAAATATGTATTAGAGCTGCCCGCCGGCTACAGATAGACTACGGAGACATTCTTTATTAAAAATGTTGGTATTATTTTATATTTTGCTTGTTCTGGATTCATTGTTTAAGCAAAACTATTATTAAACATTTATTTTAA
Source organism: Boleophthalmus pectinirostris (assembly GCF_026225935.1). Taxonomy (NCBI): domain Eukaryota; kingdom Metazoa; phylum Chordata; class Actinopteri; order Gobiiformes; family Gobiidae; genus Boleophthalmus; species Boleophthalmus pectinirostris. The sequence continues at coordinate 30,136,666 of NW_026571070.1, forward strand.
TAAGAAAAGTTTAACATTACATATCCGAAAGAAGAGAAAACATGCAGATGTTGTTGAAATTTTTCAATAAATATTTAGTTTGGTCAACGACTTGGTCCCAGTTTTGAATTTTGGCCTCTGTGAATTTGAGTTTGACACTCCTGTCACAGAGATATTACACTGATGTAATAGTGATGTCACATATTCTTCACAAAACTGCATATTTGGATTTTAAATTTGTGCATATTTGACATTGTGACATTACTATAACATCACAGTTACACCATTATTACATCACTGTAACATCATTATTACATAATAGTGATGTCACCAGGATGTTCGAGAGACGTCACAGTGACAAATATGCACACATTTAAAGTCCAAATATGCATTTTTGTGACAAATGTGTGGACGTTAATGCCTCAATAGATGTGAGTCTGTCGATTAAGGACAGTAAGGCAGTGGTGTCCGTCCAGCTCAAAACCAGCTCAGACTATTGCACTGTTTTTGTGTCCTTAGGCAAGACACTTCACCCAGTTTACCTTTGAAATGCAGTGTATGATTTAGTAACTGGAGGTGACTGGCGGGTCCTTGTTGCTGTACTACACCAGTGTGGAGTGGATGGATGATGCAGCTTAAAGTGACTGAGTGAAGTGAAAATGTTACATAAACCAAATGTGTTGTTGTTATTATTTAGTCCGTCCCTATTTCCTGTTTTGGTTCATTATTTGCTATTTGTTTGGCTCATCTCGTGAATAGCCTTTTAAAACTTTTCATCAAATTGTTGTGTATTTTAATTAGTTGTGACCTTTCCTAATTGTCCTCCTTATGAAATGTATATTATGCTGATTATGATATCTCGCTGAATATCTTGACGTCACTGTCCAAACATGCGGATCTGTCCAAAGGTTATGGACTGACTCATTGTCTTGGCTCTTTGTTGTCGCCGTGGTGATTAGCCACATGTGACATTTCCCATCCCCGCCTCCATTCACTGCTAATTCTATTAAGTCCCTGTTTGAGAGGGGGGGGCAGTGGGGGGCTCATCATGGGGCCTATATGTTTCATTATCGTGTATACGGCACTACGGCTGCAGGGGGGGATCACGGACTCTTATGGCTTATTGTAGAGAAAGCAGCAACCTGTCACATGGAATTAAATAAATAAATAATAATAATAATAATAAAAAAACTAAATAAGGGAATAATATCCTGTTTCAAAATGTCCCCAATGGATACCCACAAGTAGTTGCTGAAACAGGTGGGTTTTAACGTTCTGAAATTATACGGCCGGGCAGTGATTACACACGGGTGGGTCAGGTGAATCAAATGAACGATGAATGCGAGAAAAATATCTGATGAGCGTTCAGGATGTCTGTTGCCCTGGAAACAAGTGGCATTTCCTGGTCTTTACCTGGAACGATGGCAGACCAGAGCGAGAGAGACTTTAGTGTTTTTATTACGGAAAACCATCAGGAGGCGATTGGCTCGGCGGCTGCGCTCCTGGTTTAGACCTGGTTTAGTCCTGGTTCAGTCTCCGATTCAGTCCTGATTAAGTCCTGGTTTAGACCTGGTCCAGTCCTCATGTAGTCCTGGAGATCGGTTCGGCGGTTGCGGTTGTATAAATTTATGCAATTGATACTAGTGTAGTCCTAGTTTAGACCTGGTTTAGTCCTGGTTTAGATCTGGTTTAGTCCTGGTTTAGATTTGGTTTAGTCCTAGGTTTAGACCTGGTTTAGTCCTAGTTTAGACCTGGTTTAGTCCTGGTTTAGATTTGGTTTAGTCCTGGTTTAGACCTGGTTTTGTCCTGGTTTAGATCTGGTTTAGTCCTGGTTTAGTCCTAGTTTAGTCCTGGTTTAGACCTGGTTTAGTCCTGGTTTAGATCTGGTTTAGTCCTGGTTTAGATCTGGTTTAGTCCTGGTTTAGATCTGGTTTAGTCCTGGTTTAGATCTGGTTTAGTCCTGGTTTAGATCTGGTTTAGTCCTGGTTTAGATCTGGTTTAGTCCTGGTTTAGATCTGGTTTAGTCCTGGTTTAGATCTGGTTTAGTCCTGGTTTAGATCTGGTTTAGTCCTGGTTTAGACCTGGTTTAGTCTGGTTTAGATCTGGTTTAGTCCTGGTTTAGATCTGGTTTAGTCCTGGTTTAGATCTGGTTTAGTCCTGGTTTAGACCTGGTTTTGTCCTGGTTTAGATCTGGTTAAGTGACTCTCACCAAAATAACTGTTGCTGATTGTCAAATAACAATCAGCAAGCGAAAATGCTGAACTTTTGTGCCCTCTATGGACTGAACCTGGACTGAACGAGGAGTGAACCAGGTCTAAACCAGAACTGAACCAGGAGAACCTAAACCAGGTCTAAACCAGAACTGAACCAGGACTAAACCAGAACTGAACCAGGACTAAACCAGGTCTAAACCAGAACTGAACCAGGTCTAAACCAGAACTGAACCAGGACTAAACCGGGTCTAAACCAGGACTAATCTTGGCCTAGGACGTGGAATCTAGGACCGCCCCTGAGAGAACCCCGGGGCGTCGGCTGTTCTTCGCCCCGTGGAGCATGGAGTTCTGCGTCGGCCCTTTCGCCTGCAGTCACCCGACGGTTTACGCGGGCGCACCTCCGGGCCCGTCCCGATATTCAGAACCGTAACAATGGCGTTTAACGGCTGCTGATATCGAGGTGATTTTAGCAAATTTGTATGAAGAAAAACAAAAAACCCACCACTTCAATCCAGGTTAAAAAAGCATTGTGACGCGCATTATTGACATTTGTACCGAGTAAAATATTACAGTTTTTTTCCCTGTAATGCCTCATGTTACTGCATTACAGCAAAAAGTAACTCATTACAGTAATTTGTTACTTTTATAACGCGATAACACCGATAATGAATAACTGTCTTCCATGTTTTTACAAAAAAGTACTTTCAACAATATTCTAAACATCACACATTATTTTTATTTATCAATCTATGTTATATTTGATTTAATTTTGATGTCAAGACCAAATATTGTTGTGTTTACCCTAATCTCTTAATTGCTGAGCCTCTTGTACGACTCATTATCGCGCTGGTCGTTTGATTGGCTGTGATAAGGCCACGTGGAGGTGTAGAAGCTCACTCCTGCGAGCCGCCGTGCCGTCTGTAATAGCAGGGTGTTGTCCTGGGTGAGTATTGCTAACCTTTAACGCTGGAGAGCCCTGCCGAGTGGATCAGGCTAATTATCGGCACGTGAACGAGGAACCTCCGTAAACACAGGGAGGGAAAGGTCACAACAAGAGCAGACCCACAACCACACGCCTTAATGCACTCATCACTCTGTCCACCCTGATATTCTCTCAGACTGGACAAAAACATCAAGCTATAGTATCTACGACGGGTTTTATGTTTTTATTTATTGTCTTTTTTTGTTTTTTTTTATTTGTAGACCATTAAAATTGATTAAAAAAGTATGCTATGTACTTTTTCTGGGGGTGGGTCTGCTGCCTGCTTGTCTCCATGGAGATGTTACCGCTTTGCAAGGAATGTCTCTCAGTATGGCATTAAACTTATTGTTCTTTGTGGTAACGCTGTCAATTTACAGGTTAGATCTACAGAGAGGCAAGCCCGCTCACAGTAACAAAGTATAGAGTTTGTAGAGTATTTTCGAGCAATAAAAGCACTCATAATGAAATAAACACTAAGGTGAAAAGGTGTAAAAGGTGCATTGTGTAACTTTGCTGGTCAGGGTTCCATCACCTTCTTGTTTCTATGGAGATGTCGTTGCTCTGGAATGTTCCACAGTATGACATTAAACAGCTCTACCTTACATTTATTCAATTACAGGTGGTTTTACAGCTCAAAAATGCAAATAAAAGCAGGCATTCTGACTGTGAGTGGGGTCGCCTCTCCACAGATCTGACCTGTAACTTGGTCTGGTTTGGTTTCCATGAAGATAAAAAAGGTTTAATGCTATACTGTGAAACATTCCAGACAAAGTAATAACATCTCCATGAAGAAAAGCATTTGATGGACCCTTCACTAGAAAAGTTACACAATGCACTGATAAAGCAGTAGTATGGAACATTCCGGGCAAGAAAAGAGTGGAGAGGAGTGAAGAGGAAAGGAGAGCTAACCCAGATGAATACCCAGAATACAATTAAGTGATTTTTTTTTTTTTTTTGGTTAACCACCGTCAATATGGGAAACAAAAATATTTGAAAAAATATTTGAAATTTTGTTGATAAAAAAAAAAAAAATGAATAAATCAATAAAATTTTGTTCATAACTGATAAAATTTCAACTTCAATCATTGATAGATCATCTTTTAAAAAGAATAAATGTTTTCATGATTGAGGAATTAATTAATTTGTCTTTAAAATCGGAATAAACCACCCATTTACTTCAGAATTAAGTTTAATTCTGAATAATCATTTTCATTAGGAAGTGTTTACATGGTGTTTTTAAAGCAGAATTCATTTTTATTCAGAATTAAAGCTCTGATTTGTACTTTGCCATGAAATATCCAAAAGGTAAATTCACAAATGTTGAAGTATTTTCAATTATTGACCAAACCCAAGAACTCACTGTATTACAACATAAATGTGCATTTTAACTATTATAACAAAATAATTGTTTCGGTTAACTACTGTCATAATGGGAAAAAAAAGAAAAGAAATTTTGTTAATAAATAGCTCGATAGTTAAATACGTAAATAAAAAAATAAAGAAATACTATTGCTCTTGAAGGAAAGGTTGGTTTACACCTGTCTTGTTTGGTCCTGGTTTCAGGTCAGAGTAGTCCTAATGTAGACTTGGTTTGGTTCTGGTCCTAGTTCAGTCCTTATTTAGTCCAGTTTTAGTCCCAGTTTTGAGCGAAACACACACAAAAACAACCCAAAAAACCCCAATCCAGCCCGGTTTCCAAAATGAACTTCCTCACTCCGAGCGCCCGAGGGACACCCGCAGACGCCCGCACCGGCACCCAGGGGCTTACGGCGGCGTCAGGAGGAGCAGGGTGACTCCAGGCGGCGGTTCAATTACAGCGATTACCTGATCCACCCCACTTATGCGCACAAGTCCTATTTGGTTTCACATGAGTTGATTACAGGGCAGGAGCCGGGCTGAGTCATCAATCACACAGGTAGTTTCTATTGTGCGCAGCGAGACAGCCCGTCGGATAGAGCCAGTGCCAGCCCGCCGCTCTCCTCCGTGCGTGTATGTTTTGGCAGGAGTAGATCAAGTAACGCGATTAGTTTGAAGAGATATGAAAGAATAACTCGGTAGAATCACTTTTTCGCAGGTTAAAGCAACGATCGGTCGCTTCGTGGTGCGGAGGTATTCAGGGTTTTCCCAACGGCACGCAGCTTTAAAAGAGGAATTTCTACAAGACATGGCAACTCCAAACACGATATATAATAATAATAATAAAACATTAAAGACGGGGTATTATACAAAGTACGTTGGACCATCATCAAAAACATACCTCAAGAACTTTAAGATGTCATCCGTGCATGTTTGAGCAATTTAGCAATCTCTACAGGGCCTTTTTCGAACCCGCCTTATGGTTAGATGTAAGATTCTGTCCAAAGCTCCGCCCACAAGCCTACATTATCCATGCTCTCACAGGAAATAAATGCACAAAAACATGATAGAAAACTGTACATGACAACTTGACAAACGAGATGAGCAGAGGTGTAGTGGGCGTGGGACGCGGGGATACGGCGTCCACCCACTTCTCCCGACGTGACATATTAAAAAATAACAAATATAAAAACAGCTACAACTTAAATGTCACACCGGAGCTACTGGCAAAGGTTAAAACAACCTGCATAGGCTCATTATATCTGCACTACTGTCCTATGGTGACCTGAGACATGAGGGACCAGGACTGAACCAGGACTGAACCAGGACTGAACCAGGTATAAACCAGGACTGAGTGTCGGGATGGGCCTGGACGTGCGCCTGCGTCAACAGTCAGGTGACCGCAGGCAGAAGGACCGGCGCAGAGCTCTGCGTCTGTGACAGATCGCCAAGGAACCCAAGAGCAGACACAGGTCAATGGGGAATCGATAGATATTTATTACAGAAAAGCTTCCAGGAATTTAACATCAGAACAGGATGAAGCAAGACAGAGCAGGACAGTGGAACAGGTCGGAGCAGGAGACGGAAGCAGGTCAGAGTAGTAGGCTGGAGCAGGAGGCTGGAGCAGGTCAGAGCAGGAGGCTGGAGCAGGTCAGAGCAGGAGGCTGGAGCAGGAGGCTGGAGCAGGAGGCTGGAGCAGGTCAGAGCAGGAGGCTGGAGCAGGAGGCTGGAGCAGGTCAGAGCAGGAGGCTGGAGCAGGAGGCTGGAGCAGGAGCTGGAGCAGGAGGCTGGAGCAGGTCAGAGCAGGAGGCTGGAGCAGGAGGCTGGAGCAGAGGCAGGAGGCTGGAGCAGGAGGCAGGTGGAGCAGAGCAGGGAGCAGGAGGCTGGAGCAGGAGGCTGGAGCAGGAGGCTGGAGCAGGAGCTGGAGCAGGAGCTGGAGCAGAGAGCTGGAGCAGAGCAGTGGAGCAGGTAGCAGTGGAGCAGAGGCTGGAGCAGGAGGCTGGAGCAGGAGGCTGGAGCAGGTGGAAGAGTAGCAGCAGCAGTAGCAGTTGGAGCATAGCAGGAGCAGTGGAGCACTAGCAGGAATGCAGAAGAACAAAAGTTAAGTATTGGAGTTACAGGTAGGTATAACAAACATAGCTGGAACGTAGCACTGACTGAAGGAGGATTACAAGTGGCTTTTGAGCCCTGTTGATTGCAGAGTGGGCTCAGCTAAAGATGGCTCCATCACATCTCATCCACCAGATGAGGTCAGAGGAGCTTGAGGGGCTGTGACAGCGCAGCCATCACCCATCGCGCTTTGTGTACACCCTGTTCCACGAGCTGGGGGTTCTTCCTCTCTCACAAGTCCAAGATTTGTTCTGGTTTAGTCCTGATTAGTCCTATTTCAAAGCTAGTTTAGTCCTGTTTTAGTCCCGATTTAGAGCTAGTTTAGTCCTTGTTTAGTCCTAATTTAGAGCTAGTTTAGTCCTTGTTTAGTCCTGGTTTAGAGCTAGTTTAGTCCTGTTTTAATCCTGATTTAGAGCTAGTTTAGTCCTGTTTTAGTCCTAGTTTAGTCCTAGTTTAGAGCTAGTTTAGAGCTAGTTTAGTCCTGTTTTAGTCCTGATTTAGAGCTAGTTTAGTCCTTGTTTAGTCCTGGTTTAGAGCTAGTTTAGTCCTGTTTTAGTCCTAGTTTAGAGCTAGTTTAGAGCTAGTTTAGTCCTGTTTTAGAGCTAGTTTAGAGCTAGTTTAGTCCTGGTTTAGAGCTAGTTTAGTCCTGGTTTAATCTTAGTTTAGAACTAGTTTAGTCCTGTTTTAGAGCTAGTTTAGTCCTGGTTTAGAGCTAGTTTAGTCCTAGTTTAGTCCTAGTTTAATCCTAGTTTAGAACTAGTTTAGTCCTGTTTTAGTCCTGGTTTAGAGCTAGTTTAGTCCTGGTTTAATCCTAGTTTAGAGCTAGTTTAGTCCTGTTTTAGTCCTGATTTAGAGATAGTTTAATCCTGGTTTAGAGCTAGTTTAGTCCTGTTTTAGTCCTGATTTAGAGATAGTTTAGTCCTGGTTTAGAGATAGTTTAGTCCTAGTTTAGTCCTAGTTTAATCCTAGTTTAGAACTAGTTTAGTCCTGTTTTAGTCCTGGTTTAGAGCTAGTTTAGTCCTGGTTTAATCCTAGTTTAGAGCTAGTTTAATCCTGGTTTAGAGCTAGTTTAGTCCTAGTTTAGTCCTAGTTTAATCCTAGTTTAGAACTAGTTTAGTCCTGTTTTAGTCCTGGTTTAGAACTAGTTTAGTCCTGTTTTAGTCCTGATTTAGAGCTAGTTTAATCCTGGTTTAGAGCTAGTTTAGTCCTGTTTTAGTCCTGGTTTAGAGCTAGTTTAATCCTGATTTAGAGCTAGTTTAGTCCTGGTTTAGTCCCGGTTTAGAGCTAGTTTAGTCCTGGTTTAGCCCTGTTTCAGTCCTTGTTCAGACCTGGTTCAGTCCTGGTTCATGTGTTGCAGCCTGTGCTTTATGTTCTGTATATAATTATGAACGGCGTTAATGTTAATAACATCGATGACGTCACAAATCGCGTTCCCCCACTTCACAAATCCCCACTACACCACTGCTGATGACGTGCAGTAGTGTCACGCAGATTGTGTTGTAATATGCTCTGGAGAGCGAGTGCGGGAAGCAGAGAGAAGGGGAAAAAACTAAATTAAACTTATAAAACATGTTAATACGTTGTCTTCGGTGAATATTGCATTTTCCAAACAATAACAGGTAACACGGTAAATGCAAACAGGTCGCATTTTTTAACAGCGCTTTTCCACTTTCAAGGCACTCAAAGCTCTTTACAACAAGGAACCACTCACCCATTCACACACATTCATACAACAGAGTACACAGACACCGGGAGCGAGGTGGGTTAAGTGTCTTGCCCAAGGACACAACAATAGCATTCATCTGTAGGAGCTGGAATCGTGTCAGCCTACCTATGGGTCAGTGGATCTGAGCGTTCAACCCACCAAGGCATACTAACTTTATTTATAATGTACTTTAAAAACTTTACAGCTGGTCAAAGTGCTGTACACAAACATCAAATAGACAAGGACAATCGCACAACAACACAATACACAACACAAACAATACAACTACTCAGGGCATGTTTACCCGAGAACGCTTGAGGGTAAACATGACAAAATATTTTATCAGAAGTGTCTTTTTGTTTAAACAGTGAGAGCGTTTTTGGGGCTTAAAAAAGCAAAAATCTGAAATCGCCCTCCGGAGTGGAAAAGTTGAATACGCTCCGCCCTAGTGTTTCCATCTACACTGCCCAAGACGCAAAACTCTGGTCAGATCTGGTCACATCACGTACGGATTTCCATGCGTCAGACCTTCAAACTAATAAACTTACAGGAGGCTCCCAACAAATGTAGAGAATCTGCAGAGACACTATTAGTGAACAGAGAAGGATCTGCAATCACCTCTGTCAAATTCTGACCTGGAGAACCAGTTGATAGTGGGACAACTTTGTAGAAGGAGGAGCTGATGAAAATGCTTGGTGTGAAACTTCCGCTTGTCCAAAGACGCCCGTGTTGCTTTAAGTACAAGCATGCTCAATCCAGTTCCACACACTTTTGCGTCACCGTATGCACGCGGATTTCCTCACGAAAACGCTTGTCTAAACACGGAATAAAAAGTGAAGACACGACGCCACTTTTGCGTCTTTTGTTCTGACCTTCATCATAAAAACGTAGCCTAAAAAACATTGAAAACTAACTGTGTGAAGAATCCCTCAGTTGTCCAGGTAGAATCCATGGCAAGGAGAAAATTCAGTTTGTCGACTGGACAAAAGTTAGTTTGGTTGAAGATGTTTCTCAGCTCATCCAAGCTGCTTCTTCAGTTCTGGTCAGACGCTGGTGGACACTTCCTTATATCTGCAGGGAGGAGCTAACTACACTGAAACTAACACACCTATTATTTCCTCGCCATTGAAAACTATAAGATACTCAGCAACAAGAAATGCACATCTCACTTGTTAAAAGTAAGTGAAAAAAGTTTATGTCAAGAACGAGACTCGAACCACCAACTGTCGGATCAGTGGACAAACTCTCTTCCAAATGAGCTCCTGCCGCCCCCACAAAGCTCACAGTAAGTTCAAGATTCTGTCCTCAAGTCCATGCTCACACACGACAATTCTCCATAAATACAAAAAAAAAAAAAAAAAAGGTAACACTTTATAATAACTACACCTTATTTAGCCTTAATAAAGCATGAACAAAGACTTAATTAATAATGATTCACGCTTAGTAACTACTTAATTACTACCTGAATTAGCACTTAACTTGCACTTAATTCACCTGTGCTGTAAATAGTTACTCAGTACTTCTTAATTACGCATGAACAAACCATTTGCATGTTTACAAATGCATATTTAAGTTCACATTTGAGCATTTATTAATGATTAGTAAACTATGAGAGAATGATTTACTAATAATGCAATTCAATGATCATTCAGGCAGCTGTTATCTGTTAGTTAAGTCTTTCTGAGAACTTTTCTAAAGTGAAGACTAATTATGTTTATTAAGCATTTGTTAAAGTTGATCAAATTCCAGAGAAACAATAATGCATTACTAGTAAATCATTCTCTCGTGGCTTAATAATCATTAATAAATGCTCAAATGTGTACTTAAATATACATTTACACTTACACACACAAATGGTTAGTTCATGAGTAATTAAGTAAGAAATAATTATGAGTTACTATTTACAGCACAGATGAATTAAGTGCAAGTTAAGTGCTAATTCAGGTAGTAATTAAGTAGTTACTAAGCGTGAATCATTATTAATTAAGTCTTTGTTCATGATTTATTAAGGCTAAATAAGGTGTAGTTTTTATAAAGTGTTACCAAAAAAACATACATCTGTACACTACAACTTCACAAACCTGATGCGATGTGCAGTAGCTTCATTATTGGGATGCAGGCCAAATGTGTTGTGATGGTGCTCTGATGGGGGAGTGACTTAACATGGAGAGCAAAGGGAAGAAAAACTTTTCGCAAACAAACCTTATAAAACATGGAGACAATTATTATTATGTCGTTTTTGGTGAATATAGCATTTTTGAAACAATAAAAGGTACATTTTGATCTAAATGTGTTCAGTGTTAGCAGTTAATAGCCCATAGAAGTCAAATCCCCGTCTTTACTGTGTATTTATATCGTCGACAGCCGTGCAGTGTGTTACTCATCCACTCTTTGCCTGGTAATGACAAGGTACTGCTGTAGTCAAAGCCGTCCTGCGGGACACAGTTCAGTTCAGGTGACTTTATTTGTACCTGCAGGTAGATTTGTTTTGCAGAAATTCTCAGGTTTGTCACCATCACAACATTCTACAGGCCAAAATTAATATGGTAAAATGCAAAATTAAGTCGTAATACAGTGAGTTCTTGGGTTTAGTAATTGATTGGGAGAGTGACATCAACATATTATCTACAATCTGAAAGCTTCCAGTTGGTGCTTTTCAGATTCTATAATGTGTCATGTTCCCAGATGGGGGCAAGAGCCAGATTTAATAACACCAGCCACGTTTACATGATGTTTTTAATTCTGAATTAATTGTTCTGAATTAAATAGGTCAGAATTAAAATATTCTCCTTCGAGTTCACATGGAAATAATGATTCTGAGTTGATGTTTACATGGAAAACATGTTATATTGTCTTTATTTAATTGAGCTCAATGTCTGGGGGTGGGGAAGGGTTCTGATTGGACAGAGACACCAATGTATTTACATCGACCTTAAGAAAACACACACTTCAGCTGCTACTGGCTTTTCTGTCATCTCGGTTTGTCATTACTCCACGGACACAAACACGATCCAAACTTTTTTGCAGTTGTTCCGGTGATAATTGTGCAGCAGCTGGAGAATTGTCTCATCACACTTTACGTCTGTCAGCTGAGGAAGGAGAAGGGAAGAGTGTCGGAGAAGGAGGAAGAAGACAAAGTGAGTGTGAGGCTGCTCTACCTCAGCCCACTCCCACATCCCGCTCACAAAGAGACGTGGATGAAAATCCAAAGCCAGGACTGGTGGAGCTGGATCGTTTGGATCACGTCGCGACCCATCGAGCATAAACTGAACGACGGAATTTTTTATTTAACCAATTGCTGCTGTTTGGTCATGACATATGTAATGCAAATCCCGTGGAAAGAAGGGCAATAATGTTTTTCCCCTTGATAAAATTCACCAAACATTCTCTTTGTTCTGGCTTTAAATCACCGATCTCAGGAATCATTGCCAACACAGAATGTCTGTCTCCGTCTACATCCATCTCGATGCTTTGTTTACTGTTGTGCTGTTCCACAAAAGGGACACAGACAAACACGACGAGTTTAACGTCATGGCTTCACAGCTCTTCACTGATTGGCCGGTGTGTGGTCTACAACTTCCGAGGTTCTTGCAAACCATCTAGTGTATTCCGATTCCTCACCTAGTCACTGGAGAGAAATGAAATTGAGCGGAGGCACTAGGTGGCACCAGCCTGGCTATAGAAGTACAGCCATGTTTATCAAAAAGAAAATCTGAACAAACATTATGACATTTAGTTTATCTATTAAAGGTCTGGAGCTCTGGAACTATTGTCCAGAAGACTTAAACCTGTGCACCACTCTCTACCATTTTAAAAAGAAGTTTAAATGTTTAACTCTGGGCAGATCCATGAATGATGATACTTTGCAATACTGTTCTGATTTGTTTGTTTCCTCTTGCTCTATTTATGAAGATGAACTGGTTTCAAGATGAAGCTCTGACAAAGGAATAAAGAGTAGGCGGAATAAGCTCAAGCTTCAGCCTGCACCTTTTCAGTCTCTGTATGTTAAATATGACTGTCTGTGGAATAATATCATCAATTGTAGCGTTCCGTTATGTTCGGCAGATGAACAGTTTCAGCTGTCTGTGAGTGACTTCAAAGTCTTGATTTAAGTCACGCCCCCATGAAAAACTTTGGTTGTGGAGACGCTGCTGTGGAATCCACGCTTTTATCACATGCCCAGTGTCGGGAACTACACCGGAAGTCTTCGTCATCCGCGTGTTTCCAGACATTTTCTGGTAAGCGTGAATAAAGCCCAAAGACACAACATCAGCACGCTTTGTTTAAAGCTGGAATCCAATCAATAAACTCTAAACAAAGACTGTTCTGTATTCGTGTTACTTGTAAAAATAAAATACAATACAATAAATACAGTTCGCAAAGTCTGCATTGCATTTAAATCTTTTTTTTTTTTTATCCAATTTCATATTTGTCCAGAAATATGGCTTTCCTGATGTGTCTGACATGGATGAATAACAGACTTTGAAATCTGTTTCCCAGAATTGTGGAGTCAACAGACTGGTCGCCTGGCAAATGCAGACTGATATCTCTCTCTGTTTTAATACAGAACGATATCAGTCTGGTCTCCACACTCTCAATCACGCCGTGGAAAAGTTTATTCAGTGACTCATGGGAAACGAAGGGGCTCGTTGGTCTTCTGAGACTTAGAACAAATGTCCGATTATTGTATTTATTCATGTATTTATTTTGCACTTATATGACATGTAACAACAAAAAGGACACAGTAGATAAAAAGTAGGTGCCTGAGGAAGCAAAAATCCCAAAAGAGCTTGAATTAAAGCCTCCACGTTATGAATATATAAACTTATAGCTGTACTTTACTTAAAATGTACATTTACACATCTTCAAAAAAAACGAAAAAAAAAACAAAAACCAAACATTAAATTCAAATATTAACAAATATTAACTTTAAAGGTGCATTGTGTAACTTTTCTGCTATTCTCTGTGTTATAGAATGTTTCACAGTATGGTATTAAACCATTCTATCTTCATGGAGACCAAATCAGACAAGTTACAGGTCAGATCTGTGGACAGTCAGAATGTCTGTTTTTCTAGCAATTTTTGAGCCATAAAACCACCTGTAATTGAATAAATGTAAGGTAGAACTGTTTAATGTCACACTGCGGAACATTCCAGGTAAATCAGTGACATCTCCATAGAAACAAGCAGGGACAGACCCAGAAATAAGCAATGTTTTTCAGTCCCCATTTCTTTCATTTCTTGTTTTACTTCTAAGCAGACAGATTTGTTTTGAACCATGAGTGTCCCTGATTGGCTCATCCACCTCAGAGTCCTGCACAGATTCCATTTTTGAGACCCGCGCAGTTCAGCACCACACCCGCCCGTTAACCCGAGATTATATCATCTACACCCGCCTGGACCCGTTAATATTCCACCCGTTACCCGCCCATGCCTGTGATAAATCGGGGTCAGCCCAATAGTCTGACAGCCCAATAGTGGAGGACTAAACTAGGGCTAAACCAGGACTGAACCAGGACTGAACCAGGACTAAACCAGGACTGAACCAGGACTAAACCAGGACTGAACCAGGACTAAACCAGGACTGAACCAGGACTAAACCAGGATTGAACCAGGACTGAACCAGGACTAAACCAGAATTGAATCAGGACTAAACCAGGATTGAACCAGGACTAAACCAGGACTAAACCAGGACTAAACCAGGACTGAACCAGGACTGAACCAGGACTTAATCGTACTGAACCAGGACTGAACCTACGCTGTGTCATTATCAGATTATCAATATATACACGCCACAACAACAGAATAGATCGTCAAGCCTAAATCAGGACTGGACCAGGACTGAACCAGGACTTAACCAGGTCTAAACAAGGTCTAAACAAGGTCTAAGCCAGGACTAAACCAGGACTACACCAGGACTGAACCGGGACTAAACCAGGACTAAACCAGGACTGAACCTACGCTGTGTCATTATCAGATTATCAATATATACACGCCGCGACTGCAGAATAGATCGCCAGGACAATAACCGGACTGGACCAGGACTGAACCAGGATTTAACCAGGTCTAAGCCAGGACTTAACCAGGTATAAGCCAGGAATAAACCAGGACTGACCCAGTGTCATTAGCATAAATATATACACACCGCAACCACAGAGCCGATCACCAGGACTACTCCAGGACTAAACCAGGTCTAAACCAGGATTAAACCAGAACTGAACCAGGACTGGACCAGATCTAAACTAGGTTTAAACCAGAACTTAATCAGGACTAAACCAGGACTGAACCAGGAGCGCAGCCGCTGAGCCAATCATTTCCGCTGATGTGTTTTATGTAATAAATACAGTAAAGTCTCTCTCAGCCTGGTCTGATATTGTTCCAGGAAAAGATCAGGAAATGTCACTTGTTTCCAGAGCAACAGACGTCTTGGATGCACGTCAAGTATTTTTTTCTCCCTTTCATCGTTCATTTGATTCACCTGACCTGCAAGTAAAATTACCGAACATTAAAACTCGCCCATTCCAGCAACTCTTTGCGGGTACCCGACCCAGCGCAGGACTCCGCTCCACCTGTCAATCACACTATCTGAACTCTGGGAGATTCACCCGTGACCAGACTCACATCTTCGTCAAGTAATGAAAAACAACTCCCAATAACGTCTCACCTTGAACACTTCTCCCATAATAATCTCTCCATTACTGTTTGTTTTCTCAATGATTCTTATCTGATTTTACACTTCACCTCTCTATCTGTGGTTATATTCTTTTGGCTAATTCTCCGTGGAGCCCAGACGCCGTCGCTGACTCCACACCTCATCATTGTTCTGCAGACGCTTGGTTCATTTGGTTCTCATTACTCTACTCCACTATGATAACCCTTACAATAGAGATAAATCAGCTCCGTTGTCTCCGCACCTGGGCTCACGCGGAGGTGAAGAGAGAGAGAGCGTGAAAGAAAAGAAGAGGAAGAGGAGAGAGGGAGAGGAGGGCGCGGTGACTGATGAAGAAGCTCATGCGTGTGGACAGTTGGCTGGTGCTGGGAGAATAACAGGGAGGGGATCTGGCACTTCATCAACTAGATCCACGAGCGGGAAAATAGAGGAAGATGATGCGTTTATCCAAGTCAACTCGAATGCACAACTGGAACTACTTTCTCTCCTCGCGCTGTGGGCGTAGGAAGACAAGTCGCTTTTATGTATCTGGCGTGTAGGTAGAGTTTTTGTGTGGGATTCTTTCTTTTATGGAAATGGGAACAATGTAAAAGGCGATGGCGCAGTGGCAGAGTGGTTAACCCTCTCGCCTCGACCTGGACAGCCAGAATCAAACGCTTTGATAAAATAAATTAATACTAAAAGCTCGGGAACCACATCCTGTCTGCCCAATTTCAGAAGGTGTGATTGACAGGTGGGGGTCAAACAAACATCATCCAATTTTATCATCCAAACAAAATGCTCTGTTTGGATGATAAAACAAACAAATAAAAAAAAAGAACAACACAGAATCTGCAAAATCAACATTTGAAGCATCAAACTTTTTGCTCTGTGCAACAAATTAGGATGGAGGTTTGTCATGCTCTATCATCTGATTCCTGACCCACTGCAAGAAGGTATTAAACTCATGTGGAATTTGCATGTTCTCCCTGTGTCTGGATAGGTTTCCCAACCCATAAACCCAAAACAAGCACCATAGACCAGCTCAAGATCTGGTGATGGGTCGCCGAGTGCATTGTGGTGCCCACTGCTTCTGACAGGTTATATTTAAAGATGGGTCAAATGTAGAGGACACTTTTCCACATGGGGGCAAAGAACTGTTTTTTTTTTTTTTTTTCCTTACCTGATGAATTTAAAGGGACAGTCCAGAATTTTGGACATATGGCCTCATTTCAGTGTTGGAGACGTGTGGAGACACTTCTTAAAATATTCCATCCAGTCCTTTTTATTTGTACTATTTTTTTTTAATACTATGAACCATATATTACGTGTTCTTAATAAAGATTGAATTGAATATTTTGTAGAAGTCGCTGGTGCTAGGCTAGTGCATTTCAATGGCCATAGTTAGCCTGCCACTAAAAACAGTCTTATCTACTTCACAAAACACAAGCAAATTGATTATTACACCAGACTGTGTTGATGTAAATGTTTGTGTTGATAGAATCATTTTATAAGTAAAACCAATCTTGCATTTGAAGGATTTATGTCTGAGCAGCAGCAGTGAGTTGTACTTCCTGATAGAAAGCTTGACAGGCGGATTGATATCACCTAGCACCTGTCTTACCAGCAAAGTAAAATTCCGCTGTTGCTGAGAAAATAGTCCCTCAACATCCTACGATTCATGCGATGCAAGGTTAGTTTTATTTCAAACATTATTTTATCAACACAGACATTTACATGGACAGTCTGGTGTAATAACAGATTTGTATCAGGTGTTTTGTGGAGTGGGTAAGACTATTTTTAGTGTCAGGATAACTATGACCATAGACATGCACTAGTCTAGCACCAGTGACCTCTGCAAATACAAGGACTGGATGGAATATTTTATTCCAACACTCTGGCTCACTAGGAAATGAGGTCCTATATCCATTATTCCGTACGGTCCCTTTAAAAAAAATCAAAGGTTTGGCATCAAAATCTAGTCAAATCCTAATCCATGAGCTTTTGAATTTGATATTTTTTCAGACATTTTTCAAAATAATTTCTTTGGGCTGACAACTTTTTGAACCAAAATATCTGTATTAGAAATTAAGTTTGAAATGCATTGGTTTGATGATAACTTACATCCTGTTCTTCTGGTTTAGTCCTGCTATTTCCAATTTTGATTTGTCTCCAATTTATGTCCAACGGAGTGACTTTGCATCTCATTCTCTTTGTAAAGTGTCTTGCCTAAAGACACATGTCCAGTGTTCCATACTGATAACAAGGTCCAAACTGCCAAACACAGCAAAAACAAAGGAATTCCACCCATCAATTTTACAACCAAAACCAAATGAATTCGCAATATCATTTTGCTCTGATTCTCGTGTTTTCGTGCAGAAGGCTGGTGTAATGCTCCCCGCGTGTACCATAACCTCTCCCCCGACTAGCATCCGTCTGCAGAGATAGTGTTTGTGACATATTGTGGAAATCAAGGAGCACACATTAGACGCGCCGTGCCCTCCTCCATCTGTAATGAGATTATGGAGCCCAGGGCGCGGGCACCATCATTTGTGCTTGTGCCAGTTAATTGGCACAAACACGGCCTGAGAGGGGATGTGGAGAGCGAATGGCAAACAGTAACTTAGACTCACGGCTACACTCATTATACAAAGCCCCTGTGATGGGACGGCTTCAGAGACACTTTCACATTTGGGTTGGGTTACATAGTGAGAGTATGAAAGCAGGTGCACAAGTGGAAGGGATGAAATAGATAACCCTGACAGTATTGTTCCAAGATACTAATATGTGAACCGAAGCCAATCGCAATCTGTCGCCTCACAACCAATCACATCTCATACAAATTCATATCAAAGCGCTCTCTCCTACTTCCGTGTTCTTTCTTCTTCAGCAACCAAGCTCCCTCAGCCTCTCCAAGGTTACGTTTACACTGAAACGAATCACCGTCTCGGAAACTATTTGCATCCACACACATCGTTTCTGTGTCCGCAATCCTTCCCTATCCACACAGCTTTGAGCATATTTGTTTACGTTTTACGGAAATTAAACCTAAAACCCGCATGTCTAAATTGTATAAACTGAGAGTTCAATAAACAGCTCGTTATTGTGCGCTGATGTGGTTCAGCTTCTGTCGGACTAAAAGACACGACTCAGTGGAATATGAGTGTTCTTTCTGTGACAGAGGGGTGTTCTGCTGATGGTGAGTCTGTTCTGTGTTTCTGTCATGTTGGAGATGATTCATGTTAAACTTTATACGAGATTATACGTCTGCAGGTCGTACACACAGACACACGTTTATATGAATGGACATATATTCTGGCCTCTTAGTGTTTTGGTGGTGAATTACTTCGCGGTGCACAGACCTACATCAGAGTATCAGCGTTTTGGAGCCGTTTTCCGTCAGATTAGTGTGGACGAACACTGCATCCACAACGAAAACGACTCAAATATGAACTAGTTTAACAGTGTTCACATTTACATGATGTTTTTCGATTCTGGATTAATTGTTTTGAATTAAATAGTTTGGAATTAAAATATTGTCCTAGGAGTTTACATGGAAATAATGATTCTGAATTGAGGTTCACATGGAAAACGTTAAATCGCCTTTATTTAATTCAGCTCAATGCCTGGGGGTGGGGAAGGTTCTGATTGGACAGAGACACCAATGTATTTACACAGACCAGAAGAAAACACACACTTCAGCTGCTGCCGACTTTTTGTCAACTCGGTTTGTCGTTACGCCACGGACACAAACATGATCCAAACTTTTTCCGCAGTTGTTCCAATGATAATTGTGCAGCAGCTGGAGAATTCTTTCATCACACTTTACGTCTGTCGGCTGAGGAGGAGAAGGGAAGAGTGTCGGAGAAGGAGGAAGAAGACAAAGTGAGTGTGAGGCTGCTCTACCTCAGCCCACTCCCACATCCCGCTCACAAATCCAAAGAGACGTGGATGAATGTCCAAAGCCAGGACTGGTGGAGCTGGATTGTCCGGATCGTCTCAAAAGGACGACACAACAAGCATGTACTGAATGACCGCAATTAGTTTTTAAGAAGAATAAATGTTTACATGATCGAGGACTAAATTAATTCAGCTTCAAAATCGGAATACACCACCCACTTATTTCGGAATTAAGTTTAATTCCGATTACTCATTTTCATTAGGAATTAAGCGTTTACATGCTCTTTTTGAAAGCAGAATTCATTTTTATTCGGAATTAAAGCTCTCATGTAAATGTGGTGAATGATATTTTGAGAGGCAAATTACCAGACCCAAGAATTCCATCTGCAATTATAATCCCATACACTGTACATACTGTATAAATGGACATATTTAGCACATGTTCCAAACAGGAAGTGAGCATGGGCGCGTTTCCAGCTCTGAATCTGGCTCCAATTTACTTTCTTTTGAAAAAAAAAAAAAACATGGCCCTTCTCTCTGTAAATGCTGTTGTCCATAAATTCAAACATGAGCATTAAAAACAGACAAATCAAGCCCCTTCTTGCCCTGAGGCTGCTCTCACTTGCAACTCGCAGCAGGTTTGACTGACACCATTACTAAGCATCTGATTGGCTCTTTGGTTGCTATGATACTCACGGATGATACTCACGGTCGCAATTCCAAATAGAGAGCTTGGTTGATGAGCTTCATTTGGCTGGAACGCTACGGGTCACGCCACACTCCCTTATTCCACTTCTTGATACAGTCTATGGGTAATCCTCAAACTTTCCATCTCTCTGTTTCAGTCTGCAATATTTGTTTTCACCTCAATATATAAAGCACTTAACTGAAATAAGAGTTGGCTGTCCTGTTGTAAAAATGTATAATCAAGACAAATGCACTGATGAGGGCGACGTCACCGCACCACAGACCTGACCTGTGACTCCTGGCTGTCTCCATGGACATAGATAAATATAATGCCATACTGTGGAACACTGCAGACATAGTGGAAGTATTCTGTATTCTGAAAAAGAAGAAGAGATGCAAATTCAAGTAAGCGTACTGTACACCAACATATTTTACTTAGAGACACTGTAAAAACATGGAAAAACTAAACAAAATCATTTTAAACAGATTGCAGAGGTCCAAAGTTTTTCCTTATGCATTCTAAACATTCTTTCTGAGTTTATAAGCCCTTTTGAAGAAGTCAGACTTTTGCCACATGGTAATACTAAAAAAAAAAAGTAGAGTAAAAACAACAAAAATGAACAAGCGCAGTCAGAGACAGCAACCTGGTCCCTCATGAGGCATCGGTGGAGACAGATCATCACCACGGAAGCAGCTTATGAGGAGTTCAACCCATACCCTGGTTATGTGTGTGCCAACGTGTGTGATGATTGGGTGAATGTTTTAGGCCACAGATGGTTCAGAAATTGCTGACATTGCCAAATCCTTTATAATGGCGTGACCTTTCAACTGACCCGTGTGACCTCGGATCATCACCAAACTTTATTTGCAGCATCAGGTACGGGGGCTTGACCCACGTACCAAATTTGGTGACAATATTAGTAATGCATAGAACACGTATAGAAAGTGAAAATGCATAGACATAATACAAAAATTAAAGACTTCTTAACATAACAATAAAGAAAAATAAATGTCACACAGATTTTTCTTGTGTCCGAAAAGGAGTGGGAGGAAGTAAATACTTATTTAACCCCACCCCCTTGATTTTACTGTCCAATATTAACAAAGATCAAATAAACTTCTCATTTCCTGTACACACACACACACACACACGCATACAGTGTTGGGGAGGTGACTTTTAAAATGTATTCCCCTACAGATTACAGATTACATACCCCAAAATGTAGTTTGTAACATAATCCATTAAATTATTTAATGAGTAACGTAATCTGAATAATTTGGATTACTTGATTTGCTGCAGAGAAGCAAAGACGAGGATATCGTAACATAAGATGTTTTATCTATAAAGTCCAGACTTTACTGAACCGTATTAAAAAATATTATTGATAGAAGACGAGGAGACACGTCCACGCAGCAGGATTTAGTCCTGTTCAATCCTGTTAAATCCTGGTTTAGTCCTGATTTAGACCTGGTTTTAGTCCTGCCTTAGTCCTGCTTTAGTCCTGGTTTAAGCCTAGTTTAGATCTGGTTTAGATCTGGTTTAGACCAGGTTTAAACCTGGTTTGGACCTGGGTTTAGACCTGGTTTTAGACCTGGTTTTAGTCCTGGTTTAGACCTGGTTTAGACTTGGTTTAGTTCTGGTTTAGACTTGGTTTAGTTCTGGTTTAGACCTGGTTTTAGTCCTGCTTTAGTCCTGCTTTAGTCCTGGTTTAGGCCTAGTTTAGACCTGGTTTTAGATCTGGTTTAGACCAAGTTTAGACCTGGTTTTTGACCTGGTTTAGATCTGGTTTAGTGTCCGGCAATGAGTGGAATTACCAGAAAAAAAAAAAAAAAAGGGAACAGCCCAAAATATGAAAACAGGAAATTACCGCCGTGTAATCCACTTATTTTAACAAAGTAACTGTAATCCAATTACCACTCACTGAAACAGTAACTGTAACTGAATACAGTTACTCATAATTTGTACTCTGATTACGTAACTCTGGTACATGTAATCTGTTACTCCCCAACACTGCACGCATATATAAATGTATACACACACATATATACACACATATACATATATTAAATACAAATATACTCTTTTTTTTCAGCACAGTATTTTGAAATAATCACTTTTTTAACTGCATTTTAAATACATGTATATTTGGACAAAGTTTTAGTTCTATTTTCATGTTGTTCCATAATTTGACACCACAAACAGAGATTAAAAAAACCTCTTCCTCGTCCTTCCTTCGAGCACGAGGTGCTTTAAAGTTCAAAGAGCCTCTTAAAATCATAGTTGCTTTCCCTTTCCCAAAAAAAAGCAGTTGAATATATTTTGGTAAGTGCTTACTTTTAGCTTTATACAAAAACAAAGTAAAGTAAAAATGGCCATGTTTCGTTATTTTCTCTGCATTTTCTATTCAAAATACTAACATTTCATTATTCATTATTATATTGCAATGATAATAAAACACTTCTTTAGACAATAGAAAGTAATTCTCAACAATAAACCAAAGTATTTTCTTTCCTGTGTAATCCCTCAGTGGTCCATAGGCGTATATTAGTCCATGTGCTCTTATACTTATTCTGATTCAGCTCTACTTTAGTCAGGAGTTTTATAATGGTTTTGCGGAGGTGTCATCGCGGTTTAAAAGTGCATATAATAATGAATCTGTTTCGTCTGTGTTTTCTCATGACGGCGCAGATAGGACTCCTCCCTCCGCGCACCTCTTCTCCTCAGACACGTTTATAATCTGAGGTCTGAGTTTCCCAACAGTGACTGAGTCTGACACACGCAGCTGCAGTAGAAATCACGGCTGTAATTACACGCACAAGTCTAGACAAAGAAAAACATTAAGCAACATTAGGCCCAAGCTCCATTCCTTAGACTAGAGGTAAGACTCATTTCACCGTGTCTGCACTTTATAGCATAAACAGAGATTCAACTAATATGTTTATATGCCTAATTCACTGGAAAAATGACCATCTGAAGAGAGTTTAAACTGCTGGACTATTCGAGCAGTTTATGGCTCATCATCAGTGTTGGGAAGGTGACTTTTAAAATGTATTCCCTACAGATTACAGATTACATACCCCAAAATGTAGTTTGTAACATAATCCATTAAATTACTTAAAGTGAGCAACGTAATCTGAATACTTTGGATTACTTGATATTGTTGTGTTTTTTACAACTACATGAATGTAACAACCACATCCTGAAAATTCATGTTTGTTCTCTTCAAATTGACCCTGGTTGAGACCTGGTTTAGTTCTGGTTTAGTCCTGGTTTAGTCCTGGTTTAGACCTGGTTTAGTCCTGGTTTAGACCTGGTTTAGTCCTGGTTTAGACTTAGTTTAGACCTGGTTCAGTCCTGGTTTGGATCTGGTTTAGTTCTGGTTTAGTCCTGGTTTAGTCCTAGTTTAGACCTGGTTCAGTCTTGGTTTGGATCTGGTTTAGTCCTGGTTTAGACCTGGTTTAGTCCTGGTTTAGACTTAGTTTAGACCTGGTTCAGTCCTGGTTTGGATCTGGTTTAGTCCTGGTTTAGACCTGGTTTAGATCTGGTTTAGATCTGGTTTAGACTTGGTTTAGTCCTGGTTTAGTCCTGGTTTAGTCCTGGTTTAGTCCTGGTTTAGTCCTGGTTTAGTCCTCGTTTTAGCCCAAAATGTAAAAACAGTAAAATCCGTCTGTGTAATCCATTTATTTCAACAAAGTAACTGTAATCCAATTACCACTCACTGAAACAGTAACTGTAACTGAATACAGTTACTCATAATTTGTACTCTGATTACATAACTCCGGTACATGTAATCTGTTACTCCCCAACGCTGCTCGTCATTTGGTGATAGAAAAAGTTCAATAAAAATTTCAAGTGATACAAATATCAGTGTCATGTTCCTACTCACTTCTGAACCGACAGGACCAAACAAAAGGACAAGATGGACGATACAGGAGCTCTGTCACACAGGATCTTGGAGTAAAGCCGCTGCTCCTCCACGTGAAGAGGAGCAGCAAAGGGTCAGACATCTGCTTCGGATCCCTCCTGGACCCCTCCCTGGAGATCTATTCCAGACACGTCCCAACGGGAGGAGGCCAGGTCACGCTGAAGGGTCCGTGTCTCTGGGCTGGTCTGGGAGGAGCTGGAGGAAGTGTCCGGGGTGAGGGAGAGCGACCACCGTTTTTTTGGTTTTTCCTTGCTGGCAAAGGGGGCTAAGGACAAGGGATGTTCTGGGACAGTTGTCGATCTGCTTGTTTTCTATGAATGTTGGTTCATCTGTCTGTTATTGATCAATGTCGGTGTCACTGTTGGATATTCTAATGTCAGCTTGCTCCTGGAGGCAGCCTGAGAAGAGTCTTAAAAGAGAGTCTGTGAGAGTTAAAGTAGTTCACAGACATGTCTCTTTTATTGGCTCAAGCAGGTACACGTCTCTGATTCAAGTTGATTCACGCAGCATCTCTCCATGTCACCCCAGACGATGTCCCCTTGACAATACACAGAAAACCAGGCGGCTTTATACTGGTCATCTGACAAATATTAACTTGTTGATTTAGCATTTTCAGCAGGAGAATTTACAGACATATTGACTCAACTCATGTTATCATGGGTTGGCATATGTTAGATCCACCCCTTTTCTGTCTCGTGTACACTCAAAGTCCACAACAACATGTCCCTAACCGCGTTGGCATTTCAAAGTACAGACATAACACGTCATGTCAAGGAACATTGCACAACTTCTACATTACATGGTGAATTAACATGAATGAAACATTAAAAACACAGAGAATATTTCCCACACTAACTTTCTGTTGGTTAAATCAGTGATCTGGTTCAGGTCAGAGGTCTGTGCGGGACAGAATTTTCAATCCCGCCCCTGCCCACTATAAAATATTTCTTTCTTCTTTCGAGATATGTATGTTATCATATGAGCCTCTCAGACTCTCAGGTCTTCAGGTAGTCGTCTTTTAACTGTCCCAAGAGTCCAAACTAAAACTCACGGTGAGGCATCATTCAGCTTTTACGGCTCCCGTCTGTGGAACAGTCGACCTGAGGATCTGAGATCCGCTGTGAGTGTTCATATTTTTAAAAGTAAACTCAAAACATATCTTTTTTATTTAGCTTTTAATTGAAACTTTTACTTGTTTTATAATAATAATAATAATAATAATAATAATAATAATAATTAATTATTATTATTATTATTATTATTATTATTTGCTTTTAATTAAATTACCATTAATATTTTATTTAGTCTCCATCTGTTTTTAGCTCTCATTTATATTTTTTACTATAACCTTTAGGAGCTTTATGTTTATGTTTTATTGTTGTATAATTGGGGGGGGGGGGGGGGTGCTGTTATTTTTAATATTGTATTTTTTTCTGTTGCATGTGAAGCACTTTGTGCTACATTTCAAATGTATGAAAAGTGCTTTACAAATAAAGTTTGATTGACTGAATGATTGATGTAATGTTAAACCTTTTCTTATTAAAATAAATGTTTAATAATAGTTTTGCTTAAACACTGAATCCAGAACAAACACAATATAAAATAATAAATATAAATAATGTCTCTATAGTCTATCTGTAGCTGGTGGACAGCTCTAATACATATTTGTATATATGATCTCGCTGGCCAAATATAATTATATCCCAAGTTTGTTAGTCAGGCTGGTGCCACCGAGTGCCTCCGCTCAGTTTAATTTCTCTCCAGCGACTAGGTCAGGAATCAAAATACACTAGACGGTTTGCAAAAAAAAAAAAAAAAAACGGAAGTGCAAGTTTGGGCACCAGCCAATCAGCGAAGAGCCATATATTCTGTGTTGTCAACGATTCCTCTGATCGAAGATTTAAAGCCAGAACAAAGAGAATGTTTGGTGAATTTTATCAAGGGGAAAGACGTTATTGTACCCACCTATCGTCGAGTGAACGAATTCTAACACTGCGAGGTCAGACGGTTTCTACAACGTGAAACGAAGTGACACCGACTGATGAATCAATCTACAAGTTTGTCACGTCTGGTCTAGAAGTTTCGGGGTGGACTGGGAAGAACGGATGGAAAGCAGAGAAGATTTTAAATAGTCCAATAATCTAACCTCGTATTCAAACCAGAGAATAAAATAAATAAATCAGCAACTCACCGTCATTTTATTCACACCAAAACAAAATTGCAACGAATTACAAGTTGCGCTCGCTGAATATTCCACATACCTCAGAGAGTATTAGTGTTCTGTGTCTGCCTCCTCACACACAGAGGCACACATTTCCAGGGAGAAGACACAAAAATGGAAAATGCGCTCAAGTAAATAAGATTTGCCCCCATTCTTTTTTTTTTTTTTTTTTTTGATGCCTGTCAGGGTGGCAGCTGAAAAAAGTGTGTGTGTGTGTGTGTCGGAGCGTGCATGACAGAGGCTAATTATCATCGGGGAGGAGAGAGAGAGCGATAGAGAAGGAGGAAAAGGAGGAGGGGAGGGGGTGTACAAAAACGAGCAAAATGGAAGAGAGAGAAATGGGGACAATAGAAATCACGCTGTACGCCCAAACTGATAGGGCTGTAGTCAGGAGTGTTTGTCCGCTGATTTGACGGTTGGAGGTTCGAATCCCGCTCTCGGCGTCGGTACTCAGGCACGACGCTTTACTCAAATTGCCTCGGTGTCTGTTTGAGTGGATATAAGTGTGTGTATTTCTTAAAGTAAAGAGCGTTGAGATCCTTGAAGGTGGAAAAGCGCTGTATAAAAATTGACCATGACCAGATGCTGAAATTAGTATTAGTCATCAAATCATTTAATTAACTTTTAGTCAATCGGCAGAAGATGTTTTCAGTCGATCAAGGATTTCTTTAGTTGCCCTACAAACTATTCACTGACAGTAACAAACTAGAAGGTGTTGTGTAAGTTTAACTGTGAGTGAGTAATACTACTGATTCAACTATTACTCCTACTACTACTGCTACTACTACTACTGGGCCTGGACAAGCAGAAGTAAACATCAAGGCCAAAAATTCAAGTTAATGCATCTGATATAAAAATGTATTGAACAGATACATATGTACTCTAGTTTATGAAACTGTTGACATTTTTTCTGTACCATTTTTGGTTCTAAAGTTCCATACGTTTTAAACAGACCATGTATGAAACATGGAACAAAAATTATTTCCCAAATTTCAAAGACCTGAAAATCATGTAAATAAATGGATGTATTTCATCATATCTTGTGTTATTCCATCTTTGAACTGTTGATGAAGGTACAGGATTTCTCAAAAAAAAGTATTTAAAATGATAAAAATTTGCTTGGAAGGACTGACATATTTTGTAGAAATAGTTTCCTTTCATTTTGAAGTAATATTAAAGTATTTGGAAGAAAAAAGTTGACAAATGATGTAAAATCCTGCACCTTCTACTTGCTGCACAATTTTATTTGTGAACTTTTGAACATCGTACGTCAGTGACATCCACCACAGCTTCCTGATCACTGTCTTCTCTTTACAGACTAATGGTGCGTTTGTTTATCCATCCGACTCAGAGGTCAGAGGATGCTGCCATGGCCCTTTTTCCTTGGACTGTGGAACTCGGAAAAACTCGGAAGAGACGGAGCAAGGATTCTGAGATAGAATCCAAGATGGCTGAGTCCAGTGTTACTTTTAAGTATCAACTGTTTTCACTGTTTGGACACTTCGGTGGTTTAAATGACAATTTCAGCCACTTGTATTACTGCGTCTGTATTACTGTAGTACATTACTGCGTCTGTATTACTGTAGTACATTACTGCGTCTGTATTACTGTAGTACATTACTGCGTCTGTATTACTGCAGTACTTTACTGCGTCTGTATTACTGCAGTACTTTACTGCTTCTGTATTACTGCAGTACATTACTGCGTCTGTATTACTGCAGTACTTTACTGCTTCTGTATTACTGCAGTACATTACTGCGTCTGTATTACTGCAGTACTTTACTGCGTCTGTATTACTGCAGTACCTTACTGCTTCTGTATTACTGCAGTACTTTACTGTGTCTGTATCACTGCCTGTGGGTTTGGTAGTGGATGATGCCCGTGTTTTTAGCCCATTTCCTGCTAATGTACCAAAATGATCTACTATCGCACGACACCAACACTTTCACTTCACTAATATACTGAATTATACCGTCTGTACTGAATTATACTATTTATACTGACGTCTTCCTCGAGGTTGTGTAGACGAAGCAGAGGCTTATTTTGGAGCCTGGTACTCGGACAATGTAAAAGCAACAACAGTTTTCTCCAAGTCAGACACATGAAACATAATCAAACAGTTGAAGCGTGGACGTGACGTCATATCCGAGTGGGAGATGGATGAATAAATGAACACAGCATTATTCATTTTAGCACGACTCAGACACAGAAACCTCATAGAGTAGTAGTAGTAGTAGTGACACAAACAGTGAGGGTGCTGAGCACTATTGTGCACAGAGCCTACTGCAACTATTGCCCATTACTACTAGAGGAAATTAAAGATACTATTATAGTCATATTAAATAATTAAGCCGGATCATTTACAAAACCAGACAAAAAAGAAAATACATTAAGCTATCTAATATGGAATTTCAATATTTCATTGTGTAAACTGGACTGAAGCAGAGCAAAGGATCATGGTCTATGTAGTTTCCTGTGTTTCTTTTAGCTGTTTTAGCTTGCACCAGAACAAAGAATTTAAGCAAAGACAGTTGAGATTCGATATATTGTGATTGTCCACGATATTACTGGGAGACTTTTGACGATACAATATCTCGATATTTCCGTTATTGTTACATCCCTAAACTTTCGTAATACTAGGAAACATGATCAAACCACCATTTTTGAGCAGTTACTGGGAAAATCTTTTGTACTTATTCTGTGTTACATATACACAAGTTAAATCGTCTCTAAATTTAAACAGATTATGAAAAAAATCCATGTGTAATATCGGTTAAATATAATGAGATTCTGACAATGAATTCATCATAATATCATTTGTGTGTCAATCTTCCAGCTCCGTAATCCAATAAACCGGGACATCTACATACTTCCACTAACCCAAAGAATCTGGGCACGACGCGGGCTAATTAGGCAGACGAAAGGGGGCGGAGGGGGTGAGCGGATGGGTGCGGGGGTGGAGGGGTGGAGGGGGTGGGGTTGGGTGTCTGTTTTGTAGTGAGACGAGCCAAATACGGGAGAGAAATGGGAACAACAGTCCTGGCCCCCCGGCGCTGCTCCTGTCTACGGTTTGACAGCCCTAATAGAACAGCAGCGGAGCATGCATTCAGGGAGGGTGCCATGGGTGGGTGGGTGTTGCGGGGCTGGGTGCGGTGGGGTAGGGTGGGGTGGGGTGGGGGTGGTTGGTGGTGTGAAAGTCTTTGATCAGCTGCTACCGTGGCATCAATTATTCGGTAATGTAAAGACGAAGAAGAGACGCAAATTGTATTCAAGTAAGTGTACTGATACTTCAAAATATTTTACTTAGCGACGCTGTTTGTGATTTTTACTGTCTTAAAAACATGAAAAACAAAACAAATTCATTTAAAACCGATTGCAGTGGGCCAAAGTTTCTCCTTATGCATTCTAAGGCTACGTTCAGACTGCAGGGCTTAATGCTCAATTCCAATTTTTTTGTGAAATCTGATGTTTATGTGAGGTCGTTCACATTTGTAATTAAATGTGACTTGTATGTGAACTACAGTGTGAACATTAAACGGCCCGAAAGTGTCCCGCATGTGCACTGGAGACACGATGACGTCAACCGCAGCGAGCGTCTCTGTGTTTACAGAAGTTGTCCAAACATGGACGCAGCATTGAGCACCTGGAGATTTTAAAGTTCCTCTCGTACCGGAGCCAGAACATGAACAACTTACTTGTTTTAAGGAGGAGATTGAGAAGGAGAAGGACGAGGTTTTTGGCCGTGGTGTTTTGTGGGACAGTAGCAGTAACGTCCATTGAAAGGAACGTGTGGATGTGGAGACGGAGCCAAGAGTGGTGAGTGGTGATGTGCTTCACTTCAGTGACACAGAGTTCATTAACAATTTTCACCTCCTTCAGTGCAGAATAGTGACGTTTGTGTCTTGTTGATAATGTGTAGGTGGATGAATGCACTTTGTCCGTTCAGACTGAAGTCACATGTCAAAAGATCGGACCACATATTTCAGGAGCACATATCCAAGTGTCCTGGGTCGCATTTGAAAAAATCGGATCTGTGTGATTATTCATTAAAAGATCAGATACAGGTCACATAGAGGCCAAAAAATCAGATTTGGGTCACTTCAGGCTGCAGTCTGGAACGCAGCCTAATAATCTTCCACTTCCACACGTCTTATTTTCACCCAAATAGCTGTTTTTATTATTTTTGTAAGGAGATGTACAATGAAATTACTTGAGAAATTACAAGTGAGAGTGATCATAAAATTGAGAAACTACTCAGTAAATAAGTCAGTCTAGTATTTTCATAGGATAGACATAAAAATGAGACAAACTAAATCATATCTGAAGGAGCCGAAAGAAACACAAATGTTCAAATCATTTCATATTGTCACTTGAAGCTTTTGTCACTTTAGACTAACTCACAGTGAGAAGAGGAAGCACAACTTTTACTCAAGTAAGAGTTCTGTTACACTGTACAATATACAGGCTGTCCCAAAAAACTTGACATCATTTCGCAGGCCAATCATTTTGACAATTCTTGTTCAAATTTTCAAAGAATGTATAGAAATAGATCAAGATTTTATATTTAATGATTTATTTTTGTTTTATTTTCAGGTTGAGCCGTTCATTCCTAAAGAGCAGTCAATTTGCATCTTGGAATCTGCTTGCACACAGTTACCCAAGACTGTGCAGTCTTCAATGCAACAGTTGGAAAAAAAAATGACAACAAAATTTTAACTTGGTACCAAAATGTAAAGAGGAAGGCTCCTTATGCAGGGCTGAAGGATCTTGTAGACCAGATTAACATCAATATTGAGCTAGACTTAGGGCCTGTTTACACGAGAACACTTGCAGGTAAAAACTGCTAAATATTTTATCAGAAGTGCCTTTCATTTAGATTTTGACGGTGTTTTTGGGGCTTAAAAATGCAAAAATCTGAAACCGCCCTCCAGAGTGGAAAACTTGAATACGCTCCAATGTAGTGTTTCCGTCTACACTGCCCAAGACGCAAAACTCTGGTCAGATCTGCTCACGTCACGTTCACGTTTACGTCACATACATACAGTACACAGAAACAAATATGTCGGATCATTTCCATGCGTCAGACCTTCATAAATAAACTTACAGGAGGCTCCCAACAAATGTACAGAATCTGCAGAGACACTATGAGTGAAGAGAGAAGGATCTGCAGTCACCTCTGTCAAATTCTGGATGCACCTGTTCGTCGCAGGCGAGTCAGACGATATGGACGAGACCTGGAGAACCAGTCGATGGTGGGACAACTTTGTAGAAGGAGTAGCTGATGAAAATGTGTGCCGTGAAATCTTCCACAGACGCCCTTGTTACTTTAAGTACAAGTATACCCAATCAAATTCCACACACTTTTGCGCAGATTTCCTCTTGAAAACGCTCGTCTAAACGCGGAATAAAAAGTGAAGACGCGACGCCACTTTTGCATCTTCTGTTCAGACTGTCATCATATAAACATAGCCTTAGTAGTTTTCAAGATAACTGCTTTTAAAATGATGTCAAATTTTTGGGACACCCTGTAGTACTCATATAAAAGTACAAGTACGGTGTCTGAAAAATACTCTGAGAAATAAAGTTTGATTAAAATGTTTTGTACGTAAAAATACTTGACTGAACGTAACTAACTTCTCCTCATCTTTAACCTCCAACGATTGTGCTCATATAAAACCTTAAAAGTCTCTGTTCAACCTTTTTTTTTAGCCATTTGCGAAAAAAGACCCAGTACAGAAGCGTGTGGTTAGAATGCTAGTTGCGAAAGTTGTGAAAAGTGCTCATAAACTCATCACCGTGAATATTTTGTTTCTCTGAATGCGTTAGGTAAGTGAAGAATAACGTTTAACCACTGCAAACTTTTTTTCAAATGAACTAGTTGTGTTTTTCAGGTTTTTAAAGCAGCAAAATAAGGTACAGTGTCTTTAACCCACTAATCCTTGGGTCGCAGTATTTGTTTGCAGTTCGTACGCATTGGCTAAGTATGCTAATAGAGCAGTTAGCCCTGGATCGTGAGGGTTTTTTCCAAGAATTGAACAGAAATATTCGGAGCAAAGAGGTGAGTTTTGTTTTGCAGAAAAGGCTTGTAAAATGTGCAGTGTGCGTCATCTGAAAAGGTCCTTCAGACAATTGCACTGGGTCCTCACGGAACAGGGACAGGCCACAATGGTTTCTATGAGCCCACCCATGTAGTTTGAGTCCTGGGGAGGGTCTGGGGCCACAGCAGCAAATGAAAAGGGAAATTAAATTACAAACGAGTGCACATGATTCGAAATGTACGAGGCATTTTGAAATATCAATCACGGAAACAAGTATAAGCATAAAACATTCACACTTTCAAAACCTTCGTCCTGAGGTAGGCCTGGTTTGACTCTGGTCTAGTCCTGGTTTAGTCCTGGTTCAGTCCTGCTTTTATTCCCAGTTTAGCCACAATTTGGATGTGATGTGTGCAAGTAAGAATGCCCTCTAAAACCACACATGGGAATGACTAAATGCAAAACTCTAAAAATATATTAAATGGTCTGCACTATTGACAAATAACAATGAAATGTCTGAATCATAAATCATGCCCACAGACGTACAAACAAGGTTATTTTTTTACATTCTGCATCTAACAATAAAGCTATTATTATTTTGTATTTTTATTTTGGCTCGTTCCATTTTAAAAACACTAAATCTCTTATAGAGGTATAGGCCCCTGCTCAACATTTGAGATTATGACATCAATTCTCAAACGTTAAAGTGGTCCTATTCTGCAAAATCAGCTTTTAACCATTTTATAGTTGTTTTCCCTTCTCATTTACCCTCCAAACATTGAATTTGGTGTGATTTGTGCATGTTTCAGCTAGGGCTGAACGATCTATCGTTTTGGGACCGAAAATCGCGATCTCAGACAACACGATTTTGGCAGTGTCAAAGCCGTTTTTTCTGTTCCTAAAACCCAATTTAAAGGTGAAGTTTAGTTCTGCGTCGACTCAACACACACTGCAGCCATCGCCTTGTCGCCGTAATTTTTGATTATGGGTCTGCATCGAGGTCTATGCACTGCAAAGTAATTCACCACAACGTGAGGAGGCAACGATTTAAGCCTGGAGCTCGTGTAAAGTTTAACATCTCCAACGCTATCGAAACACAGAACAGACTCACCATCAGCAGCACATCCTCTGTCACAGAAAGAACACTCATATTCCACTGAGTCATGTCTTTTAGTCCGACAGAAGCTGAAGCGCATCAGCGCACAAGGAGCGAGCCGTTTTTTTCAGTGCTTCTAAGTTATGCGAATGAGCCATGTGGTTTTAAGTTTAGTTTCTGTAAAACGTAAACAAATGTGCCAAAGCTGAATTAAACACATTATTACTGAATGTATATTGAAAAAAGGAGTTTTGGTTTTGGTGTATGTAGAGTGGAGGTAGAGAGGACCAATCACAGCGCTTATTGTCTGTGTAAACTGGGTTTTATGGTCCAGCGTGAAATTGTCGGTGCAGGACTCTGGTATGATGTAAGTTTCTGTGATGTTTGCAAATGTTTAGGTGCACTGAAACTTGATTAAAAAAAAATTATTCATAGTGGATGAAATAAATCGAAATCGCAATATCTGCCAGAAAAAAAACACACTTCATTTTTTTCTCAAAATTGTTCAACCCTAGTTTCTGCAATCTTTAATCACTTATTTTCAAGATGCCATTTTGCTGATCAACTCCTGTTTTCACCTCCACACTCATGAGTCCATACTTACTTCATTCTTCAATTTTATTTGCTTAATCAGCGACACACTCAGGATACATCTAGTCATCGTGTGATCTGCAGCCAACCATAGGAGATGTTGGCAGCATGTGGGCACGCAGAAGTCTTTTATTAAGTTAAGTTTTAGATGAATATTGAGATTAAAAATGTCTAAATTATAGCACAATGATCCACGGGTGTCATAGATTAGAACTATATAGCAGACACAAGATACACTAAATTCTAATTCCTCAAAAGTACCTACCTTTTGCTTTGTTGACACTGCTGCAAACCCCTGGCCTTCTGTCACTGAACTTTACAATAAAAGCCCCTGAAATGTTTTTTCTTTCAAGGTGTGAAACGTCAGGATGAAGGAATGGATATTGGTTCGCCGTAGCTGTTACATTATTGGCTGTTATTACGTTATCAGTTGCTACAGGGTCGTTCAAAACCGCTCGGCCATTTATACTTAAAGACCTCACTTCAGCCACTGGACACTTTACCCAGGCTTCCTCCTTTGTCTCCTCACACACCAGCCTCTGTTTCCCCACACACCGGCCTCTGTTTCCCCACACACCTCTCTGCTCTCCTCATCAGTCTTCTCCTCTGCCAGTGCTGCTTGACATCTGGCACGAGGCTCACATTCTGGGGCCTGTGACCAATGTCCTCCATAACCAGGATATATGGCTCCATTAGGCTCCTGCTGATTATTTAATCATTTCTTAGATGGCTTTAATTGAAATGGTTTGATGGATGGGCGCGCCGTGGCTCTCCTTCCCAGCACGGGGGCCTAATCGCGGCTCTGTCCGGAGAGCTTCACCTTGGCTCTGAGGAAGACTTGAGTCACAAGGAGGAGGAGAAAGAGGTAGGACATGGGAGTTTAAAGAGGGCAGTTGATACTTTGCAGCTGATGTCATTCGCGTTTCCTGGAGGTGTGATGCTAACTGTGGGCACTGCTCCGTCTGATGCTATGTTAGGCTTTAATCTGAGTTGTTTTTTTGTTTTTTAACCACAATGTGATGAGAAAAAGCCGACTTGTTTGGAACAGGTGAGCTGATTTTGTGCCGTTAAACAAGTCACTCTCACCATTTTGTTGAAAATCAAACTCGTAAACAAGACCATGAACACTCGGAAAGATCACTGGCTCCTGAAAATGTGTTGTTTAAATCAACTTTCTAGTTTTTTTTTTGAGTTTTCAGATGATCTTTAAACTTTTAACAGTGTTTCCTTATGTGTGCATTGTGTCTCTATAGTAACTGCTGAACATTCCACCGTAGAAATACATATAGAACCCCCCCCCCAGTGTGATGATTGCCATTGTCATTGCAAAGTATCAATATCGATCAAACGATGTGAGGATATCAGTGAATTTTGTACAACCAAAGTGAATCGCCACCAGGTCAACTTATTAGTCAGGTCTATGTAGAGGCAAGCCTGGTCACGCTAAGAAAATATAGGAAAAAAAACTATAAATTTCATTGTTTCTTTTCACCAAAACTCAGCAGAAAGTGTGTTTGAAGTTTTATTAGAAGTAAAAATCTGCACAAAATACTTTTACTTTATACTCTAAGTACATTTTTAAAAGAGTACTTTGATACCTTTACTATTTTTTTCATGTGTTACTTTTACTTCATCTTTTTTCCCCCCTCTGGGATCTGTACTTTCTGAAACAAAATCGAGTACTTCTTCCATCATTAGAATTTGCAAACTACATCCATTCAAATTTGCAACACTGATTTGTTTTTCGATTAATCTCGAAGTCCTCCATTTGACTCGTGAAAAATGTTATGAAATAATGAAAGTTCAAGTCTGTTTTTTACATGTTTAGGGAGACCAAATGTCCCCGTTTTGATCCCTGTGTCCCCTGTCCCAACAGATTTATACAAAACCAGAGATTTGTCCCAGTTTTATACAAGAAATGTCCCACCTGTCCCTATTTTTGACCAATTTTGATCTAAACCAGGACTAAACTAAGACTAAACCAGGACTACATCAGTTCTAAACCAGGACTCTCACAATTTTTGGTGGCTGGCTATTTGCAAACTTCTTTGATATTAGCCCTTAAGACTCAGACGGGCCTCGTATTGAAGCTAAACAAAGACGTATTGACTTGCCGTGACTTGCTGACCCACATTACAGACGAGACATTAGAGAGAGACAGGGAGAGAGAGAGGGACCCTTTGGTTAGCGCACCCTTTAGTTTGGTGCTGCCGGATTAGCCCTCTCTGTAATCTATTGATCCTCGGGGAATGTTCCTTCGTAAGTCCCTCAATGGCTTCCTACTTAAACCCTCATCAAAGCAGAAGGCAAGGCGCCAGGCGAGCTGTTTATGTCAATACACTTAATGCGCCACTCTTCACGCCCCCCCCCCTCGCCGCCCCTCGCCGCCCTCGCCCCCCGCTCACTTTATAAATACCCCGCTGTAAATAATATTAAACAAACACAGTAATAAGTCGATTTTTCCTCGCGCGGCGTTCGGGGGTTGCACAAGGAGAGATTTGTGGAGCTTTTTTTTTTCCCGTCATACCGGTGGTTATCTTCCATCTCGGCAGCCAGGAAAGGTGCACGACGTTATTCCCTCGACCAAAACACGCCTGAAGAAGTTTTAGACATTATTTGTGCATGTTTGAGTAATCCAGTGATCTCTCTAGGGCTCTATTTGAACCCTTCTTATGGTTAGTTGTACCAAAAATCCAAGACACAAACTTTCGTTGGCCATTTTTCTTAAATTTACAAAAGCATGACACAAAATAGTTAGGTATGCACTGATCCGATACTTGTAATGGATACTGGCGCCGATACTGAGAAATTGGCTGGATCGGGTATCGGCTTCCATATATCGGTTCAGTCGATACCCTGGTTGGACACTTAATTTCTGTAATAAGACTATTTACTGATTGTAGTTGGCTGAGGTTTGGGACTTACAAGTCGTGACATGAACTCGAGTCAGAGTTGAGTTCCAATTTTTAGGACTTGAGACTTGACTTGATAAAATGGACTAAGACTTGGGACTCGACTTGGACTTGAAAGGCAGTGACTTGGGACTTGACTCTGGTTTGAGGTCTGTGACTTGACTTGATGCTTCTCCTAAAAATATATATGTTTTTAGAAAATACTTTTCTTTTTACAGTTGATACATGCAGTGTTTAATTTTACAGGAACGAACTGGAACATGTCCCTCACACTTTTCCATTTGTTACTTTGGATGGAACTGTGACATGGTATCCTCAAACGTACTACAGTATCATTCAGTAATATACAGAACAATACAGTTAAACAGAGGGAACTACATAGAACATGGTCTTTCCATTTCAAGGCAGACTACAAGACAAAATAACTGTTACTTAGCACTTTTCATCTGAATTCTTTCCGTTCCATTCTGACTGTAATGATTCACACAAAGACCCCGTTTACACTGAAACGTATCACCGTACTGGAAACGATCTGTGTCCACACATGTCGTTTCTGTGTCCGCAAGTCTTCCCTATCCACACAGCTTTGAGCATATTTGTTTATGTTTTACAGAAACGAAACTTAAAACCACATGGCTAATTTGCATAAACTAAGGCTCAAAAAACAGCTCGCTATTGTGCGCTGATGTGGTTCAGCTTCTGTTGGACTAAAGGACACGACTCAGTGGAATATGAGTGTTCTTTCTGTGACAGAGGGGTGTTCTGCTGATGGTGAGTCTGTTCTGTGTTTCTGTCGTGTTGGAGATGGTTCATGTTAAACGTTTCAGAGATTATACATCTGCAGGTCGTACACATACTGTTTATATGAATGGACATATATTCTAGCCTCTTAGTGTTTTGGCAGTGAATTACCTACTTTGCAGCTCATAGACCTACATCAGCGTATCAGTGTATCAGCGTTTTCAGGCGTCCACACAGTGCTGGATTTGTTTTCCATTGGATTAGTGTGGAAGAACACTGCATCCACAACGAAAACGACTTGAATACGAACTAGTGTGGACGGGGCCTAAGATCTTAACAAGACATTAAAAAAGGAAAAAAATAGCATTTCTACAACTCTTATGGTATATTTATATCTGTATTTATATGACTGTTTAAGTACAATTCAGTTTATTTTTTATTTGGTTTAAAGACTTGAAATGACTTGAAGCTCAAAGCAGACGACTTGGACTTGACTTGGACTCATGGGCCCGTGACTTGATACATGACTTGGACTTGCCTGTATTTGACTTAGGACTTGACTTGGACTTGAGGTCAAAGACTTGAAACTTACAAAACAATGACTTGGTCCCACCTCTGGTATTTGGCCCAGAAAGTCTCAGAATGTTTGATCTTTTATTTATGAAGTTGCCTTAAGTAACTTTTGATATATGAGGAAACAACATTATAACATAGAATATAGGCCCTTTAACCGTACTTGAATAATGTATCATACGTCCCCTTTAACGCCGCTCACCTCTCCTCCATACTGAGCATGTGTGATCCTAACTGACAGTAAAAAGGATGGATGCCGTGAATAAGCTCCAGGATCCAGGTCTGACCTTTGCCGAGAGGAGCTTAAAGCAGAACAGAGCACAGTGTGAGGAGATAGTTTTAGGTGTCAGAGTACGGAGAACCAGAGTGTACGAATGTGCGCGGTGACAGCTCAAGCTAAAGGTTGTGGGAACAGGAGGTTACGGGAAGAGGAGGACCTATTCTGCGGGTAATTTCATGCTTTCATTTGGCTAAGAGATTATAATATAGTGCCCGGGCAAATCCAGAACGATATCTCTGTACTTTTAATACAGAGAGATATCAGTCCCCACGACCTCTGCCTCGCCTCAAGAACCGACCACAACCGTCCAATCAGATAAGTTGATTTCAGTGATGCATGCGAAACAAAGGAGCTCATTGGTCACACATCATTTACAATCAAAATCACATTTCTCTATCCTCAGATGAACACAGATTAATTCTTCACAGAAATCCATCATGTTTTTCAGTCCCCTGAGATATTTTGATATTTTTTTCTTTTTCTGTTTTGATACGGACGGCCGTGCATGTCCTTGATTGGTTAATCCACATCTGATCTCGGGAAGATTCATCTGTGACTAGACTCATATTTTTGTGAAAATAAGTGAAAATGTGTGTATTCTGGATTCCAGATTAAAAAAAAAAAAAGGCTCATATATAAATGTATTTTGTGCTTTCTCTGTCCAGGGAGCTAAGATCTGAAACTCCCCTGAGGTGAAACTGGACTTGGACTGGGCTGGTTTTAAACTTAAACAGGTCTTGAAGAGAAGCCAAACATGTAACCACTGATAAACCATCAGTGAGGACCTGCATTTGTCTTTGTATATATGATCAATTATAATGTGAACCCTGTATATGTGTTTTTTCTGTTTGTTTAGTTTTAGTTTTTTTTTCTTTTCTGTAAAAGACATTGCAAATTAGTCTTGGATATAAATGCAGTAGTATATCATATGTCTAATGTACATACAGTACTTGTCCCCATAAATAAATGAAAAAATTAATACATTTAAAATCATAACTGAATGCTGCCCATCAGTATTCAGTATAATAATTTGAATGTTCTGTAGTACTTTATTAGCCAGGCTGGCGCCACCTAGTGCCTCCACTCAATTTCATTTCTCTCCAGTGACTAGTTCAGGAATCAGAATACACTAGACGGTTCACAAAAACCCCGGAAGTGCAAGTTCAGGCACCAGCCAATCAGCGAAGAGTCATATATTCTATGTTGGCAACTATTCTTGAGATCGAGGATTTAAAGCCGGAAAAAAGAGAATGTTATGGTGTTATGAGTGGTGAATTTTATCAAGGGGAAAGACGTTATTGCCCTTCTTCTTACAGGATTTGAGAAAAGCTTAATATACCAGTTAGCCCCATTAGCGTAGGGTGACCATATTTCGGTTTGTGAAAACCCAGACACCTTACCGGGGGTGGGAGGTGGGGCCTCGACTCTCTCCTCTCAACCTGTGCACATGGCCTCCCACGTGACCCAAATGGGCCAGAAAATGGAGAATTTTTTGTACAAGTCATCCTTAAATGTGCATTTGTGCTTCGGCGTGTTGCAGACTGACCGACTGTTTGTGTCTGCTCGCTCCTTCTGATGCACAGAGAGCTACGAAGAGACGCTCAATTTAATGGCCCAATGAAAGATCATGAAAACCCAGACATTTGCATCACTGTAAAAAAAAAAAAAAAAAAAAAAAGTATACCCAGGACAGGACGCAAAATACTGACATGTCCGGGGAAAAACAGACGTTTGGTCACCCTACGTTAGTGGTGCATTACATACGTGACTACCAAATAGCAGCAATTGGTTAAATGATAAAAAGTACCTGTCTACCAGTCTACCATCGAGCGAACGAATCCTAACACTGCGAGGTCAGACGGTTTCCAGGAAGTGAAACCGGCTGATGAATCAGGCTAGTTCTTTATAAGAACAGAACTGGCACATTTGTAATGGTTTGCAGGTTATAACATACAATATATATGTTAAAGGTGCATTGTGTAACTTTTCTGGTGGAGCAGGGGTCTCCAAACTGGAGCTCGGGAACTACCCACACTTTTCAAAGTAACTCACCAAGGGATTTCTGAATCATAAGTATTGCGCTGAATAACTAACATTAGATTTAATTAAATGTCTATTAACATTGTAAATGTGATGAGTCTTTGTGCACTAATACATGGAGAATAGTTGGGTGAATGTTTTACAGCCATCAAACTGTTCCATCTGATATTAGATTTACTCAGTTTCTTGTGACTGCTAAAGTGAGTAGCTCTCTTGTTTTTGTTTCTGTGGAGATGTCATT
This sequence comes from Boleophthalmus pectinirostris, assembly GCF_026225935.1. NCBI lineage: Eukaryota > Metazoa > Chordata > Actinopteri > Gobiiformes > Gobiidae > Boleophthalmus > Boleophthalmus pectinirostris. Next base: position 30,176,902 of record NW_026571070.1, read on the forward strand.
GTTCTGCCTTGAATGTTCCACAGTATGACATTAAACAACTCTATCTTACGTTTATTCAATTACAAGTGGTTTTAGAGCTCAAAACTACCTAGAAAAACAGATATTCTGACTGTAAGTGGGGTCGCCTCTCCACAGATCTGACCTGTAACTTGGTTTGTTTTAGTTTCTGTGATGATAGAAAGGTTTAATACCATACTATGAAACCTTCAGACAAAATAACATTTCCTCAGAGGAAAGCTACACAATGCAATTTTAAAAGATTTATAAGTTTATATTACACTAAAAAAAAAAAAAAGAATTTAGGCTGAGTTCTTCTCTTAAACTGAAAACACTCCAACTTCTTATGTCATGTGGTAATACAGGAAATGCTCCACTGTGTTTTTAAACTCCATACACCTTCACTAGAATCAATCCTTTCAGCTCTGGGATTTTCTCTTCTGAACTAAAGGTAAAAGGAGCTGTTCACTTGAAAACTACCACTTCATGACATCACTAGTTGCAGGTCTGGAGATGTAGACAGACTAATAATAAAAGATTACTCAAAAAAAACACAACTCCAGGTATATTTTTGTGGAGTTAACACCATTCTAACACGACTTAAAGCTCACAAGTGTCATTTTTGTATAATCACACCTTTCATATACGCTTACATTTTGTAATACGCTCCGGTGGCCTTTACGAAAACTCTAAACTCCCGTCGCAAATTTCCCACAACTTACACAAAGTAAAATAAACTTTTCTTTTCCCCGTAGCGCAATCCTTCCACTTAGTCCAATCCAAACAGGTCTTCTCACAGTCTCCATACGCTGCGTTATCTGTAAGCAAACAGGACGGTGATTACAGAGCGATAAGAAGCCGCTTGGACACACTGCGCTCTTGTGTTTTTCTAGCGCACGCAGGATTACCCGGCTCATTTATCAGCATATTAAACGTACAGGGGTTATCTGGGGCGGGAAAATGGCCGAACAGGACCAGAAAACCATGCTGTTAAGTGAGTTTGTTTTTCTAAGCGGTCGGGATCGTCGAGAAGACCGAGAAGGGACTTTTGTGTTTGTTTGTACAGTGAGCAGAGACGCACTGAGTAGCCAAAAATGGTACTGTTCTATTTATATATTTATTTTCCTCCTTTTTTTCTTCATACATTTTTTTTTATTAGTATGATGATGTTATTAGAACTTTTTTGCTGTGTGAAGTTCATGGAAATAGAAAGTTAAAATCATACTACGGAGAATTCTCCTTATAGATTAGTTTTATGAGATGCTGTGGAAGATCATTAGCCTGATTCATCAGCTGGTTTCACTGTGTGGAAACCGTCTGACCTCGCACCATTAGGAGTTTAAAAAAAAATGTATTTAATCAATCGCTGCTATTTGGTAGTGACATATGTAATGTGCCGCTAACGGGGCTAATTGGTATATTAAGCTTTTCCCAAATATAACGCATTTCTCCTTGATAAAATTCAAACATTCTCTTTGTTAAATCCTCGATCTTGGGAATCGTTGCCAACACAGAATGTCTGTCTTTGTCTACATCCATCTAGACGCTTTGTTTACTGTTGTGCTGTTCCACAAAAGGGACCCAGACAGACACTTGAGTTTAACATCATGGCTTCACAGCTCTTCGCTGATTGGCCAGTGCGCGGTCTATAACTTCTGGGCTTCTTGCAAACTGGCTTGTGTATTCTGATTCGTGACCTAGTCGCTGGAGAGAAATGAAACTGAGCGGAGGCACAAGGTGTCACCAGCCTGGCTAGAAGATTATGGTAAATGGTCACATTTTTCTATTGTGCTTTTCCACCACAGGCACTCAAGGTGGTTTACAACAAGGAACCACTCACCCATTCACACACCAGTGTACACAGACACTGGTGTGTGTAAGTGTCTTGCCCAAGGACACAATGAAAGCATTCATCTGTGGGAGCTGGAATCACACCATTCAACCTGTGGGTCAGTGGATCTGACCGCTCAACCTGTGATGTTTATGTTGAGAATTGGATTCGAACCACCAACCTTCAGATCAGTGGGCGAAATGCTCCACCAACTGAGCTACTGCCGCCCCCAGACAAACAAACAACATTTAAATGGAAACAAACAGCAGAATGCCCAGGATTATAAGAGTCAGGTTTGTGGAGATGCAAGCTTAAGGAGTAAGGACACAAGTTTTTCAGTGCAATAAAAGCACAAACAGTGAAAAACAAAACAAAACAAAGATTTTCTGTTAGTCTATGTTTTGGCAAAAAAGAAAGTTACATTATTGTGACTTTGAAGTAATATTACTGAGTGAAATTTAAAAATTAAGTAGTGGTCCAAAAAAGTACAAGAGTTTAAAAAAGTACTACTCAAGTAAGAGTAATTGTCAGGACATAATATCTGATTTATAATTTGAAGTTGGTCTAATTAACAGTACAAGACACAAAATAATACACAAAATCTGTCATTTTCAAAGGACAGACACAAAAATGAGACAAACTAAATTAGATCTGAAGGAGCGCTGCAAGAAACTCAAATGTCAAAATCATTTCATATTGTTACATGAAACTTTTGTCATTTAGACTTACTCACAGTGGGAAGAGTCTGTGGGATTCTGAACTGCTCTGTCAGATCATAACCACTAAACATCTGCAACACTACAGTAAAAGACAATAAAACAGAGCAGGGCAGATAGAGTGACGGACACAGAGGCGCAACATACAAACTCAGGACAATAATGAGAAGGAATAAAGGAAAATAATGAAAAGACTTTATTATTCACGTCTCGTAAAGTGGTAAATTTAAAAAAGGACCCTGATCTAAAATTTGATCAGCAAATTAGTGCTGTTGTAAAGTCTCGTTTTTTCCAGCTAAGACAACTGGCCAAAATTAAGCCTATTTTGTCAACAGAACAGTTTGAAACGCATGCATTTGTGACAACTAAATTGGACTATTGTAATGCACTTTATGTTGGTGTCAGCCAAAATGCACTTTGCCGTTTGATACGGGTCCAAAACTCAGGGCAGAGCACAGGCAGAATCTGTACCTGTTTTTAAATCACTCCTAAAAATGCACCTTTTTTCACTGGCTTTTAAGGAGTGAGATGTATATTTTTTGTTGAGTATCTTATTATTTACTATGTTTTTTAGTAGTTGTATTGTGTATTTTCTTGTACTGTCTTTGTCTATTCGATATTTGTGTACAGCATTTTGGCCAGAAGTAAAGATTTTAAAGTGCTTCATAAATAAAGTGGATATGGGATGGTAAAGTGCAGCATCTCATCCACATCATCCATAGAAATTGTCCTCTACAAATGACATCCAGTCCACAAAATCGAACTGTTAATCCAGTTTGAAGCGTTGTTTAAAAGTAAAAAGGTGGGAGTAGTTCCTCTTGTGGGTGTCTGTTTACGTCCACACAGCGCACGGATCGAGGTGAAGCTGCAGATTAATGATAGTGACTCTACTTCCTGTTAATCTTTTATGCTTTAAAAATCCTGTATCTGAAGTTTTGCACCACATTTCACAATTCACAAATATAATAACACAGTTTTGACTTGTATCTAAACAAGAAGTGCAGAGCTCTGATCTCTGAACACTTAACAGTCTCAAAGCGAGTGGTTTTACAGCTGACATGATTGCGATTACAACTTTACATATGGTCTGCAGACAGATCCCGCTGCAGTGTTTGCGATCGGAGATTTTAAGTCTCATAAGATTCTCCTCGTGTCTGTGGTGTGCACTTTTTGTTGCACGTTTAAAAATCGTTTAAGACTGAAAAATCCTGAAGTGTGTGGTGGCCTTTAGAGTACTGTTACTTCAACAAATGTTACCTAAGTAGGAGAAAAAGTATGGTGCCTGAAAACGGTTACACCCTTATCATCAGAAGGCCCCCTAGTCAGAAGGCCCACTAGTCAGAAAGTCCACTAGTCAGAAGGCCCACTAGTCAGAAAGTCCACTAGTCAGAAGGCCCACTAGTCAGAAAATCATTCCCTCTTCTATTGGATTGTCAGCAACATTTCTCTTGAACAATTGAATGTATATTTGATGAAAGCAACAGGGAATAATTCCTGGATATCAGGGAAGAATTAGTAAACTTTTGGATGTTTACCAATTAAAAATGGCTGCAACATCAACATTTTTAGAGATATTGACAGGAAAACCCATAATCATGCACAACAGCATTAGCTAAGGCCAGCATGACTTAATTTGTTGGTTTACAAACCCACCAATGCTATATTAAAAGAAAAAGATTTAAAATAAAATTGAAATGAAGGTTGTAGAGCTCGAATTACTGAACATTTTGCAAGTTGTTGCCTGAAAATCAGACAATTATTAACCCTGTTCCACTTAAGACAGACATTTCCACCCAAATCATTATTTCCTCAAACATTTTTGCTGTATTTTAAGGGTTTAATATATTTATTACTTTTAATATTTACTTTTTAAAATATTTAAAACTTGAAATACAATTTCATTTGTAACACGACCTGAACATGGATTTTCTGACTAGAGGCTCTTCTGATAATAAGGCTGACCCCCCTGAAAACCTCTGAGAAGTCAAATGAATTCAAAAAGTTCTCCAAGTAAATGCAACTATTAAAAAGTGCTCACCACGTCTGACAGTTGGCCCAATGATGTTTTTTGTGTATTTTTAAGTATATTTGCAGAGCGTTTGGAACAGTAATTAATCAATCTAATCAATAAATACAGTCTAGACCTAATCAACAGTTGTCATTCACTGGACAAGAAGTTCCAGACGTTGCCCTGTAGTGGATTATCGTCTCATTATTTGACACTAAATGCTCCAAAGCCCATTCTAATAAAGTTCTGCAGACTCAAGTGTATGTGTCTGAAAGCTTTCCAGTTTCACTATAATTTAATAAGAACTGGGAGACAAGATTTTAAGCCAAAGGTGTGTCAATCCTCAGACCACTTCACACAACTCTCACGGTGTTGAATGAAATATGAACCTTCCCTTGTTGAATTAAAACAGTGTACATTTTTGGCAGCATTTACAGCCTCTCGTCTCTCATAAAATAGTCAGCTCCAGATTCAGGGGCCAGGACACGGAAACACCCCTAAAATCTGATTGGCTCTAGGCATAAGTAACTATTTTCTACGTAATTTGACTTGTTACATTGAGAAACATTTGTATAATTCTTAATATTTTGAATTACGTTGTCATTAGAGGTGGGACTGGATAAAAGAAAAAAAAAATCTAATAAATTACAAGCTTTGTAATTAATTAATCTCTATTAATCGATAACAATATTTGCACCAAAAGCAATATTTATTTTATGTCAATGTTATGTTAGTGGACGTTCATCAAATAATACTAAGGATGTAACGATATCCAAATCTCTCAGTACGATATTATCACGATATGCATCTCACGGTACGATATTTTTGGCGATATTTTGGAGAAGCTCATGTTATTGTAGATTTTAAAATACCTTGACAAGATTTTGGTGTGAATTCCATCATATTCCCAAAAATTCAAGTCAAAAACATATTTCTGTGTGTTGTTTGCACTGAAATGAATCATGGGATATGTAGTTTCTGATGTTTATAAGCTGCTGCAATTCTAAAACCATGCAGTTAAGCAAAGGAACTTGTAATTCAATATACTGTGACAGCCCACGATATTATTGTGAGACTTCTGACGATACGATATCACGATATTTCGGTTATTGTTACATCTCTTTTAAGACTTAGACTTTTAAACTCAACTTTTTTAATGTCTAGAAAAATGTCTTGAACAAATAAACTGCATTTCATTTCAGAATAGCAGATAAAAGGTAAAACTGTCCAAAGTTGAAGAGACAGTTTCTGTGCTATAAAACTCTTTTCTGCACAGTTTGCAATAAACGACGCCTTTGTCAATACTTCCAGCGGGTCGTTTGTTGAATAGAAATTTACCGTCCAGTAGACCCAGAGAACTTTCATTCTCCATTCTTGTTGTATTGCACTGACAAATGTTCCTGCAATAAAATGCGTTCATATTTTTAATGCATTATTTTCTTTGGAATTAATTCATCATAATTAAGGCATTAATGTCCCACCTCTAGTTAGTTGTAAAATGGAATGGAAATTATTTAACTTTGCTTGGGATTTTCCAATATTTTGGCAATAAAGTTATCTATCTTCAATTAAGGTTTTATTCCTTAAAGTTCCTGTATTACACAAAACTGACTCTAGTGAGATTTAAGCCATGTTAGATCTTGACACGGAGATGTCTAGAGTTCTTCTTCTGAGGGAAAGTCCATCATTTGCTTGTCACCTTAAAGATCTGCTGCGAGATGTTCCACAATATTGGTGTTCAGTCGCATGGTGCCACAGAGCCAAGTTACAGGTCAGATCTGTGGAAAGGACCCCACTCACAGTAAGAATGCATGTTTTTTTGTTATTTGTATAAGTGCTCATATTGCACTATTTTCTGATCTATGTTATAATGTTGTTGCCTCATCACAAACAAACCTGGAGTTGCGTTTTGCATCTCCAAAGCTCAGAATGCTCTGTTGCATCTTGTGATGTCCTGAAGCAACATTTTTCAAGTTAACAGCTACAAATTACCTTTTGTTCAGTAGAGATATGCAATTCCAGGGCTGAAATGATCCAAATGATTCTAGTGAAGGTGTATGAAGTTTAAAAACACAGTGGAACACTATAATAGGAAGATTATCACATGACGTCATAATTTTCTATTTGAGTGAAGAACTCAGATTAAATATTCAGAATTTGTGTGAATGAAACAAAACAACTCCAGGTCTGATCAGAAAATAGCGTAATATGGGCAAAATAAAACTTGCAGTCTTACGATGAGTAGGGATCTTCTCCACAGATCTGACTTGTAACTTGGCCCTGTGGCACCACGCGATTGTCTCAGTGGAGATACATGAAAACAACGCTGTACTGTGGAACATCTCACGCTACCTAAATCTTTTTGGAGACAAGCAAATGATGAACTTTCCCTTCGAAAACTTACACCGAGAAAGAAGTCTGGACATCTCCCTGTCAAGATCTGGAGAAAAGTTAAAGTGCCATTTTACAGCAGTTTCTGTGCTCGCTCTGACAGTTTTGCATTTAAATAGTATCGTAAAGTTGAGGTGCTTCTGTATATGTAGAGAAAACTCTTTTCTGCACAGTTTGCAATAAACGACACCTTTGTCAATACTTCCATCGGGTCGTTTTTTGAATAGAAATTTACCGTCCAGCAGACCCAGAGAACTTTCATGTTCCACTGTTGTTGCAGTAGAACTGTGTGCGTCATTATATTTGTCGTACCCCGACCTGGAGCACTGACAAACATTCCACGTTGTTTGGCATTCAAACTGTGTTCATATTTTTAATGCATTATTTTCTTTGTACTTAATTTAGACGTTAATTAAAGCGCACTGTGTAACATTTGTGGTCATTTCATGGAAATTATTTTACTATTGTCACGTAGAAACAGAGGAGGACACAAAACGCAGGACTGCTTCAAAGTATTTAATGACCAATCCAAAAAAATCCAAAAACTTGAAACTGCCATGACACGAGACAAGGAGAAACTGACAGAGACAATATCTGGTTTTCACGTGACGTCACAGGGCGACGTTTGTCAGCGCAAAATCAGACGGAGGGCAGGAAGTGAACTGACTGGAGGAAAATGCCGATGTGTTGTGTAGTTTACGGCTGTGCCAACTGTTCTAACCGAGAGAAGGAAAAGTGATTTTTTTTAGAGTACCGAATATAGTCGTTCACAAAGGTCAGAAATGGGAAAAGCCGACAGAACAACGCCGTAAAAAGTGGATTACAAACCTGTTTGCAGTCGGGAGGAGCAGAATTCGTTAATCCTCGTGTCTGCAGTGAACACTTCGTGAAAGGTTTGGTACAAAGCTAAATTGTTTTTTGTGGTTTATCTAAACATAAACGAATCATTAACAGCTAAAGACGTTTGTTGACATTAAATAGTTCAGATAGAGGTCACTGCTGATACACTGCAGTTTTTCCCATAACGTCTATACACATAAAATAAGAGAAACGCTCACCCCGGCCAAGACCAAACCATAATCATCATTTAGACGTTTTGCACCGAGGTTGAGGATCCATCCACTGACAAAAAAAGTTCTATGCCTCCAAACTTTTGTACTTTGCCTTCATCTGTTGTCTGGTGTAGAACGATGTCTGAAGAGCTAAATAGTTGGTGATCTCCTCTCTCTCGATTGTCGGCAAATCTTTTACTTCGGTTGAAAATTCTCTCATTTTCAATAAGATCAGGGTCACGCCCAATATATTTGTGGACTAACTGCTCGTACTTTTGTCTTGCTACTGGCTCTAAATCCTGACAATAAGAACTCTTCTCCATATCTGTGTTCTCCAGAGCCGTGTTTGTCGTGTTTGTCTTCACTTCCTGCCCTCCACCTGAAATTCGCGCATCATCGTGATCACGTGACTGAAACCCTCCTATGGACCAACAAAGAGCAGAGGTGAACACAGGGTATAAATGCACACAGACACAGGTGAAACACATCAGGGCGGAGCAAACAATGAAGACTGGAAGTAAAACTCAAAACTACAAGCAGACACGACAAATGTCAAAATAAAATACTAAAGGCACACTACACTACAGGAAAAAGATCTCAAAATAACAAAAAAAACAACTACAAAACATGAACCATGACAACTATGCTTGTGATTTTCCAATAGTTTGTCAATAAAGTTATCTATCTTGCAATTAGTTTTATTACTTTATTGCAAAATGTCTCTAGTGAGGCTTAAGCCATGTTAGAATGTTGTTACCTCCTCCAAAACATAACTCGAGTTGTGTTTTGGATCTCCAAAGCTCAGAATGCTATGTTCTATCTTGTGATGTCATGAAGCGACATAATAGCTCCTTTTACCTTTAGTTCAGTAGAGATTGGCAATATAAGGGCTGAAATGATCCAAAATTCTAGTGAAGGTGTGTGAAGTTTAAAAACACAGAGGAGAACTATAATAGGAAGATTATCACATGACATCATAAATTTCTATTTGAGCAAAGAACTCAGCTTAAATATTCAGAATTTGTGTGAATGAAACAAAACACAACTCCAGGTCAGATCAGAAAATAGCATAATATGGGCAAAAAAACATGCATTCTTGCTATGAGTGGGGTCCTCTCCACAGATCTGACCTGTAACTTTGCTCTATGGCATCAAACAATTGTTACAGTGGTCATACTGTATTTTCCGCACTATTATCATAAATGGTCTATTTTCAAACCTTTTTCACAAATAAACTGCACCGGACTTTAAAGGAAACCCAACAGTGTGATGGGTGAGTGGTTTTGTTTGTTTGTGTTGTTCACGGTGACTCTGGGCTTTGTTCAGTTGTGGCGTGTAGGGAGGGTGTGTCTGGGACCAACGGATTGTCGGCGTGTTCGCAGTGACTCAGTTGTTCAATTGTGTCTAGAAGTGGCACATTGCACTCGCTTTTTCGATTCGTTCCTCCGTTCCGTTCCTCGTCGGTGTGGAGTGATGAGTGTGTCTGTGGGTGTGTTTTGCTGTGCGGTCACTGTCTGCTCGGTGTGTGTTTGTGTGTTCTGTGGGTGGTGCGGCTTTGTAGTTTACTGACGTCGTGCTGGGACACTGGAGTGGATTCGTGTACAGGACGCTCTGGATTGCAAGGCGCATGGTCGTTTTTTGATGGGGTTGGAATCTTAAGAGCACGTCTAAGGCTACGTTCAGACTGCAGGGCTTAATGCTCAATTCCGATTTTTTTGGGAAATCCGATGTTCTTGCGAGGTTGTTCACATTTCCAATTAAATGTGACTTGTATGTGACTCCAGTGTGAACATTAAATGGCCCAAAAGTGTCCCACATGTGACACTGGAGACACGACGACGTCAACTGCAGCGAGCGTCTCTGTGTTTACAGAAGTTGTCCAAACATGGACGCAGCACTGAACACCTGGAGATTTTAAAGTTCCTCTCGTACCGGAGCCCGAACATGAACAACTTACTTGTTTTAAGGAGGAGATTGAGAAGGAGAAGGACGAGGTTTTTGGTCGTGGTGTTTTGTGGGACAGCGGCAGCAACGTCTGTTGAAAGGAACATGGGGATGTGGAGACGGAGCCAAGAGTGGTGAGTGGTGATGTGCTTTACTTCAGTGACATGAAGTTCATTAACAATTTTCGCCTACTTCAGCACAGAATAGTGACGTTTGTGGCTTGTTGATAACATGTAGGTGGATGAATGCACTTTGGCCGTTCAGACTGAAGTCACATGTCAAAAGATCAGATATGTATCGGTTTCAGGAGCACATATCCAAGTGTCCTGGGTCGCATTTGAAAAAAATTGGATCTGTGTCGTTCAGACTGTCATTAAAAGATCAGATACAGGTCACATAGAGGCCAAAAAATCAGATTTGGGTCACTTCAGGCTGCAGTCTGAACGTAGCCTAATAACCCGGAAAGTACGGTACTTGAAATGAACGTCATACTGTGGAACATTAAGACTACGTAGATCTTCTTGGAGACCAACAAATGACGGACTTTCCCTTACAAAACTCACATCGTGAAAGAAGTCTGGACATTTCCGTGTCAAGATCTGAAGAAAAGTTGTGAAGTGTCTTGCTCATATAAACAACGACAGCATGTTCTTTTAGTTGGCGTCTGATGTCTTCAACCTCAAAACTGCTGCTATAGAAGTTGACTACGTAAGTTTTAAACACAACTAAAGGTTCTTTGTACGGCAGTGTCCTCGGTTTGGCCGTACGGGAGTGTGTGCTCAGGCGTACCAGATAAGAGAAGCCCCAGTTTGTTGAAATTCAAATATGTGAAACTCATTTTCTCCAAATCACACACTCGGCTAGATATTCTGTGCTCTGAACATGGAGGTATTTGGTGATGAAAGTTTGCACGTGTCAAAGCCGTCGCCATGGTGACACGCAATTACTCTCTCTTTGCATAAATGAGTCGGGATAAATTAGAAATCCAATTTGTATTGTTTGCTATGCTCAGAATAGATTACAAATGTATCAAGCCAGCTGATGCTAATTTGGTTGGCAGCCGGTGATGTGGGGAGGAGGAGGAGGAGGAGGAAGAGGGAGATGGAGGGAAGAGGGGGAGAGGACGAGATGGGACTAGTCTATTTGTCATCTGCTTTATTTACAGCAGACAGTCTCGATACAGGCGTGGCTTACAATCAGTATAAGTACAAAAACTACTCTATACAGAGGTCTGTGTACCATTTGTTCTTTTGAAATTGAATGAAGAACGAACAATAAAATGGGAAAACAGTTTGTTACCTCCGCCAAGGTGGTTATGTTTTTGCCGGCGTTTGTCTGTTTGTTTGTTTGTTTGTTTGTTTGTCTGTTAGCAACATAACTCAAAAAGTTATGGACCGATTTTGATGAAATCGGATTTGTTGGAAATGTGAAAAGGAAGAACTGATTTCATTTTGGGGGTGATCCGGAAGAAATCCTGGATTCTGGATCACTTTGAAATTTTAGTTAACATTGTGGTAAATGGGGCCAAAAATTTTGTTTCTCAATATCTCGGTTAATTATTAACCAAACCCCATGAAATTTGACTCAGGGATGAACAATGGGATCCTCTTTCATATTCCAAAGGCTGATCCGGATCTGATCCAGAAGACTGATTTTATTGCAATTTATAAAAAATGGGGGTAGTCCTTGGCGGAGGTCTGCGCTCTCTGACTGCTTTTCTAGTTATTTCATTATTTCATTTTAGTGCAAAGTTTACTTCGGATAACACCAATCAGAAAACTGTGCCTATTTTAATTTTAGAATTTTATTCTCTGGTTTATTTCCCCCCGGAAGTTCAGCGAAGCATGTGAATTCAGTGTCAGCCATGGATCTATATTAAAAACTATTTTTTTATAGTTTTGTGGTGTCAACTGAACAAAGTAGAGTTTATCACCTGCTGCTTCCTGTTTCATGTCATGGAGTTCAACAATTACTTTTTAAGACACGAAAGTAAATGCGTCACCATAAAAGAAGAGAACATGTTTGTCCACAAAATTACAACGATTTTTCAGGTAAGTCCTTTTGGCAGCAGAACTTCTGGGGCAGAGAGAAAACAATATAGCTGCTTATCCAGCTCCAGGGCCACTTATGGCCCTTTGATTGACTCTGATGGGCTTGTTTATGATAATTTGGAATAACAAAATAAACATATTTTATAATTTTACCTCATGCTTGGACTAAAGCTGCATTGCTTTTACTTTAGACCCGTTTTTTTTTTGTAAGGCAACCTCACTTTTTCATTGCTTAGTCAAAACAAACTTTTACCAGTCTTACCAGCTCATCAAAACATGATATTTACTGCTTTTTATAAAGAAATACAATTAATATTATACAGAATTGAGTTAAGCATTTTGGCCTCCACAATATTTTCTGTTTCTCATGTGGCCCCATGAAAAAAGAATTGCCCACCCCTGGTCTAGAACGCACTCTTACGTCAAAGCACAAAGGGTCAGGGTTTGATCCTTGGGGTCGCCGGGTCGTTCTATGCAGAGTTTGCATGTTCTCCCCCGTGTCCAGGTGCAAAACATGCAGCATAGGTCAAATCTTACAGCTAAGGTAGTCCTGACCAAGACTAGACCAAGATCTGCAGATGGGTCCCCAGGCGCAGGACTGCAGCACTCACTGTTCCTGACAGGTTGTTCCAGCAGCACTGAAGGATGGACAAATGCAGAGGACAATGTTTCCAACGGGAACAATAATAAGAATAAAACATTTTATTTATAGAGCACTTTTCTAAATGCTCAAAAAGACTGTATAAATAGAAAATAAGTGTACATATAAAAAACAAGGTCTTTAGACAAAATGTGAACATATAGGCATGATAATAAAAGTAGGTTAGACATTAGAAGCAGTTCTAAATAGATGAGTTTTAAGTAGTTTCTTGAAGGTGGACAGTTCAGTACAGTAATGCAGTGTTCCCAAACTTTTTTTCTGGGGACCAACATTTTAAAAGTCACAAACCTTCGCGACCCAATTTAAAAGACATTATTTGTAAATCACAAAATGAAGGTGGATTTGACCATTATTGAACATTATATTTTATTGTTGACTGAGTGATCGTGTCTCTCTGAACAATTAGTTTTAAACAATGAAAAACAGTCAATGAAGCATCAATAAAAGGATCCAAAAGTCGCCTATTTGGACATTTACTGTAGCCCATTTCTTTTTCTTTTCAACATTCAATTGAACCAGCAATATTGGAACAAAATACTCAATAAAATAATTACAAAAAGATTAGAAATGATAAAAAGAACATCTTAACAGTTCAACGTGTGTCAGAACTGTATATCGCAGACCTCAATGCAGATCGTGACAAGGCGACCCAAAAAAAATCTCCAGGGGTTGGGGGAGGCGATGGAGAAGTTTCTATCTCCCCAGGTTCGGAGCTTGGTCCTACGGGGAGGGACAGGACGTTGGGCGATGGAGTGATGGGGTGCAGCAGGTCTGAAAGGTAAGAGGTTGTGGAGGATTTTGAAGGTGACGAGGAGGACTTTGAAGTGGATGCGCCGATGGGTGAGGAGCCGGTGGAGGTTCTGGAGGACAAGGGAGATATGTTCATGTGACCGTGTGTGTGAGAAGAGGGGAGCAGTGGAGTATTGAAGTATTTTGAGAGTTCTTTAGGATGTACTATATAGAATGCTAATGCAGTAGTCAATTCTGAAGGTGGTGGTAACTTTGTTTTTATTGATTTTTAGAAACCATTTCAAAACATACAAAAAACAATACAAATCAAAACCTTGTAACAAAAGTCTGGAGTTACAGGTTCTTATTTAAACATGCATTTGGTTATGACACTTTAATGTACTATGTTATTTTACTGGTGTCATTTATGCATTCCACTTTTCCCATTCGTATTTGCAGCCTTTCAGTTTAAGATGTTATTTTTTCCATCACTGAAATATTCTCCACAATCCTGATCCAGTCTTGTTGTGCGTGTGTGGATCTGGTTGCAACCAACTCTTTGTAATTCCCTTTTTAGATGCAGGTAGAACAATTTTTTTGTCAGATACTTGTCAACATTCCTTACTACATCTGATATATTTCCCAGACACATCACCAGAGAAGTGTTTGGAATTCCAAAACCAGGATACTAGTTAAAGTTGCATTTAATTGTTCATAATATACCCGAATTTTCAGTCAACTCCAAAACACATGTGTGATCAGCCTCCATTTCTCCACCAAACCTCCAGCACTACTGCGAGCTGGAGCTCTAACTACTCTTGATTTTAGGTGTAATGAAAAAAATCGTGTCAAATTATTCCAGCAATATTCCACCTCCAGTCCACCTTAAACTTGGCCTGATTCATCAGCTGGTTTCACTTCATGGAAACCGTCTGACCTCGCAGCATTAGGATTCGTTTGCTCAACAGTAGGCGGGTACTTTTTTTATTTTACCAATCTCTGTTATTTGGTCGTGACGTATGTAATGCGCCATATCCCGTAAAATAAAATGTTTGATAAAATTCACCAAACATTCTCTTTGTTCGGGCTTTAAATCCTCGATCTCTGGAATCTTTGCCAACACAGAATGTATGTCTTTGTCTACATCCATCTCGACCGCTTTGTTTACTGTTGTGTTGTTCCACAAAAGGGACCCAGGCAGGCGCTTGAGTTTGACGTCATGGCTTCACAGTTCTTCGCTGATTGGCCGGTGCGCAGTCTACAACTTCCGGGGTTCTTGCAAACTGTCTAGTGTATTGGCGAGGAGAAAATTCAGTTTGTCGACTGGACAAAAGTTAGTTTGGTTGAAGATGTTTCGCAGCTTCATCCAAGCTGCTTCTTCAGTTCTGGTCAGATGCTGGTGGACACTTCCTTATATCTGTAGGGAGGAGTTAACTACACTGAAACTAACACACACACTTGTTTACAGTTTCTGTTTGGTAGTTCGGCCTATTGACCTGGGCAGGGTGTGGGGTCTAATTAGCAGAACAATTCATGGCCATAATGGAGCTTCCACACCTCTGTTGTTCTCTTGTTTGTTTTCATTTAGGTTTGAGGATGAAGTTGTAAATAGGAGCTAAATGGTGTCTGAGTCCTCCATTTCTGTTTAGAGTGTCCACCAGCATTCTGACCAGAACTGAAGAAGCAGCTTGGATGAGCTGCAAAACGTCTTCAACCAAACTAACTTTTGTCCAATCGACAAACTGAATTTTTTCTCCTCGCCATGGATTCTACTTGGACGACTGAGGGATTCTTCACATGTCTAGTGTTTTATTGTATTCTGATTCCTGACCTAGTTGCAAGAGAGAAATGCCTGGCTACCTTAAACTATAGCCTGGCTACCTTAACTCTTTCCCCCACGAAGACGACATTTGACGACCCTTCCCTTGTTTCCTTAATGACGTCTTTTGACACCTCCGCTGTATCACTAAAGACATGATTTGATGACCGTTACAAATGTCTCGGTTTTTCACATGTAAACAGAGGCTGTGATAGGTGGGGGCCACTACAACCCACACATACTAATATATGTATGAGTTGTTCCAAGCAGGTGTCCAAGGGGGAAAGAGTTAAACTATAGCCTGGCTACCTTAAACTATAACCAGGTAAAAACTGTCTAACCCAGGCCTAAACCAGGTTCAAAGTCTAATTGTGGCACAGGGACACAGTGGTTATTGCTCTCACCTCACTGCAAGAAGGTCCTGGGTTTGACTCTCAGGAAGAGTGAGGCGTTTTTGTATGGAGTTTGCAAGTTCTCCCTTAGTGTACGCAGCAAAAATAAATGCTTTTAAATCAAAACTACGATCAATTTTGGTGGGAGTAAATATTTCATACTTTGCACCGGTTTGACCTAAAAACGTTTTCCCAAAAACAACTTTAATCACCAGCTCAGGCACTTTCCTTCAGAGCCCTTCTAAATCGTACATGTTCCAATGGTGCGCATTAGCATATCGCCCAAAGGTGAGACATAGTGATCCTGCAGAGATGGTACGTGTGGGGGAGGTGATGTGGAAGGAGTCATGTTTGTAATGTTAATTTCAGTTCCCTATGGGTCCTGTGCAGCGGGCGGGTTGGTGCTGCAGACTAAATCAAGGATTCTGGGCGATTCTAGTGAAAATATCTATGCATCGCACGAATTATGGGCAAAACATGTTTACGTTCAGACTGTACCCTGGGCATTTCAGAACATCAATGGACAGATGGGTCAGATTCAGAGTTACAGCTCATATGTGTGTGATGATGGGGGAATTATGTATGCGCAAAACAATACTTCATAGTTTTACCTTGAATTAGTTGTTGCGATTGGAATAAGTGAAGTGTGGAGAACAAGAAAACTGCAGAAATGGAGTCGAGAATTCCATGTTAAAATGTGGTGCTTTTGAATTATGCAAAGTTTAGTATTTTGAAGATTTGACCCTATTTGTCCTCTCATCTAAAACATGCTACGTTTTAGATGTCAACCATGCATGTTTTGAGTAATCTAGCGATCTCTCTCAGTCTCTATTTGAACCATAGTCTGAATAAAGAAGTGGACTCAGGAGGTGTGACGTTACCCATAGCGTTCGGCTCCAGTCAAATGAAGCTTACACAGCTTACTTAGGTTTACAGTTATAGGAGTGAATTTGGGAAAGAAGGCACCTGATTTGTTCGTTATTAAAGTTCATATCTTGATTTATGGGCAAAATAGCATAATAAAAAAACAGGATCACAGAGAGTGTTTATATACTGTATTTTTCGGACAATAAGGCACACTTAAAATCTTTTATTTTTCTCAAAAACCAACAGTACGCCTTGTAATCTGGTTATACATTAAAGGTTGTATGGAAGGATTTTTTTTTTTTGTTTAAAATTGTCATTGAAAGTTTAAAATACCATTACAGAGACGCAGCAGCCTTTTAATTATGATGACCGAAAAAAAAAGAAAGAATGAAAATCTATCAGTTGTGGACGTAGTGAGGCCAGATAAACATCAGCCAATAGAAAACGAGGCTCCATCTTTTTCCATTGGCTGTTAGGTTGTCAGTCAAACTCCCTACATTTTTAGTGTAACTGACTCATCGGCACTCGGGGATTATGTGGTTTATGCAGCGGTTCTTAGAGGCTTTTTCAAACGGTCGCTTCCTCGCAATTCGCACAAAGTTTGTTGCGATGGCGGACGAGAATCCAAGACCAGTTCACCCCAAAAGAAAGTCCGAAGGGTCTAAAAACTGACACGTCGGTCACTAAAATATTTCTAGGCAGGTCACTTCAACGGTAATTCTGAACATGCACTGGATGTAAACACATGTGATTTCTAGAGTAAAGAGGCGGGAGGAGGAGATGTTTCTACTGAGGAAGGTGGTGTCACACATGCACAACATTTGTAAAAGGACTGTCGCTGTATTTCACTTCCCTTAAAAAATCCTCTATACAACCTTTAATTCTGGTTATGCTGACTGACATCGAACTGATTTTATGTGGTACACGGCGCTCAAAAATCTGTCAAAATGTTTTAGTACGACTTTGGTAAGCTATGAAGATGCACCGCTTGATGGATTGTCGGAGCATTACGGTTACTGTAGTCAGGAGTCTTGTGACGTAGCAGAATAAGGAGCGAGCATTTTTTTCAGCGCTTATGGTTTATGCAAATTAGGCATGTGGTTTTAAGTTTAATTTGTATAAAACGTAAACAAATGTGCGCAAAGCTGCATTAAACACATTATTACTCAATGTATAGTTGAGTCGTCCTCGTAGGAAATAAAGAAAAAAAAAAAACTAAAATGATCCACCCACTTTCACATTCATAATCCACATTCACCAAGACAGGGAGGCAACACCGAATTATGCCACGATCTGCCAATGGATCGTGGACGCCTGGGCTAAGGATCAGTCGCAAGTGTCATTTTGCTTTGCTTATTGCGCCTTATAATCCTGTGCGACTTATGTATTTCATTTCATTTATTTATTTGTTTGAGCCAGGTACAACAAAATTCAAAAACAACAACAAAAAAAATAAAGATATGTACATGAACATATGAAGTTTAAAAAAACTTATGGAGTCCTACCCCAATTGTTTTACATAATCACGGGGTTCACTTACAACAACAACAACAAACAACAACCAACAACAACAACCACAACAACCACCACCACCAACAACAACCTCCACCAACAACAAAAACAACCAACAACAACAACCAACAACCACCACCACCAACAACAACCTCCAACAACAACAACCAACAAACACAACAACCACCACCACCACCAACAAAAACAACCACCAACAACAACCAACAACAACAACCACAACAACCACCACCACCAACAACAACCTCCACCAACAACAAAAACAACCAACAACAACAACCAACAACAACAACCAACAACCACCACCACCAACAACAACCTCCAACAACAACAACCAACAAACACAACAACCACCACCACCAACAACAAAAACAACCACCAACAACAACCAACAATCACAACAACCACCACCACCAACAAAAACAACAACCAACAACAACCAACAACCACAACAACCACCACCACCAACAAAAACAACCACCAACAACAACCACAACAACCACCACCACCAACAACAAAAACAACCACCAACAACAACCACAACAACCACCACCACCAACAACAAAAACAACCACCAACAACAACCACAACAACCACCACCAACAACAACCACAACAACCACCACCAACAACAACAAAAACAACCAACAACAACAACCAACAATCACAACAACCACCACCACCAACAAAAACAACAACCACAACAACCACCACCACCAACAACAACCAACAACAACCACCACTACCAACAACAACCAACAACAACAACAACAACCAACAACAACCTCCACCAACAACAAAAACAACCACCAACAACAACCAACAATCACAACAATAACCACCAACAACAACAACCAACAACAACAACCACAACAACCACCACCACCAACAACAACCTCCACCAACAACAACAACAACCAACAACCACAACAACCACCACCACCAACAACAAAAACAACCACCAACAACAACAACAACCAACAACCACAACAACAACCTCCACCAACAACAAAAACAACCACCAACAACAACCAACAACAACCAACAATCACAACCACCACCAACAAAAACAACAACCAACAACCACAACAACCACCACCACCAACAACAACCACAACAACAACCTCCACCAATAACAACAACCACCACCAACAACAACCTCCACCAACAACAAAAACAACCACCAACAACAACCAACAACCACAATAACCACCACCACCAACAACAACCAACAACCACAACAACCACCACCACCAACAACAACTTCCACCAACAACAACAACAACCAACAACCACAACAACCACCACCAACAACAACATTATTTTATTTTTTTTTTTTTATTATTATTAGGTATGAAAATAGATGAGATAATTCAACATTATTGATATTGCGCCTTATAATCCGATGTGCCTTATAGTCAGAAAAATACGATAAATAAGATAAAATGATGAGACTCACTGCAGCAGTTACATAGAGAGCGGCAATGTTTTTCTCAAACAAAGTGAATTGGAGCCCAAGTCCATGGAGCCAGCAGCGCTCCTAAACTCACTTCCTCTTTGGAACAGGGTGGTCAGCTGTGTCCATTTACAGTGTATGATTCGAACCCTCTTTGCTGTTAACCGTACAAACCCAGACCTCTTATACAACGCTCAGCCCAAAAGCCCACATCACCCATGCTCTCATCCCAGTGTAATACCCCACGAGACTTTAAATCACTTCACGCACTGTCAAAGCAGATGTGTGGTCTAATAAATCACTTGATGTATGTTCAGCGTTTAAGAATTCACAGAACACTGTCTTTCTCGTCTCCATCAAAGACCACGTGCAACCTTTTGAGCGGCATAAAGCAACAGCTGACTCAATTAGAGCTAACAGAGATTCTGATGGAAACAACGCAGTGAAAAATAGGCTTCACCATAGGCACCGATTCTGTGGTGAAGAGGGACCGGAGCACCCATGTGAATTTTCTTATATTGACTGTATTTTTGCGAGTTTGTGCCTATAGCTTATTTAGCCTAGAATGTTATATGTCCCCTCTGTGCTGTCAGTCATTTCAGTGAGTTTTGTGGGTCTGATCTGAAGACTGGAGTAACTCTTTGTGTGATAATGTTAAAATCCACGACTGTGCACAAGCAGGGATCACCAACAGAACTGAACTCAACAGTCTACAGTGTTGGGGAGTAACAGATTACATGTACCAGAGTTACGTAATCACAGTACAAATTATGAGTAACTGTATTCAGTTACAGTTACTGTTTCAGTGAGTGGTAATTGGATTACAGTTACTTTGAAAAAAGTTACTTGAAATAAGTGGATTACATGGCAGTATTTTCCTGTTTTTACATTTTGGGCTATATCCCTTTTTTTTTTTTTTTTTTTTTTCGTAATTCCACTCATTGCCAGACACTAAACCAGGACTAAACCAGGACTAAACCAGGTCTAAAACCAGGTTTAAACCAGGTCTAAACCAGGTCTAAACCAGGTCTAAAACCAGGTCTAAACCAGGTCTAAACCAGGTCTAAACCAGGTCTAAAACCAGGTCTAAAACCAGGTCTAAAACCAGGTTTAAACCAGGTCTAAAACCAGGTCTAAACCAGGACTAAACCAGGTCTAAACCAGGTCTAAACCAGGTCTAAACCAGGTCTAAAACCAGGTCTAAAACCAGGTCTAAACCAGGTCTAAACCAGGTCTAAAACCAGGTCTAAAACCAGGTCTAAACTAGGTCTAAACCAGGTCTAAAACCAGGACTAAAACCAGGTCTAAAACAGGATTTAACAGGACTAAACATGCTGCGCGGATGTGTCTCCTTCTCTTCTATCAATAATATTTTTAATACGGTCAAGGAAAGTCTGGGCTTTTTATTTTCTTTTAGCAGACAAAACTTCTTATGTGAAGATGTCCTCGTCTTTGCTTCTCTAAAGCAAATCAAGTAATCTAGAGTATTCAGATTACATTACTCACTTTAAGTAATTTAATGGATTACGTTACAAACTACATTTTGGGGTATGTAATCTGTAATCTGTAGGGGAATACATTTTAAAAGTCACCTTCCCAACACTGACGGTCTATAGGACAAAATGAATGCTGTCCACTCAGAACAATCTACTGGGGCATTATGAGACACCAGAGACAGTGACATGAGGATGTGAGAAAATCTGAACAGACGACACAGTCACAAACTCTAGTGGAGCAGTAAAACTACGTGGACCCGCTGGTCAGTGAACGCTCTTTGCAAGTCCAGCACTATGGAAGCTCTGAGCATCTACTTGGAAAAAATAAAAAATAAATCTGCACTTGTATGGGCTTCATGTATATACAATGTAGGGCTGCTCGATTAATGAAAAAAAATCATTATCGCGATTATTTTGGTCAATCCTGAAATCATGATTATTCAAATGATTGTTTTGTTAGTTACACGATGAATTTATTCAGCATTTCTAAAACACTTTGTTATTCATAATTTACGCAAAACTTCCAAACTGAAAATAAATATAGGCTACAAATCTGTACCTTAGTGCAGTTTTGCGATGTATAAAACATAAAATTTATAAAATATACTTTGAACATGAAATAAGGCAGAAAAAACATAAATGTATCCAAAATAAACTATAGATCCAGTTGTTCTACAATCTCTATATTTAAAAAATAAAAATAACTTATTTATATAAAAATATCATGCATTTTGGATTTTCTTATTATAAGTACAAGTAAAGTCTTACTCCATTGGCAGATCATTTTACTTGTCAAACTTGTTAAACTAACTTAAATTAAGAATATTTTTATTTATTTAAGTCACTTCAACTTGACAAGTCAAATGATCTACTAATGGAATAAGTGCTTTTCTTAATTCAAGCAACATTTGATTTTGTGTCTTATTTTAAGTGCAAAAGTGTAGCAAGATGCATTTTCATATTTTAAGTACAAAATGTCTTGTTCCATTGGCAGATCATTTTACTTGTCAAGTGAAATTTACTCAATCATGATCAAACATTCTTAATTCAAGTCATTTTAACTTGACTAGA
Source organism: Boleophthalmus pectinirostris (assembly GCF_026225935.1). Classification (NCBI taxonomy): domain Eukaryota; kingdom Metazoa; phylum Chordata; class Actinopteri; order Gobiiformes; family Gobiidae; genus Boleophthalmus; species Boleophthalmus pectinirostris. Next base: position 30,198,912 of record NW_026571070.1, read on the forward strand.
TTTAGTTTTTTTTGCAGTGCAGGTTTGATTTCTGGATCATCGGGTCTTTCTGGGTGAAGTTTGCATGTTCTCTCTGTGTCTGTGTGGCTTTCTGAGCACTTCAGTGTCTTCCATCAACCCAACACATGATGCACAATAGGTAAAACCCACCAGCCTAAGAATTTTTTAATTTTATTTGCAAACTAAATACATTACAGAATTTAGGGACAAAACAACATACAAGATAGAAGACGAAGAGTAAGATCAAAGATTACATACATATAGGCGAGTTTCATTGTTGACAAAAGCGCGCGTTGCATGCTGGGAATTATTTTGGTTGGCGGCAATAAACACTAATTCAACATGACGCACGGAGCGAAAAAGCTCGTAAAGGGTTTTGACCAGAAATTGATCATAAGCATCGACGGACGCCAAATCACCCTTTTCAACCCCTACAAAGCCTGGACCAAACCAAATTTCTGGCCAGAACAACTACCTGGACAAACATTCACTTGGGCGATATCCACAATGACTTGGGGGAAACTCCTGGGTCATTACAGCAGAAAAGATGAAAACCTCCATGAGTCTCGATGTGTTGTTGAACTTGTTGGAGTCCACAGTTTGTTAGGATCTTCTACGTTTGCTCTGCGAATGTTTGAAAGCCGTTTAATTCACCGTTAGCGGTTCTTTTCACTCAGAATACGAAAAAGACATTTTCCTTCTTCCGTGCTTCTATTTGTGCATCCGATAATGCAGCAGGAATTTACCATTATCGAGGATAAACACACGAGGTTACGCACTGTGTTTGACGCTATCGTGTTTCTTGCCTCCGACCAAAATATTTCCCAGCATGCAACGCGGGCTTTTAATAACAATGACATCAGCTCGAAACTCGCCTATAAGGACAAAGGTGACAGTGTGGACATTATGTGTGTATGTGTGTGTATGTGTGTGTGTGTGTGTGTGTGTGATGTGTGTGTGTATGTGTGTGCACGCAAGCAAAAATGAAAAAAGGTCATGGAGATATTTCCACAGGTGCACCACGCTCTGCCCACTCATCCTGAGATCCCAAAATAAACTTTGTAAAGCTTTATCCTTTCAACTCGAATATATGAGTTTGGAGATCGTTTGATACGCAAATCGAAATCGCAGTCAAAATTCGATCAATTGCACAGCCTTAATAGAACGGGGCTGTGGTTCACTTTCTCTTCTCAACAAAAAGATTGTGGGTTCAATTCTGGGCCCCTGTTTCCCTTGGGTTTCATGTGTACAGCTGGATCATCCTTGACCAACATTTCAACTCACGGTCTGCATCTGTTATATATGGTACGCTACTGTGGGTTTTCTTTTAATAGTCTTAATAAAGTGTGAACACAGACATGGACAAACCAAAACAAACTCAACTTCTTTTAGCAGGAAACAATTTTTTTTTTTTTTGTTTCGAAAAAGATCATAGGAAGCGATTTGAAAATTTCTGAAAGAAAAAAAGATTTTGCGACAATTTGATTCCGACTCGCACCGAAACAACAACAAAAAAAGCGCAGAAACAAAAGCCCACAGCGCATAACAGTGTTCCTCGCCTGCAGCTGTTTGTGTCCACACTCTCTGGGAGCATGTGTGGATTTATCAGATCGGATTGGTCCCATTCGTCTGCACTGGTCTGGGGTTATGGCTGCTCTGATGCCCTGTTTGATAAATGCTGTACACCGCTGCTCTTGTTTCCTGTAGGCCATGGCTTCTCGTACTGTCATTCTTCTCTTAGAGCTCGGGCTTCATGTACAACTGTGCATTATTAATATTTCATAAAGCATATATTTCTCTGCAGGTGGATGGAGTAAAGCGACGCAATTACCCACAAATGATTTTTTGCGTAGGAACAGGTTGTGCTGGACTTCTGTGAGCGATCGTCAGTTCACTAGGTTCTTGTTTGTTTTCCTTGATGACTAAATGTTACGATCAGCATCTTCATGTCGTACAGAATGTGCAAATGTTTTCACTGCAAAAAGCTATATTTAGGCTTAAATTAAGAACATTTGACTTCATTTTTTGGGTAGATTCAACTTGACAAGTACCGTATTTTCTGCACCACAGGGCATGCTCATAAGTCTCCAAAAAACAACTACACGCCCCACAATCCAGAGCGCCCTATACATGAATCCACTCGAGTGTCCCAGCACAACTTCAGTAAACTACAAAGCCGCAAACACACAGCGCACGCAAATACACACAGAGCAGACAGCGACTGCGCAGCGAAACACACCCGCAGACAAACTCATCACTCCACACCGACGAGGAACGGAACGGAGAAACGAACCGAAAAAGCGAGTGCAATGTGCCACTTCTAGACCCAACTGAACAACTGAGTCACTGTGAACACGCCAACAATCCAGCGGTCCCAGACACACCCTCCCTACACACCACAACTGAACATTTTGGTCTTCTATACTCAACTTTTGTAGTATTTCTGCTTAGTTTTGTTTTTGTAAGTTAGTTATGTTTTTGTGTCCTTTTTTGTGCTCATTTCCAGTGGGAGTCCTTAAATGCAGCGAGCCCGGTGCCGCCTCGCTCTCTCTCGCTCTCTCCTCCTCGTCCGCTGCCGCAGGTACCGGAGCGTGCACGCCTCGCGCTGGGAGCCGCCCTGCTGGCTCCCCTGCTCCATCGTTTGGGTAGCTTTTTGTTAGCCGTTAGCCTTTTGTTTTGACCTGGTGGGACCAGCTGTCCTGTTTTCGTTTTTTTGTTGGGTTTAGGTTTGACTTTTTGGCCTTTAGTTACGGGTGCTGGCACCAGCTCCTATGGCCCTGTATAGGGTTGGCTCGGTGTTGCACCCTTTTTTTCTTTTTGGCCGGCTCATCAGGTCCACCTTTCTGTTGTTACTTTCTTGGTTTGGGCACGGGTCAAGGGTTTCTTTTTTGGGTTTAAAAACATCTCTACACAAAGAAAAAAATAAAAAGAACTCTAGTCTTTAATTTGGTCTCTGTGTGCTTTTATAAATATGTTGAGACTCATCTTTCTGGGTCGTAACACCATCCAACTGTTGTGTTTCGTTTAAAGTCCAGTGCGGTTTATTTGTGAAAAAAGTTCGAAAATAGACCATTTAATGACAGTGCACCTTATAATTCAGAGCACCCTATAGTGTGGAAAATACGGTAAAATGATCTACTAATGGAATAGGCAACATTTAATTTAGCTTCTTATTTTAAGTCTAACTCGATGTATTTTCATATTTTCAGTACAAAAAGTCTTGTTCCATTGGTAGATCTTTTTACTCAGGTGAAATTTACTCAAATCATGATCAAACTTTCTTAATTCAAGTCATCTTACCTTGGCTAGATTTGAGTTTTTGCAGTTGAGTTTTTATTTTTTACATACTAGACAATGAGAGTGAAGTGTCTTGCCTAAGGACACAAAAACACACCTTCGACTATTCTATTGGTGGACGAGAGCTCTGACCACTGAGCTACTGTCGACATTAGAAACCAAAATAGTTACCCAGTATTCGAGGTTCCTTCTTATCTATTCATCTGGAGGAGGGTCCAACTCATGACATCAGCAGGTGGAACAGAGTGTTTAAAGCTCCAGAGCAGGAGACGGATCTGGAATATTGTCTTACCTCTCCAAATTCTGATTGACAGCTGGATGAATCAATCAGAGAAAGGCATGGTCCATCCATTAATGCAGTTAATGACTAAAACATGTTATGAATTTATAGGTCTGAAATACTTTTGAGTGATGGATGCTGTACATTATGGTTGTCAAAAGTATCGTAAATCTGACACTGATTGATACTAAAACTAGTACTGAAACTAGATACTAGATTTGAGCAAGTATCGATACTACGAAAAAGTCAGATTCGGAGGACAGAAATGAAGCTTTCCTGAATGTCTTTAGAATGATTTTAAGATGAATTAAAACAAGAATAAGAGAACATAGACTAGTATACACACATGGACCTGGTTTAGACCTGGTTTAGACCTGGTTTAGTCCTGGTTTAGACCTGGTTTAGTCCTGGTTTAGACCTGGTTTAGACCTGGTTTAGACCTGGTTTAGTCCTGGTTTAGACCTGGTTTAGTCCTGGTTTAGTCCTGGTTTAGTCCTGGTTAAGACCTGGTTTAGTCCTGTTTTAGATCTGGTTTAATCCTGGTTTAGTCCTGGTTTAGTCCTGGTTTAGACCTGGTTTAGTCCTGGTTTAGACCTGGTTTAGTCCTGGTTTAGTCCTGGTTTAGTCCTGGTTAAGACCTGGTTTAGTCCTGTTTAGATCTGGTTTAATCCTGGTTTAGTCCTGGTTTAGTCTGGTTTAGACCTGGTTTAGTCTGGTTTAATCCTGGTTTAGTCCTGGTTTAGACCTGGTTTAGTCCTGGTTTAGTTTAGTCCTGGTTTAGACCTGGTTTAGTCCTGGTTTAGTCCTGGTTTAGTCCTGGTTAAGACCTGGTTTAGTCCTGGTTTAGATCTGGTTTAATCCTGGTTTAGTCCTGGTTTAGACCTGGTTTAGACCTGGTTTAGTCCTGGTTTAGTCCTGGTTAAGACCTGGTTTAGTCCTGGTTTAGATCTGGTTTAATCCTGGTTTAGTCCTGGTTTAGATCTGGTTTAGTCCTGGTTTAGTCCTGGTTTACACCTGGTTTAGTCCTGGTTTAGACCCGGCTTAATCCTGGTTTAGACCTGGTTTTGTCCTGGTTTAGACCTGGTTTAGTCCTGGTTTAGACCTGGTTTAGTCCTGGTTTAGACCTGGTTTAGTCCTGGTTTAGTCCTGGTTAAGACCTGGTTTAGTCCTGTTTTAGATCTGGTTTAATCCTGGTTTAGTCCTGGTTTAGTCCTGGTTTAGACCTGGTTTAGATCTGGTTTAATCCTGGTTTAGTCCTGGTTTAGACCTGGTTTAGTCCTGGTTTAGACCTGGTTTAGTCCTGGTTTAGACCTGGTTTAGTCCTGGTTTAGTCCTGGTTTAGTCCTGGTTAAGACCTGGTTTAGTCCTGGTTTAGATCTGGTTTAATCCTGGTTTAGTCCTGGTTTAGACCTGGTTTAGACCTGGTTTAGTCCTGGTTAAGACCTGGTTTAGTCCTGGTTTAGATCTGGTTTAATCCTGGTTTAGTCCTGGTTTAGATCTGGTTTAGTCCTGGTTTAGTCCTGGTTTACACCTGGTTTAGTCCTGGTTTAGACCCGGCTTAATCCTGGTTTAGACCTGGTTTTGTCCTGGTTTAGACCTGGTTTAGTCCTGGTTTAGACCTGGTTTAGACCTGGTTTAGTCCTGGTTTAGTCCTGGTTTAGTCCTGGTTTAGTCCTGGTTTAGTCCTGGTTTTTACCTGGACCACTATGGAACCTACATGGACCACTGAGGGGTTACACACATAAGTAAATACTTATTTAACCCCACCCCTTTTTTCTACCGTCATAAATTAACAAAAAACACATACAGACTTTTCATTTCCTGTACATTATAAGCAATAATTGCACAGTACCTGCAATGCATTACAAATCTAACAAACAACAACAAATATATGTATATTATGTACACACATCATATACACAGATATAATATATACATACCTACATACACATTATATACTCATGTACATACCCATACCCCCATATACATACACATACATACACATACATATACATGCACACATATACACTAAACACTCATTTCTTCAGCACAGTATTTTGAAATAATCCATTTTTTAACTGCCCTTTTGAATACATGTATATTTGAACAAAGTTTTAATTCTATTTCCAAGTTGTTCCATAATTTTACACCACAAACAGAGACACAAAACCTTTTTCTTGTCGTTTGAGCATGAGGCAATTTAAAATTCAAAATGCTTCATAAGTTATAGTTTCCTTCCCTTTCACAAAAAAGTAGTTGGATATTTTTTGGTAAGTGCTTATTTTTAGCTTTATACATGACTCGTTTGGTACAGAATCAAATCATTCAGTTTGAGTAATTCGGCGTGAATAAACAGTGGATTAGTGTGGTCATTATAAATAATTCTTATTGCTCTTTTTTGAAGTTTAATCAATGGTTCTATGGCGGTTTTATAGTTATTGCCCCAAACTTCTGCTCAGTATGTTAAATATGGTAAAACCAGTGAACAGTAAAGTGTGTGTAGTGCTCTGTGATCTAAGACATACTTTGCTTTGTTTAATATTGTAATACTTTTTGATATTTTATTATGTATATATTGAATATGGGCTTTCCAGTTGATCTTTTCATCAGTTATGACTCCTAAAAATGGACCTGCTCTACTTACACCTTGTATCTGTAACTGTATTTTTTCCTTCCTTATAATTCCCAAATAGCTAAAAAAATGGTTTGACATCAAAAAAATTATCTCTAAATTTGCATCAAACTAAAATAATGCTGTGTCATTTCAGATGTTATATCAGCTAATAACTGTTGTATGTTGTCTCCATAACAAAATAAATTTGTGTCATCTACAAATAACACTGTTTTAAACAATGTCAACACTTTGCATAGATCATTAATATATAAAATAAATAATTTGGGTCCTAACACGGACCCTTGTGGCAGGCCACAGACAATGTCCTCATGTGAAGAGCAGTGTTCACTCAGTTTGACAAACTGTTTTCAGTTCTCTAAATAACTTTTTAGCCATTTTAAAGCTACCGCTCTTATTCCATACCTTTTAGTTTTTTGTTTTTTTTATAATAATTGATGATTTATTGTGTCAAGAGCTTTTTTTAAATCTATAAATATACCCGCTGTTATTCTCCTTTGATCAGTGTGATTGGTTATTGCTTCAATTGAGTCCATCAGAGCGAGTGATGTTGATCTGCTGGTTCTGAATCCATACTGACTATCACTGAGGAGGTTGTGTTGACCTATGACTTTTTCCAGTCTGGTGTTGTAGAGCTGTTCTAATATTTTGGAGAATTGTGGTAGTAGAGAAACTGGTCTGTAGTTGGTAAATTCCTGCTTGTTTCCAGATTTAAATAAACGTATGACTTTTGCTATTTTCATCTGTAGTGGAACTGTACCAGTTTGAAATGACAGATTAAACACATGTGCTAATGGTTTGGCAGTTACTGTAATTATTTGTTTTATCAGGGCCATGTCCAAATCATTATAATCAGTTGATTTCTTATTTTTACATTTCATGACTATATTGACAATTTCTGTTTCATCTACAGAGGATTTTACTCCTTAATATTTATTTAGTACTTAATACTTACTTAAATTTTACCAGTGTCGTAACTGGATTGTCCTACATTTGAAGAGAAATCAGGAAGGGCTACGAGTGTTTAACATGATCTATAGACAACATAATAACTTTAATATACTACTACTACTACTACTACTACTACATTAATAACTGCACAAAAAGTATGTTATGTCACCTTAATTCACCAAAAAAGCCCTGAAATAGAATCATTTCAAAAATACAATCATCCTTCAGAGGTTCATGAATACACCGGTAGATTCAGATTTGGCACAAAACACAGGCTCAGTGTGAGTGTTTGTGTTTGTGTATAAAACCTCCACAGGGTCAATAGCACTTGTGAACTGTCCAAACTGCAGCCTGCGCTCAGAGGGCCCTCCACTGACCTCTCCATTACCAAACTATTGATCCACACTCTCTTTACTGGAAAAGGCCAAAATACATCACACGGCAGGCTCTGCCCGTCCACGGATCAGGAAAGCTTTCAGAAAGTTTCATGGATTTGCTTTAATAACATTTTTACCTCAACATTTAAAGACACACATACTTAGATCACCATGTTGCCTTTTTTTGTTTTGAAAATGTTATATTTGCCGAAAACGTGCATCAAAACGTATACTGTATTTTTTGGACTATAAGTCGCACTATTTTTCATGGTTTAGTTATACTCCGGTGCCACTTAAATATTAAAATGTTCACACTGACAGGTGCTCTAGTCTTGTGTTCCTGTATCTACTACTCCTATTACTCCTGTCACTTCACACTCTACTGCACATGTCTCCTGCAGAAAGAGCCTCTGTTCTGTCTGTATCACGTCAGTCGATTGCACCATTACTTCTGTACCACTGGAAATGTAAAATTTAAACAAACTTATAAAGACAACTGAGAAGGCTGAACACAAATGCCCCCAAAAAGAAAATCATATTTTGCAGATTACAAGCTGCAAGTCATGAAATCTGCAGAAAAAAACGGTAATCGAGCAGCAGAAAGAAAATTTGGAGTGAGTGAAACTTGTGACACTGGGAGGATGCACCATGAAACTTTCCTGAAGTCACTGGATGGATGGACAAAGCCTGGACTTCAGTGACACTGAAACCATCCTGCAAATTTCCTGTCTGAAATTTGCACAGAAACCATTGCAAATTTCAGACCTCAATTGTGTATATGTAATGTTATATTTTGTAATTTTTATGATTTCATGTTTGAGAGGAGAGGAGTGAAATGTGAACGGGATTCAGAAAGGCCGGAATAATTCTAACTGGAACTGATGCTGAGTCTGACGACAGCGACACAGAAGAGGAAGTGGCGCTCTGTTTACCTCTGGAGGTCGAGGAGTTGCTCAGAAGTGACACCGAGGATGAAGAATTGAATTGATTTAGTGATTTGTAGTGAGATGGAGAGTTTGTTAAACTTGTTCTGTTCTGTTGTTTATGTTATAGTTTATCTGAAGAACTGTTCATATGTGACATTAACAGTCTGTTGTTCTCTGTTCTATTGTTATTACTAGAACTTGACTTTCAACAGGAAATGTCAGTTCCTGGTCTCAGATTTGATAAAATAAATATCCCCCAAAAAGTGCAACTTACATATGTTTTTTTTTTTTTTTTTTTTTTCTTCCTTAGGCATTTTTTGGCTGGTGCGACTTTGGAGCAACTCATAGTCTGAAAAATACAGTAATTAGTTCTGGTTTTATTTTTGACTGAGTTCTGAAACCTCCTCCAGTTGCTCCCCGCACTAAGACACTCCCCCTTCAGAGCTCTATTGCAACACATTCGGCCAGATAATGAAACTCCTGCACATCACATCAGGTTTGTTAAGTTGAAGTGTATTGTTCAGCATAATATTTTTTGTGTATATTTATGGATAGAATTGTACTGCATCGCAAAAATACTCAAACATGCGTAGATGACATCTAAAAGCTCCAAAAAGTAAATTTCACATAATCCCCCGTCTTTAGTGATACAATAAATTTTGAGCTAATGTACGAACACTACTTTGACATTTTGGACACGAGCAATTTCTGTTCTATTTTGGCAGTGTAGTTAGTGAGTTAGTATCTCCAATTTAAAATATTTTTATTCAAGCTGTCTGGCCAACTGCAATGTGCCCCTCGCAAACCCTCAAGACTTGGACACTGCGTCTGCAACACTCATATGGCAAAAGAATCCAGGAAACCACAACAACAATTTAACCAGATGGACTAGGATGATTTAAAACTGTTACTCAATTCACCTTAAAGCGACAACCAGGAAACATTTGCATTTATTCTTCCAGATCCTATATTACACAGAATGGTTTACTGTGAGTTTTAAATCATGTTAGAATGTTGTCACTTCAGTAAAAACAGACCTGGAGTTGTGTTTTGTTTCATTCACACATATTTGAATAATTCTTCATCATTAGTCTGTCTGCATCTCCAAAGCTCAAAATGCTCTGTTCCACCTTGTGATGTCATGAAGCGGTAGTTCTGAAGTTCAATTACATGTAATCTACTACCATATTCACAGAGCAAAAATCTAAACCAGGGGTGGGCAAACGTTTTGGCTCGAGGGCCACATAGGGTTCTAAAATTTGACTGAAGGGCCGGACACTCGTATTTATGCTCATGTAGGACCTATTCTGCACCTACGTGCTGCAACTTTTGGTTGCACTTTCAACTTTCAGAAGACATGAGAAGTGAATTAGATCTACTCCACTGCACACCACAGGCGAGCGTGATCCCTGAGCGCTCAGATCTCATTGACAAATCAAGCCCATGCCACAGGGTTACACATGAAGTAAAACCAAACACTTAAGACGTTCCACACATTAAGATATAAAACACAGCATCTGTAAATTCTTTTGACTTTGCTTTAAACCCACTCCGTTCGGAAACAGTGCAGCCTTATGTCTTGAACACTTCTACCTCACTCATAGTCCGAATACGCTGCCTGAAAATGATTCCTGTCATTAGCTAGTCCGAAAGAACACTTTCCCATAAAGCATTGCGGCCAACATAATACGCCGCACCTCAATGTATATATAGTGCGCCATCTACTGGGAAACGCCGGAAATGCAGTAAAAAAATAAAATGTTAACAAGGTTTATTATTGTAATTTATTCAAGTTCGGCGGGCTGGATTAAAAGATTTAAAGGGCCGCATATGCCCCCCGGGCCGTAGTTTGCCCACCCCTGGTCTAAACCTTGTTTTCAGTTACTGTTAGTCAAAATAAATCTTTACTTTCAATCCATTCATTTATCGTGCAGAAAAGCTTTATCAATAACCAATACTTAGGTGACCTCCTCCTCCCCAAAATCAATCCCTGATGCTTCCCAAAGTTAAATTTGGAATGGCTTGTGTATTTATCATTCAGTTTCCTTTATTGGTTTCTTATTTTATTTTATCTTTTTTTTAATTCTCTGTCTTTCATCTATGTTATGAATTTGAATATTTGCTTTATTTATGTCCCATTCTCAACATAAACTTCATGGGTTGAGTGATCAGAAACACTGACCCACAGGTTCGCTGGTGTAATTCAAGCTCCCACAGATGAACGCTGTCATTGTGTCCTTGGGCAAGACACTTAACCCACCTCGCCCCCAGTGTCTTTGAATACTGATGTATAAGTGTGTGTGTGATTGGGTGAGTGGTTCCTTGTTGTAATGAGCTTTGAGTGCCTTGAAGGTTGAAAAGTGCTATAGAAAAATGTGACTATTTTCCATTTACTTTATGTGTTTATATTGCATTATACTGTATATATGGGGGTGTGACTTGATTAAAAATGTATTTAGTTAATTATAGCCTTTGTACTTAATTAATCTCAATTACTCTCATACCAGTATTTGCCCTAAAAGCAACGTTTATTTAATGTAAATTAATTTTAGCGGACGACTTTAAATAACACACACAGACATGACTTTTAAACCCAAACTCTTTTAATGTCTTCAACAAATAAATTGCATTTCATTTCAGAATAGTAGAGAAAGGTAAAGTCCCTGTCCAAAACTGAAGAGACTAAAGTTAAAGTGCCATTTTACTTTAGGTTGTTCCCTTCTGAACGTCGTGTTTCTGTGCTCGCTCTGACAGTTTTGCATTTAAATAGTATTGTAAAGTTGAGGTGCTTCTGTATATGTAGAGAAAACTCTTTTCTGCACAGTTTGTCAATACTTCCACCGGGTCATTTTCTGAATAGAAATTTACTGAGCACTTTCATGTTCCACTGTTGTTGTTGTGGGAACTGTGTGCGTCAGTATAATTGGCGTAAAGCGACATGAAGCACTGACAAACATTCCGCGTTGTTTGGCATGGAAACTGCGATAAAATGCGTGAATGTGTTATTTTCTTTGTAATTAATCGTAAGCAGTGTTGGGGAGTAACAGATTACATGTACCAGAGTTACGTAATCAGAGTACAAATTATGAGTAACTGTATTCAGTTACAGTTACTGTTTCAGTGAGTGGTAATTGGATTACCGTTACTTTGTTGAAATAAATGGATTACACAGAGGTATTTTCCCGTTTTCACATTTTGGGTTATATCCCTTTTTTTTTTTTTTTTTGTAATTCTACTCATTGCTGAACACTAAACCAGGATTTAACAAGACTAAACTTCTTCTATCAATACTTTTTTTAATATGTTTAAGTAAAGTCTGGGCTTTTTATTTTCTTTTAGCAGACAAAACATCTTATGTTATGATTTCCTCATCTTTGCTTCTCTACAGCAAATCAAGTAATCCAAAGTATTCAGATTACGTTACTCACTTTAAGTAATTTAATGGATTACGTTACAAACAACTTTTTGGGGTATGTAATCTGTAATCTGTAGGGGAATACATTTTAAAAGTCACCTTCCCAACACTGATCGTAAAAGTACAGAGGCGTCACTAGGCCTCCAGCTATACCAGAGCACAGGGCCTTTTCATTTGCCCCTACATTCTTTTCTTGAACGTGTGACGTAATGCACCTCGTTCACGCAGGAAATCCGTAGGTCCCGGAGAGAAAGTGAGAGTGACTAACTGAAAAACTGTTGGCTGATTCTACCCAGCTTGTGATGGTAAGTTTACGAGTGAGAGACTTGTTTAACAGCACACTTCATCTCACATGCTGCAGTTCCGAATAAACCTGGTGTGTTCAAATAAAGCTTGAGTGTGTGTACATGTACATCAGTCTCCCGGTTATTAGCCATGTCCCTGTTATGTCAGTATTCAGGGTTATTGTGTATACACGCGCGCTGAGAAACAGGGATACTCATATCCCCGTATACATGATCAAATGGAGTATCCTGGTTTCTTGACATAAACTTACAAATGCGCAAGAGTAAATTGAATAAACCAGGAAAAATACAAACTATGAGCTCCTTTAGCAGAGGAAGCTCAGGAGGTTTAACCAGGAGCTGTGAGATCTCCCACAATCCACTGCACAGATCAAACCCAACAGATTCTTCATTAAAATCTTCTGCATAAATAAACTCAACTTTACAACATATAAACTATAACCACTGGGCCCAGTCAAGCAGAAGTAAACAACAAGGCCAAAAATTAAATTGCATCTGATATAAAAATGTATTGAACAGATACATATGTACTCTAGTTTATGAAACTGTTGACCTTTTTTTCTGTACCATTTTTGGTTCTAAAGTTCCATATGTTTTAAACAGACCATGTATGAAACATGGAACAAAAATTATTTCCCAAATTTCAAAGACCTGCAAATCATGTCAATAAATGGATGTATTTCATCATATCTTGTGTTATTCCATCTTTGAACTGTTGATGAAGGTACAGGATTTAAAAAAAAAAAAAAAAAGTATTTAAAATGATAAAAAATTTGCTTGGAAGGACTGACATATTTTATAGAAATAGTTTCCTTTCATTTTGAAGTAATATTAAAGTATTCAGAAGAAAAAAGCGACAAATTATACAAAATCCTGCACCTTCTACTTGTTTGCACAATTTTCCCTCTGTTACTTTTCCCTCCGTTACCATGACCTTTCTTAATAAAAAATCTCATGAGTCAAAAAGTAAGAGGTTTTTCAACCTAATCTTGTACCATATGGTAGAAAACTATATGAAGCAAATATTCAAACCAGTTTGTTAAGGATATGGAAGTGAGAACCAAGAGTTATCACTGTTTGGATTTATTGCCCAAAAAGTGCTGCATATTTCATTCCCTCTGTTACCGACATGAGTTTTTTAATTTTTTTGTCAACAACTTGAAAGAATATCACAGGTTTAACTTGACCCTGTTGGAGTGTAACTCTTTCCTACATTCTGATACTTTACTTATTTCAATAGTTCTCTAGTTTCTGAATAAGACACATTTGAATGTCAAAAATCTGCCCCTGTTTCCCTCCGTTACCACTTGACTGAACCCACATGTAGATCCACATCAGCCAGTTTGATAATATAATTGAGCTCTGATCACATTTGTTTCTATTTTACAGAAACGAAACTTAAGACGGCATCGCTCATTTACATAAACTGTTAGTGCTGATAAAAACAGCTCACTCCTTATGTCGCTGATGCGATCAGCTTCTTTCGGACTAAAGGACACGACTCTGTGGATTATGTGTGTTATTTCTGTGACAGAAGAGGTGCTGATGATGGTGAGTCTGTTCTGTGCGTGTGTTGTATAGGAGATAGTTCATGTTTTAGCTTTTCAGCGATCATATGTGTGCAGTGTCGGGGAGCAACAGATTACCAGAGTTACGTAATCAGAGTACAATTTATGAGTAACTGTATTCTGTTACATTTACTGTTTCAGTGAGTGGTAATTGGATTACAGTTACTTTGTTAAAATAAATGGATTACACGGTGGTCTAAAACCAGAACTAAACCAGGAATAAACCAGGACTTAACCAGGACTAAATAGGACTAAACTAGGACTAAACCAGGACTAAAACCAGGACTAAACCAGATTAAATCCTGCTGTGTGGACGTGTTTCTTCGTCTTCTATCAATAATATTTTTTATTTGGTTCAGTAAAGTCTGGACTTTTTATTTTCTTTTATCAGACAAAATATCTTATGTGAAGATTTCCTTGTCTTTGCTTCTCTACAGCAAATCAAGTAATCCAAAGTATTCAGATTACGTTACTCACTTTAAGTAATTTAATGGATTAAGTTACAAACTACATTTTGGGGTATGTAATCTGTAATCTGTAGGGGAATACATTTTAAAAGTAACTTTCCAAACACTGTATGTGTGCAGGTCGTACGAGTGCAGTACATGTGCAGATTTAGTGCAGCTCTTTATTTTACACTCATTTCACCCATGTATGGACACTTTATTTATGTTGGTCACTTTATTCATGTCACTACTGTTGCGGTGGAAAGACTGGAAAGTGTTTGTCTTTTGGACGCATGCAGACTCAACTATATGTAGCAGTAACCGAGATACTGCACATACATACCACAGTATCCCCAGTTACTATCGGAATATACCAACTTATTTTATTCCGTTCACAGGTATATACTGACATGAATTCACAGACAGTCATATTTAACATACACAGACCGAAAAGGTGTAGGCTGAAGTTTAAGATTATTCTGCCTACCCTTTAACTACAGCAACCCGGGTTCTAATAACCGAGATACTGCGTATACATGCACCATGAAGAAACCGGGATACTCAAAAACTCCGATCATAACCGGGATACTGATGTGCATGTATACGCACTCCTTGTCTAACGGGCCTTCTGACAGTAGTGCCTTCAGTTAGCATCACCCCCTGTGAATGTTGAGGACGCCAACTTCTCATCATGACATTTAGATTTCCACTTTATTTTCCCGGAGTTTACCGAATTGCGAGATGTTGCGACTCATCCTGCAGGAATGTGAGCGCGCCCGGCTGCTGGGTAAATGACTTTAGCTGGATCACATCAGGACCGCGGATTGCTCAGACTAATTGGAAATTTCAAAACACGGCCTCAGAGCTGGCGGTGTGGGCCTGTCGGAGCATGTGAGCAGGGATTTCAGCGGCGTGCCATCCGGGTTTTTCCATATTTGATTTTTTATAAGTGCGAGCAGCCAGACACTTTGAAAAGGGATTGGAATTTAAAGTGAGTCTCGAGCCAAAGTTATGAAAAGTCTAATAGCATTCCCAGAAGCCCTCAGGAGACTGTGGCTCTGCGCAGTGGCACAGTGTAGAGTTATAGTGTGGACATATTTACCTTATGCTACTTGCACTGCATCTTTGGGGTTTTCAGATGTACAGATACTGAAAGTAGTGGTTCAACTTGGAGATTTTAAAAAGGTCCTACATTACACAAAATTGACTCTTGTGAGCTTTAAGCCGTGTTATAATTATGTTACCTCATCAAAAACAGACCCACATTTGTATTTTGTTTCATTCACACGTTTGAGTAACTCTTTGTCATTAGTCTGTCTACATCTCCAAAGCTCAAAATGCTCTGTTCCACCTTGTGATGTCATTCAGCTGCAGTTTAAGTTCAGTAGAGACTGACAGTCTGGCCCAAAACCTCCCCCAAAGCCTACAAATACACTACTGTTCAAAAGTTTGGGGTTACTCACACAATTTTGTGTTTTTCATCAAAAGTCACACTTATTTACCACCATGAGTTGTAAAATTAATAGAACATATAGTCAAAACATTGACAAGGTTAGAAATAATGATTTATATTTGAAATAATATTTTTTTCCTTCAAACTTTGCTTTCATTAAAGAATTATCCATTTGCAGCATAGCAGACCTTTGGCATTCTAGCTGTTAATTTGTTGAGGTAATTTGGAGAAATTTCACCCCACGCTTCTAGAACACCAGCCTACAAGCTGGATTACCTGGATGGGCACTTCTTGCGTACCATACGGTCAAGCTGCTCCCACAACAGCTCAATGGGGTTTAGATCTGGTGACTGCGACTAAATAGTTCTTGCACAATTTGGAGGTGTGTTTGGGTCATTGTCCTGCTGTAGGATGAAATTGGCTCCAATCAAGCTCTGTCCACAGGGTTTGGCATGGCGCTGCAAAATGGAGTGATACCCTTCCTTATTCAAACTCCCCTATTACTCTGATCAAATCTCCCACCTCACCAGCACCAAAGCAACCCCAGACCATCACTTTACCCCAACCATGTTTGACAGATGGAGTCAGACACTCTTCCAGTATCTTTTCAGTTGTTCTGCGTCTCACAAATGTTCTTCTGTGTGATCCAAACACCTCAAACTTCGATTCATCCGTCCATAACACTTTTTTCCAATCTTCCTCTGTCCAATGTCTGTTCTTTTGCCCATATTAATCTTTTTCTTTTATTGGCCAGTCTCAGATATGGCTTTTTCTTTGCCACTTTGCCCTGAAGACCAGCATCCCGGAGTCACTGTAGATGTTGACACTGGCATTTTGCAGGTACTGTTTAATGAAGCTGCCAGTTGAGGACCTGTGAAGCATCTATTTCTCAAACTACAGACTCTAATGTACTTATCGTCTTGCTTAATTGTGCAGCGGGGCCTCCCACTCCTCTTTCTACTCTGGTTAGAGCTTGTTTGTGCTGTTCTATAAAGGGAGTAGAACACACCGTTGTAGGAAATCTTCAGTTTCTTGGCAATTTCTCACATTGAATAGCCTTCATTTTTAAGAACAAGAATAGACTGTCGAGTTTCACATGAAAGTTCTCTTTTTCTGGCCATTTTGAGCGTTTAATTGACCCCACAAATGAGATGCTCCAGATACTCAACCTGCTCAAAGGAAGGTCAGTTTTATAGCTTTTTATAGGGTTTTCTAATCATCCATTAGTCTTCTGACACAATGAGCAAACACATTGTACCATTAGAACACTGGAGTGACAGTTGCTGGAAATGGGCCTGTATATTACTTCCGTAGATATTGCACCAAAAACCAGACATTTGCAACTAGAATAGTCATTTACCACATTAGCAAAATATAGAGTGTATTTCTGATTAGTTTAAAGTTATCTTCATTGAAAAAAACGTGCTTTTCTTTAAAAAATAAGGAAATTTCTAAGTGACCCCAAACTTTTGAACGGTAGTGTATGGCTGATGAAGGTATAGGTAGATACAACCAAATAAAATGAATTTAAAGCAACTGTGTGAATCGTGATTAATTGAACTAAACAAAGACTAAATAAAACAAACCCGGGATAGTGATATGTAGCTGTTTAGTTGAATTATTGAGATAGTTATTCACATTTCATTTCATTTGACATCTAAGGACAAAAGCCCTCTTTGTCACACTAATAATAAAAGGTTAGTTAAACATGAAATGAATGAAACAAAACACAACTCCAGGTCTGTTTTTGAGGAGGTGACAGCATTAAAACAAGTTCACAATAGTCAGTTTTGTGCAGTATAGACCCCTAAGTAGTTCTAAATAATTCAACCAAAACATGATTACATTTGCGTCAAAATAAATATTAGTTCTGCAGAGTAATTCACGTAATAGCAGAGGTTATAGAAATACAAACCAATGAAATCTCCATGAAAACAAGACTGTGGTGGACCCTGAACATTTACAAAAACAAATATAGCCTCGTGTTTTGATTTAGTGCAATAGTCCAGTGTATTTTGCAAATGGAAGTCAATGGAAAAACATGAGTTGGCCTGTGCTCTGCCCGTCTGCACTGCGGGAGCCAGGTTTGCAGTGCATCTTGACAAACATAAAACTTTAATTTAGCCTCCGCACAAAAGCACAGTTATAGCGAGCCAAAGTGAAAGCAGTTGTTGGTGAGTAAACATTCACTTAGTGCCAGAGAGCTGAATCCAAACCAGGACTGCTCAGGTAGCGCTCTCCAAAAGCTCTACAAATGTTCGCCAAGAAAACCAGCCATTTCAACACTACAGCCTCCGTACGTGCTTCTCCCAGTGATTGTCAGCGTTTTTCAGTGAACACGAGAGACAGTTTCGCGTTCAAATCACAATAAACAATAAAGTCCACAGCCAGGTTTTGATTGGTAACAGTTGGGGTTCGGGTAGGGGCTGTTCTTTTAGAGAAGACGAAATGCGAAACCAAAGAACTGACAGTGAATTAAAGTTTAAAATAAGGCTTGAAATTGGAATATTAAAGTCCTGTCTTGAAAACATGGAAAACAGAACTAGGTAAATTTAAACTGTTTGCTGTAGTCCAAAGTCATTCCTCACTAACTTCATGCATTCAGAGCATTCTAATTATTCACTGCAATGAGTTTTTAAAGACTTTTCACAACTTTCAGAGGCAACAGCAACTAGCATGTTAATCCAAGTACTTCCTGGAAAAAGAGATTGTATTTTGTCATTTTGGTCTTAAATGTTTGTTTTAACCCGCTCTACATGATCCTAGTGCTTTTATTTATTCTTTTCGTCTGTAAATCAAAATTATGAACATTAATAACAGACAAATCAAGTACCTTCTTCCCTGAGGCTGCCTCCTGCATAGTGTTACTACCAGGAGTGTAACGGTACATGTTTTCCTGCCTAACTGTTTTGGTACAGGACGTTCGGCTCGGTGTGTGGCTGTGCACGAGTGAATTCACGCAATTTGTGTGTGTTGTGTGTTCCCAATGTGTTACATTCCGCCACTACACGTGCAGTTACATGGAAAGGTTCTTTGCATGTATTTTATTTTCCCGTTTGTATAATGTTAAAATAAATTGTTGGTTTATTAAACACACAAATAAACAGCAAATGGTTTTGCATTTTGTTTCCATACTGTACCAAAAATGAACCGAATGAATGAATGATCTCAAAACCGAGGTATATATGCTGAACCGTGATTTTTGTGTTCTGTTACACCTCCTAGATGATATCCTCAAATGTACTACAGTAATATACTGAACAATACAGTAAATCAGAGGGAACTACATAGAACATGATCCTTCAGGATCATGCTAAGCTGTTTCAAATCTTAATTCTTTCTGTTCTGACCATAATGATTCAGACTAAGATCTTGTCAGGACACTTAAGAAGAAAAAAAATTGCATTTCTACAACTCTTATACTCTCATATATAAATATACCATGACTTTTGAAGTACAATTTAGTTTAAAAGTCATATAAATTGCAAAATTCTAAACTATATTTGGTACTTTTTTGGTTTAAAGATTTGAAATGACTTGAAGCTCAAAGCAGACGACTTGGACTTGACTTGAACTTATGGGCCAGTGACTCGAGTCTTGACTTGGGACTTGACTCGGATTTGAGGTCAAAGACTTGAGACTTACTTGAGACTTGCAAAACAACAACTTGGTCCCACCTCTGCTAAAAAGTGTTGGAAAAACAGCATGTCGTAATAAAGGGGCGTCAGAATAACAACACACTAACACACTAGCCGCCGCATTCCAGATAGGAGGTTCACATGCGACTCTTCCAACTCCTTATTATTGACTTACATTGCAATATTGTCGCCCTTCTCTCTGTGACTGTTGCTGTGAGCCTCGTCATTTTGGTTTCATAATGTTCGTATTAACTCGCTCTTCGTAATTCCGGTGTTTTTTTTCCACTATTTTGACGTTAAAAAGTCCTATTCATCATATAAAGGCCTGGCTCCAACTTCACTCCTGTACCCGTTAGCATCACGAGCTTCATTTGAGTGGAGCCGAACTCTACGGGCGACGTCACACTCACTTAGTTCACTTCTTTGTACAGTCGAGGATCCAAATATGGATTTTGGCTTCAAATTAACTGCTGGCCTCGATTTACTTCATTTGGCAGGAATTTATTCAAACAATTAACATAATGACAAACACTTCAGCTAATTTAGTTTAAAAAGTAACTATCAAAAGAAGTTAGCGGTTCTGTTTTCTTTTTGTTTACCCTTCTTTCTTTGTATTTTAACTTTTTCTTTCCATTGTTCCGTTCCGTCCAGATTGCCGACCGCCCCCGACCCCCCTTTGTTCCCTTTCTTTTCCTCATTAATTTTTGTTAGTCGAAAAAATGTCCGTCTGATCTGCGTGCCATATGGGTGCCCTGATAGATGCTAGGATGCTAAGTGGCCCTTTCAAAACCGCACCGCTAACGAAATAATTACAATTTATGAGACCAGATCTTCCGATTCCTCTCAAACCACGGCTTTTTAGGCAACCGCGACACATGGTTACGGGGTATCGCTTTTCCTCTGATTGGCCCGATAATGCGATGGAGCCGCGGACGTAGCTTTAGCGTAGCCTAGCACAGGCTATTGTTATTGCCAATGCTAATGGCTTTGACCTGGCGCGCGCAGCTGTTACAATGTAAACTGTGGAGGCTAATGAAAGTTTATGCGGCGCGGTGAAGACGTACGGCTCTGCTGACGACGCCGTTGCTGTTGACGTAATGTGGACGAGTTACAGAGGAGAGCGGTAATCACAGAACGGAAGCTTTTTTGGATGGAATTTTTTTCGGTCGATGGAAGATTGGCCACTCAAAAATCTTGAACTTTCCTTTTGAATGAATGAATATTTATTTGGACAGTAATACATAGAACATAAATTTAAATAAAAAATTTAAATACATAGATAACACAAAAAGTAACTATTTCTATTCTGTAAAAATAAATGTTACGCAGAATTTTCCTTGTGTCCGAAAAAGGAGTGGGAGGAAGTAAATACTTATTTAACCCCACCCCTTTTTTCTACCGTCCCAAATTAACAAAGAACATACAGACTTCTCATTTCCTGTACATTATAAGCAATAATTCACAGTACCTGCAATGCATTACAAATCTAACAAACAACAAATATATGTATATGATGTGCACAGATATAGTACACATCATATACACAGATATAATATATATATACCTACATACACATTATATACTCATGTACATACCCATATATATATATATATATATATATATATATATATATATATATATATATATATATATATATATACACACACCCATATACATACATATACATATATATATATATACATGCACACATATACACTAAGCACTCATTTCTTCCGCACAGTATTTTGAAATAATCAATTTTTTAATTGCCCTTTTGAATACATGTATATTTGAACAAAGTTTTAATTCTATTTTCAAGTTGTTCCATAATTTCACACCACAAACAGAGACACAAAAACTTTTTCTTGTCGTTCGAGCACAAGGCAATTTAAAACTCAAAAAGCCTCTTAAGTTATAGTTTCCTTCCCTTTCACAAATGTTCCCTTTTAAAAATGTTATAAAATCAAATTGTCTTGTAGAAGTAAAATTAGACTAAATGATGAAATATTAATTTACAAAAATTACTTGGATGCTGCAGCTTATTGATACTTTGCAGTGACATCACACGTGGGACGTTCTACATTTACAGTATATCTATGGTGGAATGTTCAGCAGTTACCATGGAGACACAATGCGCACATAGTAAATGTAAGAGAATTTAAGTAATTTATCTTTCACGTACATCTCAGTTTAACATTGACTCACAAAAGCTATATTTACACCATCATCTTCTCTTGGCACCATTGTCTAAACTGTGACATATTTCTGTCTAACCAGTGTCTACTGACCTTCATAGTTTCACCACTTGCTTTATGAACCTCCTTCTTTGGAAGCAGAGTCAAGAGGTTTGAACACTCAAAGATCACACTATGTTCACTTTTGAAATCAGACTATGTTGACGTTTCAAGTCCTCCAGGCCTGTATTATTAATGGTAAATAACCTTCTGCTTAAGACGTCCAGTTGGTCTCCAGCCTTTTATTTCCACTCTTTCTTGGACAAGCTGAAAACTTCTACAACACTAAACATTGTCTGAAAACTCAAGACAAAATACCAAATGGATTTAAACAACATATTTCTAGGAGCCTGTTCTCCATGTGAGTGTTCCTGGTTTAGGTGTGATTTTCCAATTAAGGCAGTTAAAAAAACTCATATTAAAGTCTAACTTGAGTATCAGAGCTTGAGACAGAGTAATACTTTCAGTTAGCATCACACCCCAGGGGAACGTTGATGACATCAGCTGCAAAGTATCACTACATAACAAATTAAGACAAAGGGAAACATAATACTCAGAATCTCCTGTTAGACATACTTTTACTCCCAGCGGAGTAATGCATTTGGCAGTGTAACAGTGTAACTGTACTCTTACTAAAGTAAAGGTTTTGGTTATTCTTCCTATTGTGAGTAAATCTACAAATGACAAAAGATTTGTTCACCATATTATTGAAGACTTGTGTTTTTTGCTCCACCCTTTCAAATATTTTCTTGGTCTATCCTTTTTTTTTCATTTTATGTTTTGCCTGTCCTGTTCTATTAAAGCCACTGTAGGTAACTTTTCAGCCATTTTTAGATTTAGTCTTTAGCCTTTTTAGATTATTTTGTTTCTTTATTTTGGTTGCCCTCTACTGCTCAGTTCCAAATATAGTTCTTTTGGTTATAATTTACTATAGCATGACATAAAACTCATTTATCTTCATGGAGAATGTTCTGGAGTTTGGTTTTAACTTTCTGTTTCCATGGGATCATGCAGGAGACTTACCACCTCCAGAAAGTTACACACTGTACCTTTAAGTACAAATTGTAAATACAATGGGTCTCATTCATGAATCTTTTCTTTAAAAAATGTTCATACTTCCACTTTGAGAAAATGCTAAGAGAACTCTGAACATTGGGGGGGGGGGGGGCTCCTAACTGTACATAGGATTTGTTCTTACAGTGAACATTTTCTTTTTTTTTTTTTGTATTTCTTTGTTTCTTTTTTTTTTTTTTAAGTTGTATGAAAAAGACAAATACAATACAACCTGCGGGTGTGCCTCCGATGCTTACAAAGGATGGATTAATTAAAAGAAAAATAATAATAATAATGAATAATAATTATTGCAGCCAATTGCAAGAAAAACAAAGTAATGGGTCAAACAAAGTCCAGTCTCACAGTATTAATATATTCAATACACCATTTCCATTTGCTTTCATATTTTTCTTGTTGCAGTCTTATGCTAAAAGTAATTCTCTCTATCTTAAAAATATCATAAGCAATCTCACACTATTCATCCAGTGTTGGCACTTATGGATTAAGTAATTTCCTGGTTATAGCTTTCCTAGCAGCCGCACTCAAAATCTGGAACAGGTATTTAGCTTTATACGTCATATTTTCACCCATCAGGAAACCCAAGTACATTGTTTACATTTGAAACGGTATGTCAATACAGAACACAGTTTCTAATGATTTGTGAATTTTTCTCAAAAACGGAACAATATGAGGAACAGTGAACATTTTCATTTAAGAAAAAGTTTTGTGAATGCAAAAAATGTTCATAAGAAGACCTTAAGTACAAATTTGTTCAGAACGTTTTATGAATGAGACCGAATGTTGTGTCCAAACAGTCACTCTTAAAATGTACTCTAAAATGCACACTTAAGCTACGTTCAGACTGCAGGGCTTAACTCTCAATTACGATTTTTTTGTGAAATCTGATGTTTTTGCGAGTTCGTTCACATTTCCAATTAAATGCGACTTGTATCTAATCTTCAGTGTGAACATTAAACGGCCCAAAAGTGTCCCACATGTGACACTGGAGACACGACGACGTCAACCGCAGCGAGCGTCTCTGTGTTTACAGAAGTTGTCCAAACATGGACGCAGCATTGAGCACCTGGAGATTTTAAAGTTCCTCTTGTACCGGAGCCAGAACATGAACAACTTACTTGTTTTAAGGAGGAGATTGAGAAGGAGAAGGACGAGGTTTTTTGGTCGTGGTGTTTTGTGGGGCAGCGGCAGCGACGTCCATTGAAAGGAACGTGTGGATGTGGAGATGGAGCCAAGAGTGGTGAGTGGTGATGTGTTCATAAACAATTTTCGCCTACTTCAGCACAGAATAGTGACGTTTGTGGCTTGTTGATAACGTGTAGGTCGGATGAATGCACTTTGGCCATTCAGACTGAAGTCACATGTCAAAAGATCAGATATGTATCAGTTTTAGGAAAACATATCCAAGTGTCCTGGGTCACATTTGAAAAAATCGGATCAGTGTCGTTCAGACTGTCATTAAAAAATCAGATACAGGTCACATAGAGGCCACTTGGATATGTGCTCCTGAAACTGATACATATCTGATCTTTTGACATGTGACTTCAGTCTGAACGACCAAAGTGCATTCATCCACCTACACGTTATCAACAAGCCACAAACGTCACTATTCTGCGCTGAAGTAGGCGAAAATTGTTAATGAACTCCATGTCACTGAAGTGAAGCACATCACCACTCACGGCTCCGTCTCCACATCCACACGTTCCTTTCAACGGACGTCGCTGCCGCTGTCCCACAAAACACCACGACCAAAAACCTCGTCCTTCTCCTTCTCAATCTCCTCCTTAAAACAAGTAAGTTGTTCATGTTCTGGCTCCGGTACAAGAGGAACTTTAAAATCTCCAGGTGCTCAATGCTGCGTCCATGTTTGGACAACTTCCGTGAACACAGAGCACGCTCGCTGCGGTTGACGTCGTCGTGTCTCCAGTGCACATGTGGGACACTTTTGGGCCGTTTAATGTTCACACTGAAGATTAGATACAAGTCGCATTTAATTGGAAATGTGAACGACCTCGCAAAAACATCAGATTTCACAAAAAAATCGTAATTGAGCGTTAAGCCCTGCAGTCTGAACGTAGCCTTACTTACTTTCCTCAAATACTTGTTTAAACTTACTCAGGGTGATTTCCTGGACTCTGTACTTCTACGAATATTCTCATGTAACAGGACTCCTACTTGAGTACATGTTCGACTACTTCAATTCCTCTGCCAAAATCCACAGCTGAAACTGAGCGCTCCATCCATCAGCGCAGCAGCTCTTGTAGCACAGTCTAACCTTACGTGAATGCTGCCTGTCCGCATGTGATACAATGATTTAGCGTCTCTGCACCTTGCTCTCTGTCCAAAGCTGTGCTCCGGATTCCTCTGGAGCTGAATATAGCGGGACAAGCAGAGGACATGTCAACGCGCCCGCCTCCACTCACTCTAGTATGGGGGCACTGGGACCTCTGAAAAGGGTAGGGGGAGTTGGAGAACAGATACTAGACTTGTTGGGCACTGACAAAAGCAGGTGCCCGGACGGAAATAGAACCATCAGCTGGCACGTAGTGAGCCGGTAATCCCTGATCTGACAGACTGGTAGCAAAGATGTCTGTTAGGGACTTTATCGTGGAAGGTGTTTGGACAGAACGTAATTTCACAAAACACAACACTGAGAATAATACATGCTGAAGTGGCGTGATGGGTACAGTTAGCGTGACTGAGATGCTCCTCCAAAGTGCTTACTGGTCCAAACAAGTTCAGCCCGGGGGCACGGAAGGCTGGGTCAAATCAAAAGTGGTTAGAAGAAGTGACTCATTTCAATGTCCTAGTTCTTAGTAATAAAGTATAACAGATCAAGATTGAACTTTTTGTTCATTTGTTCAATTAACTGAAATACAATGATGAGAGACACAGTTATATGTTTTTATGGTTAAAAGTTCATAAAAGTTGATTTTGCATATGCCTCCTTCAAAAGTGTTCCACATTTCTTCATTTATTTTTCTATGTTACATTTTATCCAGAGGTAGAATAGCCAAACATTTTACACAAGCAAGAATAATGTTGTTTCAAACTAATATTACTCAAGTTGAAGTACAAAGTAGTGGTCCAAGATACTACTCAAGTAAGTAATTGTTGGGCCAAACATCAGATTTAAAAACAAAACATTAATTAATGCTTGAAAATTTGGTGTTTTTAAAAGGATAGAAAAAAGAAAAGAGATAAAAAGAGACTAACTTATATTTCAAGGAGCAGTATTGTCAATATAAAAACTTTTGTCACTTTAGACTTACTCACAGTGGGAAGAGGAACCACTACTGCAATAAAAATATTACTTAAGTAGGAGTAAAAATATGTTGCTCAAACATGCATCAATTAATCAAAATACAATAATGAGAGACACAGTTATATGTTATAGTTAAAAGTTCATGAAAGTTGATTTTGCATTATGCCTCCTTCAAAAAGTGTCTCACATTTATTTATTTGTTTTGATATGTTACATTTTATCCAGAAGTAGAGTAGCCAATATTTTACACACGTAAGAATGTTATTTCAAAATAATATTCCTCAAGTAGAAGTACAAAGTAGTGGTCCAAGAAGCTACTCAAGTACGTAATTGTTGGGCCGAACATCAGATTTAAGAACAAAACATTAATTAATGCTTAGAATCTGTTGTTTTTAAAAGGATAGAAAAAAGAAAAGAGATTAAAAGAGACTAACTTATATTTGAAGGAGCAGTATTGTCAATATAAAACTTTTGTCACTTTAGACTTACAATAGGAAGAGGAACCTCTACTTTTACTCAAGTAAGAGTACTGTTAACAAATATTACTTAAGTAGGAGTAAAAATGTGTTGCTTGAACATGCATCAATTAATCAAAATACAATCATGAGAGACACAGTTATAAGTTATGGTTAAAAGTTCATGAAAGTTGATTTTGCATATGCCCCCATTTTTTTTTTTTTATATATATCTTACATTTTATCCAAGGTAGAGTAGCCAAAATTTTACACAAGAAAGAATAATGTTACATCAAAATAATATTCCTCAAGTAGAAGAACAAAGTAGTGGTCCAAGACACTACTCAAGTAATTGTTGGACTGAACATCAGATTTATAATTTATAATTTGCAGTTAATGTAAATTGAAGAACAAAACATTAATTAATGCTCAAAATCTGGTGTTTTTAAAGGATAAGAAAAAGAAAAGAGATAAAATTATCAGTATAAAACTTTAGACTTTCTCACAGTGGGAAGAGGAAACACAATTTTTACTCAAGTAAGAGTACTGTTACTGCAATAAAAATATTAAATCAAGTAGAGTATAAATATGTTGCTCGAACATACATCAATTAATCAAAATACAATAATGAGAGACACAGTTATAAGTTATGGTTAAAAGTTCATAAAAGTTGATTTTGCTTATGTCTCCTTCAAAAGTGTTCCACATTCCCTTATTTATTTGTATATGTTACATTTTATCCAGAGGTAGAGTAGCCAGAAATTTACACACATAAGAATAATGTTATTTCAAAATAATATTCCTCAAGTAGAAGTACAAAGTAGTGGTCCAAGAAGCTACTCAAGTAACTGTGTAACTGGGCCAAACATCAGATATAAGAACAAAACATTAATTAATGTTTAACACAGAAAAGACACAAAAAAGAGACTAACTTTTATTTGAAGGAGCAGTATTGTCAATATAAAACTTTAGACTTACTCACAGTCTGAAGAGGAACCACTACTTTTACTCAAGTAAGAGTACTGTTACTGCAATAAAAACATATTACTCAAGTAGGAGTAAAAATATGCTTCTAGAACATTTTATTCATTGCACAAGGCCATGATTACACAAACATGTATCAATTAATAAAAATACAATAACAAGAGACACAGTTCATGAAAGTTGATTTTGCATTCTTCCTCCTTCAGAATGTGTTGCACTTTGTTTTTGTTTTTTGTATTATTTATTCAGTGTTTTACCAGGTGATTCAGTTGAACACCTTCTCATTTGCAACGATGACCTGGCCAAGAGGCAGCACAAAAAAATCACAAGCAGAACACACACACACACACACACACATCAATCACAACATGAAACATGAGCAGAAACTACATGATGTAAAAATATAATTATTTGTTTTTGCACTCATCAGGTCCCAATCAGCCCAAATGATAAAGAGAAATCACTAAAGCCATGCAAGAGTTTGTGTCCTAGGAGGTTATGTATAAAAGGACAGAAGGGACAGAAAAAAAGAAAAGACACAAAATAAGACAAAATCATATTTGAAGGAGCTGCAAAAAACACAAATGTTCAAATCATTTCAGATTGTCACGTGAAGCTTTTGTCACTGGGTCCGGTCAAGTGGTAACAGAGGCAAACAGGGGCAGATTTTTGACATTCAAATGTCTCTTATTCAGAAACTAGAGGAACTATTGAAATACGTAAAGTATCAGAATGTAGGAAAGAGTTGTGATACTTGTTGTGATATTCTTTCAAGTTGTTGACAAAAAATTTTAAAAACTCATGTCGGTAACAGAGGGAATGAAATATGCAGCACTTTTTGGGCAATAAATCCAAACAGTGATAACTAGTTGGTTCTCACTTCCATATCCTTAACAAACTGGTTTGAATATTTGCTTCATATAGTTTTCTACCATATGGTACAAGATTAGGTTGAAAAACCTCTTACTTTTTGACTCATGAGATTTTTTATTAAGAAAGGTCATGGTAACGGAGGGAAAAGTAACGGAGGGAAAATTGTTCACGCAAGTAGAAGGTGCAGGATTTTACATCATTTGTCACTTTTTTCTTCTGAATACTTTAATATTACTTCAAAATGAAAGGAAACTATTTCTATATGGAACAGTCGTCCTAAACATGTGAGACAGACTCTTCTGTGACGCTGTTTAAATCCAGGCTCAAAACATTTCTGTTTAACTGTGCATATGACTGAAAGGTTTTCATTCCGCACTCTTCTCTCCAATTTATGTCTCTCTTTTTTAATTTTAATCTTCATGATTATTTATATTATGATTTTAATGTATTTCTTATTCTGTAAAGCACTTTGAATTACTTTGTGTACGAATTGTGCTATACAAATAAACTTGCCTTGCCTTGCCTATAAAATATGTCAGTCCTTCCAAGCAAATTTTTATCATTTTAAATAATTATTATTTTTTTAAATCCTGTACCTTCATCAACAGTTCAAAGATGGAATAACACAAGATATGATGAAATACATCCATTTATTGACATGATTTGCAGGTCTTTGAAATTTGGGAAATAATTTTTGTTCCATGTTTCATACATGGTCTGTTTAAAACATATGGAACTTTAGAACCAAAAATGGTACAGAAAAAAGGTCAACAGTTTCATAAACTAGAGTACATATGTATCTGTTCAATACATTTTTATATCAGATGCATTAACTTGAATTTTTGGCCTTGTTGTTTACTTCTGCTTGACCGGGCCCAACTTTAAACTCACTCACAGTGGGAAGAGGAACCACAACTTTTACTCAATTAACAGTACTGTTACTGCAATAAAAGTAATACTCAAGAAGGAGTAAAAATATGCTATTAGAAAAGTACTCTGAAAAGTACAATTTCTTACTCAAGTAAATGGAACTGATTCTGATTTTATCCATCATGAATGTAAAATTGTCAATCGCTGGAGAAACTTTTTAACTTCAATGTAAGAAAGATACAAGTTGCTTTTACTTTTTAATTCACTTTTAGGGGGACTCACTTTTTTTTTTATGCATTTTGAACACTTGACAAGAGTACAACTGAAGGCATTTGAAATATTTTGCATGTTAATCTCGTGAATACGTTTCTTGCAGCAGCACCTCCGCCTGACTCTTCTGAACCTGGCGTTTGGTTCCCAGAGGTGAGCAGGAGATTCCCACCACAACACAGTCGCTCCTCCAAGTCTGAACAGGCCCCCAAACTCCAAATGACACCACCTTAATCTGCTTTCCGAGTTGAAAGCTTTTCATCCTTTGTAGTGCTACTGATTAACATGAACCATGGAAGTATGTTTGGAAATCTCAGCGCCTAGACCTCCACAACGCATTAGCCTAAGTCCCAGTCATGTGTAATGAACAGAAAGGATGGGAAAAGTACCAAGACCTTAGCCTGGGATCAAGAGTACTAACTTCTACTTCTCTGAGCTTAGACTGGAATGATTCTCTTATTTATTTTAGTTATTTAGTGCAATTTTATGATTTTTATGGTTTTGCTTTTATTTGATTTGACTGTTTTATTGCTTTTTGTGCTTTGGAAACTGCTTTAGGATCATTCCACGCCAAATCTCCGAATGCTCCGAAATTCTAGGAGGTTCACACACAAGTCCATGCCATTAAAAAACAAATTACAGGAAAAAAAAGTAATATTTTGCTCAGTACAAATGTCAGTAATGTGCGTTAGAATGCTTTAATCTGGATTGAAGTGGTGGGTTTTTCTTCATAGAAATTCGCTAAAATGACTGCAATATTAGTAGCAGTGAAAGGCCAGAGATGCACCCGCGTAGACTGTCAGGTGACCGCGAGCGAAAGGACCGACGCAGAACTCCACGCTCCACGGCGCTAACCGCAGCTGACGCCTGATCACGCCTTGCAGACATCCTGTTCCACGGACTCAGGGTACTCTCAGGGGCGGTCCTAAATTCCAAGTTTTAGTCCAAGATTAGTCCTGGTTTAGTCCTAGTTTAGTCCTGGTTTAGACCTGGTTCAGTCCTGGTTCAGTCCTGGTTTAGACCTAGTTTAGACCTAGTTTAGACCTAGTTTAGACCTGGTTCAGTCCTGGTTTAGACCTAGTTTAGACTTAGTTTAGTCCTGGTTCAGTCCTGGTTCAGTTTTGGTTCAGTTTTGGTTTAGTCCTGGTACAGTCCATATACGGCGCAAAAGATTCAGCATCTTCACAGTTATTTTGGTGAGTAATGCCTAGTAATGTAATGTAATACTAATGTAATGCCTTACATTTTAAAACACAGTAATATTGTAAAGTAACAAATTACTTTGAAATGACAGTAACAAGTCATAAGTTTTACATTTCATTTTTACATTACAGTTTTAAAGTAACTTGCCTGACAATGTTAAAATATACTTTGTCAACTCCCCCCTGATCTGTTCTGAGCAGAGTTTTCCGAGGAGCCACATTCAGATTGCTGTATCTAAAAAACTATTTAAAGTCGGTCCTTCAAATTCTCAAGGATTCAAATTTGGCAAATGTACTTACAGACGTATGAACGTATAAATGAATCTGAACTTTTACACATGTGCTTTTGGTTTATCACAGATTTCTAGGGGCTTGAATTTGCTTGAAAATTCTACTCTTCAAATCTGAGGGCGTCTTTCAAGGACTTTGAAGGAAAGTGCAATTTCAGAGACAGAGGTTTGATACTGAACACATACCATAGGGGAATTTTCAATCAAATTCAAGCCTCCAGAAATCTGTAATAAACCAAAAACATGTGTAAAAGTCCAGATTCTACAAGTACATGTGCCAAATTTTAACCCTTGAAAATTTGAAGGACCTACTTTCAGATTGCTGTACCTAAAAAACTATTTAAGGTAGATCCTTCAAATTTTCAAGGGTTAAAATTTGGCAAATGTACTTTTAGATTCTGGACTTTTACACATGTTTTTGGTTTATCACACATTTCTGGACGCTTGAATTTGACTGAAAATTCTACCATGGTGTATGTTCAATATCAAACTTCTGTCTTTGAACTTGCACTTTCCTTCAAAGTCCTTCAGAGTTGCCCTCAGATTTGAAGAGTAGAATTTTTGAGCAAATTCAAGCCCCTAGAAATCTGTGATGAACCAAAAGCACATGTGTAAAAGTTCAGATTCATTCATGCGTTCATACATCTGTAAGTACATCTGCCAAATTTTAACCCTTGAAAATTTGAAGGACTAAATTTAAATTGTTTTTTTTGTTACAGAAATCTGAAAGCGGCTCCTTGGAAAACTGCTCAAAACAGGTCGGGGGGGAGGTTGACAAAATATTTTTAATGACAAAACTATAAGGCTTTGGAAGCAAAAAATTTGGGAGTTTTTCTATTGGAAAGTGTGTGAACCTCCGAGAAATTTTTCAGTCAAATCTGAAATGGTCGAGCGGGAGCATTCGGAGATTTGGCGTGGAATGACCCTATATAAATAAAGTGGATTTGGATTGATAGTTGGATTAGCCAATCAGGGACACACATGGTCCATCTTTATCAAAACAAATATGGCTGCTTTAGAGAGAAAAAGAAAAAAAATAAATCACAGTGGACTGAAAAACATTGGATTTCAGAATCAATGAGCGAAGCACTAAACACAGTAATCAGCTCTTTATTTTTACACATGTTACTGAAAAACACAAGTCTGATTGCGCGAGTGTGTGGTTCTGGCTCAAGGCTCGATGGAAAAAAGACATTTAGAACTAGGGTTGTTCCATCACCGATGGTGGTAACGTCAAAAGCTTCGATCCTGCACATTTTTCAGGTATTGTATCGGTGAGTACTCAGACCAAATCACCAATCAAATACTACTCTGTATTTTCCACAATGAGGAACTATAGATGCGAGCACGGCTGTGGTTTACCTCAGTGGCTCAGAGCAGGTTAAATGTTGACTACAGAGGCTCTACAGACTCTTAAAACATGCTGATAACAACAGAAAAGACAGTTGTGTTATGTCAGGGATCTCCAACCTGTAGCTCGAGAACTACCAGTAGCTCTAAACCCCCTTCCAAGTAGCTCCCTAAAAGATTTCTGAATTATACATATAGAGACTTTGCACCGTCACGTGTCCCCCATGGCAACAGTACCTACGCCGCCATGACACCTGGCACGCTATGTCATTGACTTCAGTAGCATTGGAGAAACATGGGCAGTTTTGTTGTGTATTTGGTTGTCCTAGACGCTCTGAATGGGGTAAAACGAATCGTTTCTTCACTGTTCCTCTGGAAATTACTCATCAGGAGCTCAAACAAGGGAATTATCCAAAAAAAAGACACAGATTATAGCAGCAAAAATAAACCACAAAGAGATTTCCAATGTTACCATCAAGACACCCAAAGTTTCATCAAAGTATTTTAGCTTATTTAATGAAAGAAGCACATTTACTGAACTAAAATTTCATTAATTTATCCAGGAAAACCCGCACTAGTTTACGATTCAACGAACCCACATTGGGCTCTTATGATCAACATGGTGCACAAATCAAAGAGTCTGTGAGCCGAACCTTGAAAGAATCGGCCATGAAAAGATCCTCGCGAACGTTAGAAAGATCCGCTCGCAAAAAGCGATTAATTCTAGAAGACATAGTTGTGGATAAACAAGGCAAGAAAGACGTTTGGAAACATGCAATGACAACTTCCGGTGTAGTTCCAGACACTGGGCTCATCGACCGACTGTGATCAAACCCACTGAAGTAAAAGTGATCAGAGGTAAAATGAAGACTGCAGACGTATGTGCTGTTTGGAATCATCTGGAACTTGGTGCCTCATCTCTTCTAATCACATGTACCCAATGCGCTCGGAGTTGTGCGTCAGTGGGGAAATGATGAAAACTGAGGTATGGTTGTAATTGTTGATTAGCCGAACATAACGGAACACTACAATGACATGGACATGAAGAAAACTGGGCCATTTTCAAATTTTCCTTGGATTTTGTCAGACTTACTACTGCGAACAGAGGCTGACGGAAGATGTCATCGCAAGTTTCCAAACGTCTTTCTGGTTTGTGACGTAAGCGTGAATAGAACCTATCGACCAAAGTTCAGTACACAACAGTAATTATGAAAAGTAATCAAATGTAAACCCAGATTACAAAAAACATATACCTAAAGACACACCAGACGCTAAAAAGTCAACATTTATCACAGCAAAACGGTTAATTGAATGAGTGAGTTTTAAGAGCTGATTTAAAAACCAAAAGTGACCAAACATGAGCCAGTGCATTCCACAGATTTGGACTCACGACAGGGAAGGAGCTGTCCTCTCTTCAAATGCAGAAGACATCTCCTCTCCAAAATTCTCATTCAGAAATATTAAAATATTCAAAATACAGGGTGTTCCAAAAGATTTGACATCATTTCACAGGCCAGTAATTTTGGCAGTTCTTGCTGAAATAACCAGAAATTTTCACAGCATGTACAGAAACAGATCAAGATTTTATATTTAAAGTTTTATTTTTGTTCTGTTTTCAGGTTGAGCCGTTCACTCCCAAACAGAAGTCATTTTTCATCTTGGAATCTGCTCGCACACACTCACCCAAAAAAACTTCACCAACTGGCAAACAAATTTGGACTTAATACCAAAAATGTAAAGAGGAAGGATGATTATGCAGAGCTAAAGGATCTGGTAGAAAAACATCAACATCAGAAGTGAATGGGAATGAACGGCATGACTCAACCCGAAAACAGAACAAAAATAAAACGTTATCGTATTTTCCAGACTATTGAACGCACCTGAATAGAAGCTGCATCAACTAAATTTTAACAACATTTTAAACTTGTACATATATAGGCCGCACCTGAAGCCGCAGGTGTCCACATCTTCAAGAACGTTTTCAAGTTCAAGCCATCTGCTTTTATTGCCTCTGAAAGCTTTTGTATTCTTTTTACATTGACAAAATCTCACCATTGACTCACTGATATTGAGCTCACGTGCAGCAGCTCTGATTCCTTCTTCCACCACAACGTTAATCACCATTAACTTAAAAGCTGCATCATCTGCATTTCTTCATGTGTTTTTCCATGAGGAGGGTGTCTGCATGAAGCGCAAAATAACTGTTCAAAACACAATCAAACAAGTCTCTCAAGTCTCTCCCCGAGTTCTACTGCACATGTCTCCTGCAGAAAGAGTCTCTGTTCTGTCTGGATCATGTCAGTGTCTTGGAGGATTTCAGCAGATTTCAGACTCTCTCGGGGGGGGGGTCTAGCTCTGTCAATCAGGTGTGAGTGGATGTCCGGCTACTGAAGTTTGAGATGTTTCTTCTCGTCATTTATGCATACGGGTAAGACGCATCCCCCTCACTCAATGTTCATTTAGCATCATATCTTATTTTATCACATGGCGATAAACTATTTGAGTGTGCTGGCAATATCTGTAGCTTGTGTTGCAACTTCATGTTAACTCTAGATCCTTGTGCAACCGCACAGACAGCGTTTTCTGATGAGTATCTGCTGTTTTGCCAAACCATAGACTGTATATATCAGGGGTGTCAAACTCATTTTGGTCCAGGGGCCATATCCAAACTTCTTTGATCCCAAATGGGCCAGATCAAAAACTCATGTCATATAAACCCCCAAAATAGCAAAAGTTTAAATATTTATGCAGTGAAATGCAAATCTATTACAGAAATCTTTTTTAATTGATGAACTCTTTCTTTTACAAAATGTTAAAATATTATGAACAACCTGAAACTTTTATAAAAATGCAATCTCAACACAATGTTTTAACATTAACTTGTTTGCAAATAGGAATAAGTTCATTTTTTCTTGGAAAATCCTGCACTCGGCTCCACTTTTCTCATGTTAGACATTTTGTTGATGAGGGTGTCACGGTCAACAGTCAAAACGATCGTCCTTTAAGAGCGTTTGGAAAGAGACAAGTCTTCATTTGTGCTGCTCTGGTGGGAGGGGCCACGTACAGAGACACTGGAGACGCTGCTATGGTAAGAGATGCAGAAAATTACCAATATTTTAATAGAAAATATAATTAAATTATTTTAGTAGAAAATCAGCACCCCTGGTATATAAGAATGGACAATCTGCCAAACAAAGAATCCGTCCATAAATTCGCTGCATCGTTTTATTAGCTGCAGGGTTCAAAGTGTGAGAAAAATGTAGAGGCTTATAGTCTGGAATTTATGGTAAATATAAAATCTCAATCTGTTTCTATACATTCTGTGAAAATTTTAGGTTATTTCAACAAGAACTGCCAAAATTATTGACCTGCGAAATGATGTAAACATTTTTTGGGACACCCTGTACATAACTTCTTTTACCTGCGATATTGCTTGTTGATTTTGCAGAATTTCTCTGTCCTTAGGGTTATTTTTCTCCCTTGGTGACCAGACTGACATAAAGAATATAGTAAAGAATATAGAGAGTTATCAGTTTGGATTTACCAGGCAACCATTCTCCAAATTCCTAGTCATGTGAAATGAACAAACGGACAGAAAATGTACCAAGGCAACAGCAGAAAAGCAAAAAAAAATCTTTGATCAAAGCCGGTAGCGCGTGTCCAATTGAGTCAAAATGCACTTTCTTATTCAAATGGGACGGGGTTGCGGGATAGGGTCACGGGGTGGTCGCGCACTGGGAGGCTAAAAGGACAAATTGCATGGGTTTGAGTGAAGGGAGGTAAGGGGAGAGGAAGGTGCCGCCGCCTGGTTTTACGCTTCACCGGTTTGGGGTATTGCTTCAGTCTGGTGCGTTTGTGTTCAGCGGATTACACGTCCCCAAACTGGATGTCAGGAAAAGGGGAACTGGCTCTGCGAAATATCTGTGTTTTGGAGGTTTAAAACTAAATATGAAAAGTAAAAAAATAGGAAAAAGGAAATATGAATGGACACAGAGACGCATTAAAAGTCCTGTATTACACAAAATGGACTCTTGTGAGCTTTAAGGCATGTTATAATGTTGTTACCTCCTCAAAAACAAAGCTGTAATTGTGTTTTGTTTGTGCATTATTAGTCTGCTCTGTTCCACATTATGATGTCATGAAGTGATTAGCTCCTTTTACCTTAAATTCAGTAGACGTTGGCAATTCCAAGGCTGAAATGATCCAAATGATTCTACTGTATTTTTTGGACTATAAGTTGCTCCGGAGTTTAAGTCGCACCAGTCAAAAATTGTGAAATGAAGAAGAAAAAAAACATAAAAGTCGCACTTTTTGGGGGAAATTTATTTTACAAAATCAGAGACAAGGAACTGACATTTCATCTTAAAAGGCAAGTTCTAGTAATAAGAACAGAACAGAGAACAACAGACTGTTAACATCACATATGAACAGTTCTTCAGATAAACTATAACATAAACAACAGAACCAGTTTACCAAACTCTCCATCTCACTCCAAATCAATAAATCCAATCAATTCTTCATCCTCGGTGTCACTTCTGAGCAACTCCACGACCTCCAGAGGTAAACAGAGCACCACTTCCTCTTCTGTGTCGCTGTCGTCAGACTCAGCATCAGTTCCAGTTAGAATTATTCGGGTCTTTCTGAATCCCGACAGGATGGTTTCGGTGTCACTGAAGTCCAGACTTTGTCGATTCATCCAGTGACTTCAGGAAATGTGCATGGTGCACCCGCCCGGTTGCTGTGAAGCTGTGTTCTACATCCCCGCTTTCCGCCAGTCCCTCACAAGTTTCTCGCTCACTTCAAACTCTTTCGGCTGCTCGATCATTGTTTGTGGCTGAATATTTCATTACTTGCAGCAGGACAGAGGCTTTTTCTGCAGGAGACATGTGGTACAGGAGGAACAGGAGCAGTAGATATTGACACACAAGACTGGGGCCTCTCATCGCTTCAGTGTGAACATATTAATATATACAAAATGTTTCAGAAGAAGCGCTTCCTGGAACTCCAGAGGATAATACACAGTAGATCCAACTCAGTGGTGCTCTTTGGGAAGGGAAGTCAGTATAAAGATGCAAAAAACCCAAGGCACTCACTGGTTCAAAATAAAATGCCTTTATTAGTTTACGGCATGTCTTAATGGACAACTTAAAAAGTCCTGACGTGTTTCAGCCTATGGCTTTCCTCAGGGGACAAACAGAACAGTTCTGTTTGTCCCCTGAGGAAAGCTGTTTTTTTTGCATCTTTATATTAATATATACGTTTAAGGAGTATAAGTCACAGGGAACACCCAAACCATGAAAAAAATATGGTAGTGAAGGTGTGTGGCGTTTAAAACACACGGTGGAGCACTTATTGTATTACCACATGACATCACAAGGTGAGACACTGAGATTATTTTCTTTTTACGGACAACCGGTTTGAGTCTGGATTAAAAGGACATTTATTAGTGCAGATTTGTGATGTGCGGAGGAGCCTGTGTGAGAGGTGAGTGTTGGAAATATGTCGACTCTGAAGCTAGTTTTTGTCATTTGTTATGGGTTAGCTGCACATAAACAGACTGTTTTCTATTGGTCTGTTCTAAAGTGACTATATTGGTCTGTTCTAAAGTGACTATATTGGCCGTATATTTGCTACTGGACCTGCACTGATATGTAAATGAGCTGTGAACAGACGTGTGAATTATGACATTTGCGCATATAATTAATTACCGCGGCGCGCACGTATTTACGGCTAAAGGCTAATAGCGCTAGTTTCTTTACTAGTTATGGGTCCGTCGCGAACGAAATGACTCTTAGAACCGGCTCTTTGAAGGGAACGACGGGAGCCTGATCCTTATTGGGAGCCGTGTTTTCTCTTTCTCTCACTTTTTTTCTCTTCACGCCGCGTGCAGATTCGTGGTTTGACAGCGGCAGCGGCTGAAAACGAAACTTTGAGAAATTTGCGTGTACATAGGATTAAAAAAAAATTAAAATAAAAAAAACGAGCATATTTGACTGTAGTTTAGCATAAAATAAATAAGTCCCGGTTTAGTCCTTTTTCAGTCCTGGTTTAGACCTGGTTCAGTCCTGATTCAGTCCTGCTTTAGACGTGCTTTAGTCCTGCTTGCAACAAAACAATCTGAAGAGCCACTTGGGAGCCAAAAGAACCAGCAGCTTTTAGTGAGCCGAGCCAAAAGAGCCGGTTCTCTAAAAAGAACTGGAATCCCCATCACTAGTGTCTAGAATGTGATGCAAAAATGCCATTGTCCAACCTACTGTCTGTAAATATGATGTAAAGAGGCAGAATAACAATAAATGTTGCCTAAATAAACCCAATTTAAAATCCACCAGAGCCAAACCTAAGTTTTTTAAACAATTCAACATTTACAGTGAATTTTTACATCACTAAATATATCAGTGATTATATCGGCTATCGGCAGCAACAACTCCCATTATATCGGTTTCATATCGGCCACAGCAAAATCCATATCGGTCGGGCTCTAGTCAGAACTGTACATTTTTTACAGACCTACATGCAGATCGTGACAAGGCGACTCAAGAAAAAACAATGCTTTAGTACATTGTTTCCCAAAGACTGGATCAAGAAATCTTTTTGGGTCGCCTTGTCACAATCTGCATGTAGGTCTGCAACATACACTTCTGACACATGTTGAAATGTTAAGACATGTTTTGTATAATTTCTAATCTTTTGGTAATTATTTTAGTGATTCCAATATTGCTGGTTCAGTTGAATGTTGAAAAGAAAACGATGATGTCCAAATAGGCGACTTACGGATACCTTTTTTTTTTAAATCAATTACTGTTTTTTTATTGTTTAAAAATTGAGTAATACTAATTGTTCAGAGAGACACAATCACTCAATCAACAATAAAATATCCTCATTAATGTTGAATAATGTTCAAATCCACCATTATTTTGTGATTTATGGTCTATTGACCTGGGTCGTGAAGGTTTGACTTTAAAAATATGGGTCCCAGAAAAAAGTTTGGCAAACACTGCTCTAGTACGTCAATCATTAAGAGGTTCTATTGGACAACCTGGACTGTTTCAAAGTAGGCGTTAAACGTATTTGGGACGTATTTAGACATGTCGTCTTGCTACCAGTCAGATCTGGGGAGCGGTGACCCCACTCACAGCAAGAACACATATTTCTCAAGGCGATTTTTGAACATAACACCTTAACTAATGAGTCTATAACACAACATTTGAGTTCATTGTTCAAGGAGGCAACATGCATTTTGACGAGGTCTGAACCAGTGACCATCTGGTAGGTGGGTGTGCACTTAACCAGCTGCACCACAGTCACCTCTTACATTAGATTTGTCTATTTATCTTCATTATGTTATTTTCTTATGTTATAATTTGCTTCCTTGTTCCCACGATGACAATGTGGTTTTTGGCAAGACTTGAAACAGCGACCATCTGGTATTTGGGTGTGCAACTTAACCAGCTGCATATAAATTCTACTTATTTGTAACTTTGCAAGCTTTTTTAAACTTAATTTTATAGAGCATTTGACAGATAAATATACTGTATTGTTCATATTTTT
Organism: Boleophthalmus pectinirostris; assembly: GCF_026225935.1. Lineage (NCBI taxonomy): Eukaryota > Metazoa > Chordata > Actinopteri > Gobiiformes > Gobiidae > Boleophthalmus > Boleophthalmus pectinirostris. The sequence goes on from NW_026571070.1 coordinate 30,238,612, forward strand.
ACCTCATTTGGTGGTATAGCACCCGAGGTCAATATTTATCACAATTTTACATCAGTCGAGTGCCAATAGGTTCTATTCTCTCGTATGTCACAAAACTGGAAGATGTTTGGAAACTGTGACGATAGTAACTGACGAAAATCTGGGAAAGCTGAGAAAATGGCCCAGTTTTCTTTATCTAGATGTCATCGTATTGTTTGTTTTACTTTATAAATTGCCTATTCATTTGTGTATTATAATTTATCTAAAAAAAAACAAAAAAACGCTGCTGCTGAATCCACGGTTTTAGCACATGCTCAGTGTCGGGAACTACACTGGAAGTCGTCATCCTCGTGTTTCCAAATGTCTTCCTGTAAGTGTGAATAGGGCCTATTTGTGCGGGTGGGAGTGGGACAAAATATCACAGATGCAGGCCAGAGTGGGAATAAAAATTACAATTCTGTGTGGGCATGGGCAAGAGTGGGACTGCACAATGATACACAACTGCAGACTCAAAATTCTGTCCTGCGTAGACCTCTAACATCACAGCAACATCACGTGACCACTCTGAGGACAAGCGCTAGTGAGTAGTCAGGTAAATGTCAGGTATGAAAACAAACTCGGACTGAAAAACGCTACCCAGGCTGCTGCCACCTAGTGCCTCCACTCAGTTTCATTTCTCTCCAGCGACGAGATCCGGAATCGAAACACACCAGACGGTTTGCAAGAACCCTGGAAGTTGTAGACCGTGCACCGGCCAATCAGTGAAGAGCTGTGAAGCCATGAACATCAAACTTGTCGCGTCTGTCTGGGTCTCTTTTGTGGTACAGCACAACAGTAAACAAAGTGGTCGAGATGGATGTAGACGAAGACAAACATTCTGTGTTGGCAACGATTCCTGAGATTGAGGATTTAAAGCCGGAACAAAGAGAATGTTTGGTGAATTTTAGCAAGGGGAAAGATGTTATTGCCCTTCTTCCCATGGGATTTGGCGCATTACAACAGCAGCAAGTGGTTAAATAAAAAAGTATCCGTCTACCATCGAGCGAACGAATCCTAATGCTGCGAGGTCAGACGGTTTCCAAAAAAGTGAAACTTGCTTATGAATCCAGCTAGAAAAGCAAACCTAATAACACAAATTATCAGGAGACCAAATGAACCTTATTGGACTGCTTTTGACTCATCGGTGAAGTTAGTCCAACCCAAAAATTCAAACGTACTGCCATAGTTGATCCTAAAAAAGCCGTTACAGACACAACATTGACCCAAAAGTCTGAATTTTTTTTTAACAAATATGGACTAAAATGCCAAAATAAGTCCAGGGATAGAGATGCACCTGTATTCACACGAATATGAGTAGAAAAGAGTGATTTTGGTGTTATATTTTGTGGTATATTTGGTGAAACGTGTAGTCTAACCTGTCATTAACACTTTCAAACCCCATTCATCTTCCCCATTCTCTTGGTTCAAACAAATCTCTCCATCTCCACACTGGACAGGACTTGTTTAAAATTCACTCTTGTGTGCAGTGTCACATGAATTTACCCACCAGTCCATACGCATTAGCTGAAGGGGAGCAGCGAGGCGTGCCCGGGGGCTCCTGTGGGAGACGGGGGCCCGGTGGAGCTGCGGGAGGGGCCCGGGTGTGTGCGGCGGGTGCGCGGGGGGGGGCGGTTGTTCCTGTTAACTGGAGGGGAGAGAGGAGCGCGCTGTGCTTAGGTGGTCTTTGTGTCCTGGTACAAAAGGTAAAAGCTTGTCTGGGTCCCAAGGGTGTTCATTTTGGAACGGCGGTTTGAAATGTGGAGCTTGAGGCGTTTCAATTTGTGGGGTGAAATTTTGGGATATTTGTTTTGGTGGTTTTACTTTGCTTTTTTTTTTTTTCAGGCTGTCAGTTCATTTGCATAAGTTAAGGACTTGTAAAATTGTGCCCTAAATTGATTGATTCATTTTTATTTTGAGTTTGTTCCAAGAAAGAAACAATAATACATACCACATAAACATTGTAAACAAACGAAAAGCACATTTCTCAAAGTGTTAAGATGAAAAAAGACTGTTCATGACAGTTTCAAAAATGTTTAAAAAATTTGTAGTTGCTGTACATTGATGATGAAACTTCACAAATAATTACATACAGCAAAATAAATGACATGATGCATATGAAATATAATTTTAACCCAATTTTTTTATTTTTTTTTGTACTGTACTGTATCATGATTGGACAAACTAATAATAATGATAAAGAAGGCACAGCTTTTTACCATTTATTACTGCATCAAAATAGGTCAAATGAGAATAAAGAATGTACTTCTTTTTTTTTTTTTCCCCTGTTTATGGTCGTACAAATTAATAGACCTTTTTCAGAACAGCCGGAAGTGTCGTGATGTAGGTAAACGTCACTTATGTTAATGCTTTTCTATGGCAAAATATCTGCGGAAATGTCTTGCGGATTTTTCACCAGCTTCATAAACCTGCCCCCATCACCAAATGTTCATCCAACCCTAAGTCCACAAAGGATAAACATTCTTCCATAAAGAATTTCTCCACAACTATCAAGGTAAGAAAGACGAAAACATAAAGGCGAACAACGACGAAGTACTGAGAAAAACTAATGTTATGGTCATGAATAAAACATAATTTGTTAATAAGTAACTTGTGAACTCAGACCGATTCTATAATTAAAATTAAATATTGATTTCATGAGGCATAGACAGAGATTTGTGCAGTTCAAATGCTACAGATGTTCACAGATTACATATCTCGCATTTAAACTGCACAAATCTTTCCGTCTGTGCTAATATCTACATCATTAAATCGAACGATCTGGTGCTGCCAGGTCCCACGTATTCATCTGAGTACAGATCTGATCCAGCACTGTGTGGACGCCTGAAAACACTGATACACTGATGTAGGTCTATGCACCGCGAAGTAATTCACCACCAAAACACTAAAAGACTAGAATATATGTCCATTCATATAAACGGTCTGTGTGTACGACCTGCAGACGTATAATCTCTGAAAAGTTTAACATGAACCATCTCCAATGCGACAGAAACACAGAACAGACTCACCATCAGCAGAACATCCCTCTGTCACTCTTCTTTGACACTGTTTAAATCCAGGCTCAAAACATTTGTTTAACTGTGCATATAACTGAAAGGTTTTCATTCCGCACTCTTCTCTCCAATTTATGTCTCTTTTTTTTAATTTTAATCTTTATGATTATTTATGTTTTATTTGTTTTTATTATGATTTTAATGTATTTCTTATTCTGTAAAGCCCTTTGAATTACTTTGTGTACGAATTGTGCTGTACAAATAAACTTGCCTTGTCTTTAGTCCAACAGAAGCTGAACCACATCAGGGCACAAGGAGCAAGCTGTTTTTTTGAGCGCTCAGTTTATGCAAATGAGCCATGTAGTTTTAAGTTTTGTTTCTGTAAAATGTAAACAAATCTGCTCAAAGCTGTGTGGATAGAGAAGGCTTGTGGACACAGAAACGACGTGTCTGGACGCAGATCCGTTTCAGTGTAAACGTGGTCCAAGGTTTGTTTTAAATATGCTGAAAAGAAGAATCCTTGGAACTTTTCATTTTCGCCATTGGTGGTGGTTTTTTTCTTTCTTTCTTTTTTTTTTTTTTTCCTTTTTTGTGCTTTAACAGGGTTCCGTACCTGACACATCCTGCTACGTTAACAGAGTGAACGATGAAGATAAAGTGTCTTGCTGGCATTATGTGCATGAGCGGGATTCAAACCAATGACCGTCCTGTTAAAATGAATTGGAATTTGCATCTTCATGTAAATAAATTCATTTTTTTCCACAAATTGTTAAAACAGCCTTTTTATTGTTTGCAAGTTTTAGTATTTATTTGATTTAGTAAAATTTGACTCAAATTTTAAAAAGAGCGAATTTCAATTTGGATTTTTTTTTTATTTTTATAATTGGCAAACAACTTGAACATGTTTTATTTAGTTATTTTCATTTTTATATTTTTTTTTTTTTTAAAAACCCTCAAAAATCCCAAATTACACTTTTTCTTATGATTCAAGTGTACACATTTATTCTGTAGCGTTCTTACCAATTTATAATCCTCCTAATCCTCGTGAAGGACGGAGGGTCAGCGCCGATGAAGCGTACACCTCCACCTCCCCTCTTCCTCCTTCCTCTTCACTCTCCCCCTCTCCTTTTGTATCCTTTCTCTCTCCCTTCCACCGTTGTCCTCTCTTTTCTCCTCTCCCCTCTTCTTCTCTTTCTTCCTCTTCACTTTCCACCTTTTCTTTCTTCTCCACTCCCTCTCTTCCCCTCCCTTTTGTCTCCTCTCTGCTCTCCTCATGCTCCTTTCCACTTTCCTCTTCTCGACCTCCTCCTCTTCCCTTCATCCTTCTCCTCTCCCCTCTTCCTTTCTTTCTTCCTCTTCACTTTTCTCCTCTCTTCCCTTCCTTTTGTCTCCTCTCTCCCCCCCTTCTCTCTTCTTTCCGTTTGTCCTCTCTTCTCTCCTCATGCTCCTTTCCACCTTCTTCTCCTTTTCCTCTTCTACACCTCCTCCTCTCCCCTTCTCCACCTTCCTTCTCTCTTCTCCCCTCTCCTCCTCCACCTCCCACCTTTCTCCTCTTCCCTATATCCTCCTCTTCTCCCCTATTTCTCATCTCCATCCTCCTTCTATTCTCCTCTCCTCTTCCCTCTTGCTTTCTTTCTTCCTCTCCCCTCTTCTTTCTTCCTCTTCACTTTCCTTTTTCCCTTCCCTCCTTTCCTTGTCTCCTCTCTGCCCTCTTTCAATCCCTCCACCTTCCTTCTCTCTTCTCCCATCTCCTCCTCCGCCTCCCACAGTTCTCCTCTTCCCTCTATCCTCCTCTTCTTCTCTATTTCTCTCCTCCATCCTCCTTCTCTCCTCCCTTTCTTTCCTCTCTGCCCTCCTCCTCTTCCCCCTCTCACCTTTCTTCTTTCTTCCACTCCCCTCTTCCTTTCTTTCTTCTTCTCCCTTCTTCTTTTCTTTCTTCTTATTCACTTTTCTCTTTTCCTCTCCTCCTCCACCTCTCACCCTTCTCCTCTTCCCTCTATCCTTCTTTTCTCCCCTACTTCTTTCCTTCATCCTCTTCCTCCCCTCCTCTCCCTCTTTCCGTTCGTCTCTCCTCCTCTCCCCTCTTTTTTTCTTTCTTCCTCTTCGCTTTCCTCCTCTCTCCTCCTCTCCTTTTGTCTCTTTTGCCCTCTTTCAATCCCCTCCACCTTCCATCTCTCTTCTCCCCTCTTCTCCTCCACTTCCCACCCTTCTACTCCCCTTAGGCTCCTTTCTACCTATTTCTCTCCTCCATCCTCTTTCCTCCTCTCTCCTCCCTTCCCTCCTCTTCTTTTGTCTCCTCCTTGCCCTCTTTCAGTCCCCTTCACCTTCCTTCTCTCTTCTCCCCTCTCCTCCTTCCTATATCCTCCTCTATTTCTCTCCTCCATCCTCTTCCTCTCCTCCTCTCCCTTCCTTTCCTCTCCGCCCTCTTTCTCTCCCCTTCACCCTTCTCCTCTTTCCTCATCGCCCCTCTTCCTTTCTTTTCTTCCTCTCCCCTCTTCTTTTCTTTCTTCCCCTTTCCCCTCCTCTCCTTTTGCCTCGTCTTTCTTTGCTCTCTTTTAATCCCCTCCACCTTCCTTCTTTCCTCTCCCCTCTCTTCCTCCACCTCTCCTCCTTCTCCTCTCGTCTGGCCCCTCTCTATCCTCCACTTCTCCCTAATTTGTCTCCTCCATCCTCCTTCTCCTTTCCCCTTCTCTTTCCTCCTCTCCCCTCTGCCTTTCTTCCTCTTCACTTTCCTTCTTTCCCCCTCTCCCCTCTCCCCTTCATCTCCTCCACCTCTCACCCGCTTCCTCTCCTCATGCTCTTTTCCTCCTTTCTCTTCTCCCCTATTTCTCTCCTCCATACTCCTTCTCTCCTCTCCCCTCCACTTCCCTCTTGTCTCCTCCTCCCCTTCACTTTCTTCTTCTTCTCCTCTCTCCTCCTCCTCTCCTCCGCCCACATCCATGCATGACCCGGGGCCTCTCTCTCTTTTTGTCTCCGTCGTTTTATTTCCGTGTTTTTCCCGTGTTGGACGCACCTGTCTCCATGGTGAGTTTAGGACTCGGCGCAGCTGTCTCCAGACCTCCACCCGCTTACGCTTTCACCATTCTACCGCTCACACCCTTTTTATTACTCCTTTTTTTTTTTTTTTAAGCATTCTGACACAGGAAACAAACGCAAAACAACTTTATTCAACCTTGTACAAAGTTAGTATTGTCCAACTTTGCACCAGGTTTAATAATAATAATAATAAGTGTAGCATATCCCTCTGAATGAAGACTTACACTTGAACTGGCAATTTTTAGATTTAATGGCAATAAATCCTTCAATCTGCCGTAAGAGCTAAAAGGAATACAAAATACAATGGATAAATACGCATTCACAAAACTCAACGCAAGTTTGACTAATATTTACATTAATCTAGACAACATCAACCAACAATAATAAAAAACGAGAGACACAAAATTATTCAAAGAAATATTTACATCAAAAACATACCTTTGTGCCTCTTCAGAGGGAAAGCTAAACAAAAACTTGGAAAAATACCAAAAAATATATGTGTACACATTTGCTCCGTAACATTTTTTCGCTTCTCGTTGTCAAGGTAATTAGACGAAGATAAACCCTTCAAAATAAAAGAGCTAAACATAAACGTGTAAGTTAATGGTTAACAACAGAAAAAGGTGCAATATAAAAATAATCATAAAAAGTCACAAAAGATTTTAATCTATAGTATAATTTGTCTTATTTATAATAACAGTAATCGACTCTTTGTATCTTTTATTGCCAAGCTATAATTTATTTTATTTTTTCATGTCATTCACGCTTCACGCTTCATCCTCCTGCCTCTGAGCTTCAGAAAATACAACCTTTGAATTTCCCCAGGATTGTTACGTCACGGATAAAAACCCTGAGCAGCTTTTTTTTTTAAACCCAAGAATCTCGTTCTGAGCTTTTCTGCTTTCAAATCACGTTTGCTATGAGCTAAGATGATCTTTTTCCACATGGTAATTGATAAAACATGATTAATTAAAGATACAGTGCGTAACATTTCTAGTAGAGGGTTCACCAGCTGCTTGCATCCGTGGAGTCGTTATTGCTTTGTCTAAAATGTTCCACAGTATAGATTAAATTTATCATCTATCACATGGGAAACAAGCAGGTTACAACCCTACGACACATTACAGTTCAGATCTATGGAGAGGCGTCCCTAGCCAGGCTGGCGCCACCTAGTGCCTCCACTCAATTTCATTTCTCTCCAGCGACTAGGTCAGGAATCAGAATACACTAGACGGTTTGCAAAAACCCCGGAAGTGCGAGTTCGGGCACCAGCCAATCAGCAAAGAGCCATATGTGGCCATACCGACTTGTCAAAGCCTGATCCTGTCAGATCTCAGAAGCTCAGCAGGGCCGGACCTGGTCAGTCCTTGGATGGGAGACACTGGGAAAATCAGGTGCCACAGTGGGACGCCAGTCGTAAAAACTGTTGTTGTGTCCTTAGGCAAGGCACTTTCCCCTCATTGCCTATTATGAAAGTGGTGTGTGTGTGTGTGTGTGTGTGTGTGTGTGTGTGAGTGTTGATAGTAGGTGGATGGGCCGATGGCACAGATTGGCAGCCTCGCTTCCGTCAGTCTGCCCCAGGGCAGCTGCGGCTACAGTAGTAGCTTACCACCACCGGGTCTGGAGTGAATGAATAATGCTCGGTAAAGTGTCTGAGTGTCCAAAACAGCGCTATATAAAACTAATGCATTATTATTATACATTCTGTGTTGGCAACGATTCCCGAGCTCGAGGATTTAAAGCCGGAACAAAGAGAATGTTTGGTGAATTTTATGAAGGGGAAAGACGTTATTGTTCTTGTTCCTACGGGATTTTGGACAGGTTTAATATACCAGTTACGTCCTGACCAAATAGCAGTGATTGGTTAAATAACAAATGTACCCGCCTACCGTCGAGCGAACGAATCCTAATGCTGCGAGGTCAGACGGTTTCTATGAAGTGAATCAGGCTAAGGCGTCCCTATAATAATACAAAAATTAATGCATAATACATGAGTTTGTATCTGCTAAAACAAAACAAACATTCTTACTGTGAGCCAAAGTCGCCTCCCCACAGATCTGACCTGTAACTTGACCTGGTAACATCTGCATGGAAACAAGCAAGTGGCAGACCTTTCACTAAAGTTCTTTACCAGTCATATACATTATTCAGCAACTCCAAATTGATGAACTTCTTTTTTTTTTTTTTTTTTACTGTAAGAAATGTATTTTAAACTTGTAATAGTCCAGTTTTTATGTCACAGGGGTGTTCTGACATCAAAACCGAACGCGCCCTGAACTGAGCCGGTATTGACTGTTCTTGCTCAAAAAGATCTGGGTGACATTTTTAATCTGTTGGAACAAATTGAGAATGTTCGTGGCAAATGTTGAACAAGGCGAGACAAAAATGTGCAGTGAATAGCAAGAGTAAGAAAGACACAAAAACAAGCCTTGGACGAAGACAAAAATGGTAAAATAGTGGCACAGTTTTGGAAGTCTTCTTTTTTTTGGCAACTAGAGAAATGGTCCAATGCAGACAGAAGCTCAAAATGTACAAGGTTTAATCATTATAATACAAGACTCAAACTGCCTGATTTATATTGGAGCGACTTTTAAATTTGTTGTGCTATACAGAACACAATACTGGGTTTGCCAAAATCTTAATGTGCTTAATGAGAAAGAGAAAGAGAGATACTTTATTGATCCTGTGGGAAGTTCAAGTTTTACTGCAGCAACATTTCCACTGTGTATCTCAGTCCCTTTGTGTCTCAGTCAAAGGTCTTGGGTCAGTTGAACAGGAGGACTGGTCAGGGAGGGTCAGCAGATTCTGTGGAAGAGTCTAAGGCTACGTTCAGACTGCAGGGCTTAACGCTCAATTCCGATTTTTTTGTGAAATCTGATGTTTTTGCGAGGTTGTTCACATTTCCAATTAAATGTGACTTGTATGTGACTCCAGTGTGAACGTTAAATGGCCTGAAAGTGTCTCGCATGTGCACTGGAGACACGACGACGTCAACCGCAGCGAGCGTGCTGTGTTGTTGTGTTGTGCTGTGCCGTGCCAGAACATGAATAACTTACTTGTTTTAAGGAGGAGATTGAGAAGGAGAAGGACGAGGTTTTTGGCCGTGGTGTTTTGTGGGACGGCGGCAGTAATGTCCATTTAAAGGAACGTGTGGATGTGGAGACGTAGCCAAGAGTGGTGAGTGGTGATGTGCTTCTCTTCAGTGACAGGGAGTTCATTAACAATTTTCACCTCCTTCAGTGCAGAATATTGACATTTGTGTCTTGTTGATAACGTGTAGGTAGAATGAATGCACTTTGACCATTCAGACTGAACTCTCACGGTTTTAGGAGCACATATCCAAGTGGCCTGGTCGCATTTGAAAAAATCGGATCTGTGTCGTTCAGACTCATTAAAAGATCGGATACAGGTCACATAGAGGCCAAAAAAATCGGATTTGGGTCACTTCAGGCTGCAGTCTGAACGCAGTCAAAAGTGTCGCTCCTCTATGTCCTGCAGCATCACAGCAGGGTCCAAGAGGTGCCAGGTGAAAGTCCGTGTGCTTACTTCACTCTGGTGTTTTAGTTGGTGATGATATAGTTCATTCCCTCAAAGTGTTTCTTCTGGAAGGTCTTCTGCCACAAACAGCAACAACAACAACAGTTTTCCGGTTGGCATCCACGTTTTTCTCCAAGTCGGACACGTGAAACCGGAACAGAGCGGCTATGTTTCTATGTGCGAAACAATAATAAAAGACTTGAAGTGTGGACATGACGTCATATCCAAGTGTGATACGGATGGATAATCGAACGCACCATAACAATAAGAAAAGGTTAGTTGGACAATGTTCTTTACTTTAAATGTGCACTCTGCTGCTTTTCTGCTGGAAGGTCTGACCTGCTTGTATTCATGGAGGTGTAATTGCTTTGTTCAGAATATACCACAGCATTAAATTGATCTATCTTGCATTTATTCACTTCTTTTTTATTTATTGAAAAAAAAAAAAAAAAACTTTCGAGTTGTGTAAAGTTCTCGGCCACATGCTGCTGTTTTATGAGTTCATGATGATCACTTGGGATGAGGACGGCTCGTGGTGTTAACGGGGAACCTCTGTAACTTTCGCAATTACATCAGCAACGGGGAACAGACAAAAACACGACATAAACTTTTTCTCCATATTGCAGTGCGTCATTGCGTCAGAAGTGTGATCCAACGTACATGCACAGAATAAACGTTTATATGATCGCGGAATAAATGAATTCGGATTTAAAATCGGAATAAACCACCCACTGAATTTGGATTTAAGTTTAATTCCGAATAATCATTAGGAATTAAGTGTTTACATGGTTGTTTTAAAGCGGAATTAATTTTTATTCGGATTTAAATTATTTTTAATCGGAATTAAATCTCATGTAAACGGGGTGACTGGTGAAAATGCAAATCAATGACATCTCTACGAACCCTCAGTTAGAAAAGTTACATAATGCACCTTTAAAGTCATATACACATTATTCAGTGACCCAGTTCATCTTATTTTTGGAGAAACTTTCGTGTCCTTGGTCGTGGCATTATCGTGTGTCCTGGAGACTGTACGCGCACACAGCCGTTACCGTGGATACTGTTAACCAAACACCCTGTGGTGGTGCAGCGTTCCGGTGACGGACACTGGGCTCATGTAAATATTGGACTTCCCGGAATGAAGAATAAGAACTGTCACTGGCTTGTGCTATGTTAATGCTAAAGGCAAATGTTGACCTATGTCCAGTTCTAATTACAGTGCTTCTACTGACACGAGGAACAGACGGGAGACAAGTCGGCTCCCCCACCCGAGGGACACAGACGCAAGTAAACTTTGAGGAAGATAATTGGAATTGGTGATGATAAAATAGCAATAAGAAGGCATTTCATTCTGTATTTTGTATCATATTTTTCATTGATTTCAAAAATATTATGAAAAGTTTTCCTTGGATACAAAGAATCAGAATCAGAATTTATTTGTCATTTCAGTATAAAAAATTAAATAAATACACAGAAACGAAATACTGCACTCAGGTCCAGGTCAACAGCAGCATAGTTTATAGAAAATACACACTTCTTTACTTAGGATTTGAGTATACACCTGTCATGATAACAACATTTGAAGTGTGTGATATATTATATATAAGTAGATAATGTAGATCAGGAGTGTCAAACTCAAATTCACAGAGGACCAAAATTTTAAACTGGGACTAAGTTGTGGGCCAAACTAAATATTTATTGAAAAAATTTCAACAAAATCTGCATGTTTTTCTTCTTTCGAGATATGTAATGTTAAACCTTTTCTTATTAAAATAAATGTTTAATAATAGTTTTGCTTAAACAATGAATCCAGAGCAAGCGTCAGAGAAAATAACACCATTTGAAATAAATCATGTCTCTATAGTTTGTCTGTAGCTGGCAGGTCAGCTCTAATACATATTTGATATGATCTCATGGACCAAATATAATTATATTGTGGGCCAAATTGACTGACATGTCTGATGTAGATTGTGACGGGTGTTGTCCTAGTTTTGTTTGGCCTTGCTTCCACCCACCTCAGATCCACCCACCTCAGATCAGCCCCTCGGATCAGCCTGATCAGTGGGGGTATAAAGGCCCGGAGCTACCACAAGAAGAGTGACCAGTGGGTCCACCGCTGCACCTTAGTTGTTTATTTTTGTGTTACCCTTATCTACTTTTTGTACACCTTTTTAGCACTTTTTTGTAATAAATATCCTTTCTTTTTTTCACCTCGCCACGCTTCCCGTTTTTGTTCCACACCCAGTTTATTTTAACATGTTTTTCAGTTACCGTGCCACCCCCTACACACCCTTGGCACATAACATAGATAAATGCCACTGACACAAAATCTCTTAACCAGAATTATCCCAAAAACACTACAACAAATGTACAATATTATTAAAAATCATGAGCTGCAATAAATGAGCAGTAGAAGTTAACACTTTAGTAGTTAAGTTTGCATCTGTAATGGGTCAGAGAAGATATACTGTAAACTCAACCTTCTATGGTTTCTTATCTTATATACTTAAAAATAAATAAATAAAATAAATAAATATAGATAAATAGATCAATATTGACCCCAAAAATATAATGTTCCATCTTTCATATATTGAACAATAATAACAGGTGGATCCAGACGCATGAACCCTGTATTGTCTATTCCAGTTCAGTCTGCTTGTCTCTGTAGTCTGTTGTAGGGAGTATTATACCTTTGATGATATAAATGCCAAGATAACAAGTAATGAGCTGGCAGTGTGGGACTGGCACAGCATGGAAACATAATATCTTATCAACACCTTAAAGCCCAAGAGGTAACTCTTTTAGTTTTTTTTTTGTTTTGTTTTTTCCAATTTTGGGTGGCAAAAACCTCAACTCATGCTACTTCTAGAAAGTTACATAGTGTTGCTTTAAGAAATTGTACCTGAGTAAATGTAATACCCATGATTGCTCACAAGTAAAACAAAACAAAAAAGGTTGTGCAACACCAGTGTAAACAAGATGTTATTTTCAGTGGTCTAACCTTAAATAAATAAATAAAACAAACCCAGTGACAGATTTTACACAAACTCAAAGCAATGAACCGACTCCATTTTGGACACCGCTGCAGCTTTTGTCCACTCCACAGGTGATATTTTTACACAAATAATGCTTCTATTAACACTAGAAAGAGTTCAATTATTTGTACAGAGAAAAGCTGTCAATAGTCGTTTTGGCCACCACTGCTCCATGACCCTCTTTATTCCAAGTCCACTTCTAAATATTATGACATTTTCTGTTATTGGAACAAAAAAACTATGAAAATAACAGTAACTTCATCTTTTTACATGGACTAAATGTAAGCAGTGTGCTCATTTATATAACGGTTAAAATAAAATCTATATATAATAGATATTATATATATAATATATATAGATATATATAGTATATGACCGTGATGACACAGACTATATTCTTTGAAAACTGCCACACTTTCTTTACATATCAGACAAACTGCTTACACTGAAGAAATAAAGAATCGGTCGTCCACTGTTCTTTGAAACTCTGCACTCTGTCAACTTTTTCTACTTTAACACGAGTCATTTTGTTGTCCTAAACTGCTCAACAGAACCCTGCATATGCATTGGCTCTCACTGTTTATTTCTCGAGCTTGTTAAGTGATTAAAATTCGGCAGCGCTTGGACTCGGCCTTGTCTTGGTCTAGAAAGCACTTAGACTCGGACTTGAGGTCTGACACTCGACAAGTGCGATCATATGTCATTACGGTCTGCTTCTGTTGGCAATAAACTTGTCTGAAGCCCACTGCGCGGCACGTCACCACGTATACCCTCATGTATCATTGTGTATCACAGGGGAGGTTAAACTTCTTAAAACATTCTACCTGTCCATCTGCCTCACGTCAGCGCACCTCTCCTCACCTTTTCATGCTTCTCAGGCTTCCTCTTCAATGCATGCTGATGCTGGGCAAGACAAAACGTGAAACAAAAACAAATCTAAACTTATGTTAGACTGTTGGCACAGAGGATGCCTACAGCACAGAGCAGGACTTCTGTGACATGTGGGTGAAGATTGCCTAGTAAAAGTGCACAAAAGCATCTGTGTTTGTCACGACATGTGTTTGGTTTGGTAATGTGCAGACCCTAAATCCCACTGCAAAACCAGTAAAAGAATGTAACTCAAAGTTCGAACTTGAAAAAACAGGTTTAAAAATCCTACCCACTTCCTTCAGTTTTTTCACAGTTTTGTGTAACGTGCCAGAGGAAGTTCTCTTAAAGAAGAGGTTCTCAAACTGTGGGTGAGGGACCAAAAAAGGGGCACAGAGTGTTTCAGTGCAGTTTGCTTGGCTTTGTAGTAGGTCGATCATTTTGACTTGGCCATTTTATAAGCAGCTCGCATGCTGAAAAAGTGTGGGCACCTATGTTCTACAGTACGGCATTAAACGTATCTACTTCCACGTAACCATAAGGCCAAATTACAGGTCAGCTCCGTGGAGAAGTGGCAGCACACACTTAGGCTACGTTCAGACTGCAGGGCTTAACGCTCAATTCAGATTTTTTTGTGAAATCCGATGTTTTTGCGAGGTCCTTCACATTTAAATGTGACTTGTATGTGACTCCAGTGTGAACATTAAATGGCCCAAAAGTGTCCTGCATGTGCACTGGAGACACGACGACGTCAACCGCAGCGAGCGTCTCTGTGTTTATGGAAGTTGTCCAAACATGGACGCGAGCATTGAGCACCTGGAGATTTTAAAGTTCCTCTCGTACCGGAGCCAGAACATGAACAACTTACTTGTTTTAAGGAGGAGATTGAGAAGGAGAAGGACGAGGTTTTTGGCCATGGTGTTTTGTGGGACAGTGGCAGCAACATCCATTTAAAGGAACATGTGGATGTGGAGACGGAGCCAAGAGTGGTGAGTGGTGATGTGCTTCACTTCAGTGACACAGAGTTCATTAACAATTTTCACCTCCTTCAGTGCAGAATAGTGACGTTTGTGTCTTGTTGATAACGTGTAGGTGGATGAATGCACTTTGACCGTTCAGACTGAAGTCACATGTCAAAAGATCAGATGTGTATCGGTTTTAGGAGCACATATCCAAGTGTCCTGGGTCACATTTGAAAAAAATCGGATCTGTGTGGTTCAGACTGTCATTAAAAGATCAGATACAGGTCACATAGAGGCCAAAAAATCGGATTTGGGTCACTTCAGGCTGCAGTGTGAACGTAGCCTAAGAATGCCTGTTTTTCAATGCGTTTTTCTAACCAACACCAACACATCTGTATTTGAATCAATATAAGACAGACACAATTAATGCCATAGTACAGAACATTCTAGACAAACTAACACAACCTCAGAGAAGAAAGCGTGTGACAGATCTCCACCAAAATAAAAAAGTACAGAGCGAACCTTTAAATTAATTGAGGTCGGGATTCAAAATTGACATTCAAATTGTCGAATCAAGAATGTTTAAATCTCCACGGCAACCGGTGAATGCAACACAAAATGTCGACACATTTGCAAATTACACTGCCAATTATGACCCCACAACATACAAAGGGCAACTTTTCAACGCGGCGGGCTTCCTCCATTTTCTCCCAGTTAAATTGTCTTGTCTGCAGGTGCTTTTTGCAACCATAAATGCCACTATTAAATCAAAATTACCCTGAGCTTTCAAAAGGTCCAATTACAATTTCAGAATCTTTTAGCGTTTTTTTTTTTTTTTTTGCCAACTTCATAAAACGTACAATTTGGAGTTTTCTGGGTATTTCTCGACTAATGAAAAAAAAAAAAAAAGGACACTAACAATGGAGTTAAAATCTTGCCCACGTCCTTTAGGGTCTTGTTGCTCTTTGTAATACACGGGGCCATTTTTTTCTCCGGTTCGACCCCCAAGTAACGCAATTATTACAGTCATTATATTTAAGATTAGACCAAAAATCATGCCTTTTTTATTCACTCAAGTTTAAAATTTGACTTCTTGGTCAGACAAAGGCAGCAGATATGACATACAGAACATCGAGGTAATGCCGTAACTGTTACCTAGCAACCACAATGTAAAGAAGGGCCAAAAATGGTCTAAGGCTGTGTTCACACTGCAGCCTGAAGTGATCCAAATCCGATTTTTTGGCCTCTATGTGACCTGTATCTGATCTTTTAATGAGAGTCTGAACGACACAGATCCAATTTTTTCAAATGTGACCCAGGACACTTGGATATGTGCTCCTAAAACCGACACATATCCGATCTTTTGACATGCGACTTCAGTGTAAACGGCCAAAGCGCATTCATCTGACCTACACGTTATCAACATCTGCATCCACACGTTCCTTTCAACGGACGTTGCTGCTGCTGCCGCTACCCCACAAAACGACTCGTCCTTCTCCTTCTCAATCTCCTCCTTAAAACAAGTAAGTTGTTCATGTTCTGGCTCCGGTACGAGAGGAACTTTAAAATCTCCAGGTGCTCAATGCTCGCGTCCATATTTGGACAACTTCCATAAACACAGAGCACGCTCACTGCGGTTGACGTCGTCGTGTCTCCAGTGCACATGTGGGACACTTTTGGGCCGTTTACTGTTCACACTGGAGTCACATACAAGTCACATTTAATTGGAAATGTGAACAACCTCGAAAAAACATCAGATTTCACAAAAAAATCTGAATTGAGCGTTAAGCCCTGCAGTCTGAACATAGCTTAATTTACACAATAAGTTTTGCTGCGCCTCATTTACGCTCGGAGATTTGGAACTCTGACCTTTAGAGTTTCTGTGTTCCAGTGACCACATCAGAAAAACTGACCTGTATGTTATAGTTTATGTACAATAGTGACATACAACTATAAAAATGCTCAAAATTGTGTTACATTTAAGATCATTTTCTAACCCCGACATTTTTGTTTTTTTCTCTGTGGAGATGTTATTACTAATTTAAAAAAAATAAATGTTATATTCTGAATTAAAATTTATTCTGGTTTAAAAAGACCATATAAACACTTAATTCCTAATGAAAATGATTGCTGAATGTTCAGAATTCAGCTTAATTCCAAAGTAAGTGGGTGGTTAATTCTGATTTTAACGCCAAATTAATTTATTCCTCGATAATGTAAACCAAGCATGTCCAAACTATGGCCCGTGACCCAAATGCGGCCCTCAGATAATTTTTTCTTGGCCCTCAGCCTTCCAGGAGAATTGGCCCAAATTACCTTGCATCAATTAAAAATTAACCTTTTAATGCAAGTTTTTTTTGAAAATCTACCTTGATCGAGCTAATATTTAACATTTAGTTTGTGGGTTTTAAGGATCTTGGCATGAATAAAGTCTGATGGCTCATTCTAACGTGTGTAATATGCACATATTTAAATTATTCACTGTACTGAGCACCAGTCTACGGCCCTTGATCAGCCCTCTGCTTTGTCTGTGTTTAGATATGTGGTCCTTGATGAAAGAAGTTTGGACACCCCGATGTAAATGTGTATGCTTCTTAAAAATAATTGCAGTCCTTCAGTTCATGCTCATTGGGTCGTCCTTCTTACGCGATCCGGACGATCCAGCTCCACCAGTCCTCACTTCGGACTTTCATCCACGTCTCTTTGGATTCGTGAGCGGGATGTGGGAGTGGGCTGAAGTAGAGCAGCCTCACACTCACTTTGTCTTCTTCCTCCTTCTCCGACACTCTTCCCTTCTCCTCCTCAGGTGACAGACGTAAAGTGTGATGAGAGAATTCTCCAACTGCTGCAAAATTATCATCAGAACCACTCCGGAAAAAGTTTGGATCGTGTTTGTGTCCGTGGTGTAACGACAAACTGAGATGACAAAAAAGCCGGTAGCAGCTGAAGTGTGTGTTTTCTTCCGGTCGATGTAAATACATTGGTGTCTCTGTCCAATCAGAACCCTTCCCCAACCCCAGACGTTAAATGAAGGCGAAGTTTTTTTTCCATGTAAACCTCAATTCTTAATTACTATTTCCATGTAGACTTTTAATATTTTAATTTCGAACTATTTAATTCAGAACAATTAATTTTAAATAAAAAAAAAAAACATCATGTAAACGTGGCCGGTGTGGCATTAAACCTTTCTAGCTTCAAGGAGACCAAATCAGACCAAGCTGCAGGTCAGATCTGTGGAGAGGCGACTCCGCTCACAGTCAGAATGCCTGTTTTTCTATGTTTCTGGCAGAGCAATGACATAGAAAAAAGCTAATGACAGACCCCCAACCAAAAAGTTACATAGTGCAGCTTTAACTTTGTGTATCCAGGGGTGGCACTAAAGTTTTCAATGTTCATTTAGACTCTTTTAACAATGGAGCGTACCTCCCAGCCTCCACCATGTTTGAGCAGTTTAAATATAGTTAGCCCGTGTAGTGGTTTATAAAAACTAATACGGTGTATGATTAGCATAATGGAGCATAACAGCACCTTTTTAACTGCAGAGGCTCACTGTGCAGGAGCTGGTTTGTTGACAGGAGAGACCAACTGAAGGGAAAATAACACAAGTACTACCAATATTTTAAGGGATATCAAACATATATACTACAGTACACAGGTTGTAGCAGTCTAGGACTTTTTAAACTCAGAACCAGCTCAGGATTTTGAAATGTTATCTGAGTTTCTAAGGAATTTCAAGATTATGGGGTGTTCAAGAGTGAATTTATAAGTCGGAACTCCAAAAATTGGACCTAAAAGGAACTGGAACACTGCTTTCGAAGAAAGATACGTTATTAATCCTGAGGGAAGTTCATGTTTTTCTGCAGCAACATTTACACTGTGCTTCTCAGTCACCTTTGTGTCTCAGTCACCTTTGTGTCTCAGTTTAACAAGAGGACACAACAGGAAAGGCCTCGCATTTACTCCGCTCTGGTGTTTTACTTGGTGACAAAATGATCCTTTCTCTCAAAGTGTTTTGTCTGGAAGATCTTCTGCCACTTTTGCTGCCACATTTGTAAAAAACTTGTAGCAACTCTCCATGGATATGGGAAAAACAAACCAACCGTCCCTAAAAGTCCCTGAAGGCCGGCATACACTACAGGAGAATTCGCCCAATTTTGACTGCAATTTTAACCCTAACCCTTTCTTCATTATTTGTCTCCAAAACCAAAATGAAAAAAAAAAAAGATAACGATTTGTTTTGTCAGTTTTTGATTTTGTGTTTAAATTAATAAAAGAAAAAAAAAACAAACGTCCGTTTCCCGATTCCGTGAATTAAACCGCGATGCCAGACTTTTGCACCGCATACAGACTGAACCAGGACTGAACCAGGACTAAAACAGGACTAAACAGTTTTCAGTCCTAGTCTGGTCCCAGTCTCAGTCCCAGTCCTGGTCCCGGTCTCAATCACAGTCTGGTCCTGATCTGGTCCCGGCCTCAGTCCTGGTCTCAGTCCCAGTCCCGGTCTCAGCCATGGTCTGATCCTGATCTGGTTCCAGCCTCAGTCCCCGTCTCACTCCAAGTCTCAGTCCTAGTCCTGTTCCGGTCTCAGTCCCGGTCTGAGTCCTGGTCCTGGTCCCGGTCTCAGTCCCGGTCTCAGTCCCGGTCTGGTCCTGATCTGGTCCCGGCCTCAGTCCCGGTCTCAGTCCCAGTCTCAGTCCAAGTCCTGTTCAGGTCTCAGTCCCGGTGTGAGTCCTGGTCCTGTTCGGATCTCAGTCCTGGTCTGGTTCCGGTCTGGTCCCGGGCCTGGTTCAGTCCTGGTTCAGTCCGTATGCGGCGCAAAAGTTCGGCATCTCAGTTTAGGTCAGAAACAGAAACGGACACAATTCATTTTTTCCATTATTCATTTAAACACAAAATCGAAAACTGAAAAAACTAATCGTTATCCGTTTTTTCATTTTGGTTTCGGAGACAAATAATGAAGAAAACAGTTACTTTATCATTTTCCTATTTTTGGTTTTATATTGAAAAAAGAATGAACGAATGATACACGGATTTCATAAGATTTTCCTGTGTCCTATCTGTGGTGTTTGCTTTTTGTTGCACGTTTAAAAATCATTTAAGAATGAAAAATCCTGTAAGGTGTGGTGGCCTTTACTTCTGTCTTTGAACTGCACATGCTGGTCAAAGTTCCTTGATATTATGTTAAAAATTGTGCTCAAAAACTGCTCAGTGTATGAACCAGGTAGCCTACCACTCCATTGCCTTGGGGAGCATTCTAACATTATAACACTTTTATTTTGTTACATGAATATTTAAACTTTCATAACCTTTTAGCATTTATTTATTTTTTTCTTGCCAACTTCATAAAATGTACAATTTCGAGTTCGGAGTATTTCATGACTAATTGAAAGAAGGAAAAAAAGGACACTAACAATGGACTAACAATCTTGTCTGTATCCTTTAGGGTCTCGTTGTTCCTGGTTGCCATGGTAATACTCGGGGCCATTTTTGCTCCGGTTCGGCCCCTGAGTAAATGAAGACTAATTGCATCTATGAAGAGGCCACTCCATGGAACAGCGGCCCCCAAAATAACACTGGAAACATCCAATCTCCCCTCTCTTCCATCTTTCGTCTTTTTGTTGATATATTTTGCCGAGGGTTACCTTAATGGGGTTTTTTGTTGTCGTGGTAACGCGCTGTGGTACATCTTGGAAATAGGGTCTGGAAATATGGCCTTGTTAGTAGTTAGTTGAAGTACTTTAGAAATGTATAATAGACAGTCCATGTTTCACAATCATTTATTTATGATCATAAAGAACATTTCCGGTGGACGGACCAAAAACCTTCTTGTCTCCATGGAAACTTAGAATTTGTATGTTCAACAGTGCGTGATTAAATGTATCATTGAGTGCATATACATGCACATCAATAACCCGGTAATGATCGGATTTTTTGAGTATCCTGGTTTCTTGATGGTGCATGTAAACGCAGTAATCTGGTTTCAGTATCCCGGTTATTAGAAACCAGGTTACTGCAGCTGGTTTATTCCAATAATAACCGGGATACTTGTGGCATGTATACACAGTATCCCGGTTACTGCAACATAAACTTGAGTGCGCATGCGTCCAAAGACACTTTCCAGTCTTTTCACCACTACAGTAGTGACAAATAAATTTACCAACAAAAATAAAGTGCAAAATTAAGAGCTGCGCTAAACCTGCACACGTACAGTCTGCACTCTGAGCTGCACTCGTGTGATCGCTGAAAAACTAAAACATGAACTATCTCCTATACTGTATACACACAGAACAGACTCACCACCATCAGCACCTCTTCTGTCACAAAAAGAACACACATAATCCACAGAGTCGTGTCATTTCGCATCAGCCGCACAAGGAGCAGCTGTTTTTATCAGCACTAACAGTTTATGCTAATTAGCGATGCCGTCTTAAGTTTCATTTCTGTAAAACATAAACAAATGTGATCAGAGCTGAATTATATGATCAAATGGGCTGATGTGGATCTACAGTGGTTATAGTTTATATGTTGTAAAGTTGAGTTTATTTATACAGAAGATTTGAATGAAGAATCTGTTGGTTTGATATGAGCAGTGGATTGTGGGAGATCTCGTAGCTCCTTAGCTTCTTATGCTAAAGGAGCTCATGGTTTGTATTTTTCCTGGTTTACGAAATTGATTTAAGTTAATCTTACAAATGCACAAGAAACCGGGATACTCCATTTGATCATGTAAACGCAGATATGAGTGTCCCGGTTTCTCAGTGCACATGTAAACACAGTATCCCGAATACTGACATAACTGGGATATGGCTAATAACCGGGATACTGATGTGCATGTCTACACTCTCATTCTGAATAGGCTGCAGCGGTTCCTCACCTACAGAACCTTATGTATTCAGAACATCCTAATTATTCACCACGATGAGTTTTTAAGAGTTTTTAAGAGTTTTCAGAGGCCAGAGTGGAGTTTGGCCATCGCGGAAAAGCACTGACTGTGTAATATTTAAGTGGACATAGCTAAACTGCTAGTCTCCGCGTTCCAAACTGGAAGTTCATGGGATTCCAAATTTGCCCACTGCAAGCTTGGCCAAATTAGGAGCAGAGATGGAGAAAGAAAACAGACTTTCGGGCATCGCTGTAAATGGCCTCGTGTGAATGAGCGGCTTTTGTACAGATCCAGTTCAAATCAAAATATAGCCACAAGCGGCGATGATCGGCCCTCGCTCGAGCCTACGCCGCGCCCACGCCACGCCGCACCTCGACCACGCAGAGCCCTGCACATGCCGTGCCCCACCAGTGCACCTTACCCCTTGATCTAACTCCTAAATTCACCCTAACCCCTAAACCCACCTGAACTGCTACCTGTGGCCCTAACCCTAGGCCTAAAATTAACCCTAGCCCTAACCCAAAACCGAACCCTAGCCCTAACCCCTAATCTTAACTGAACCCTACCCCTTTTTCCTCAATTTCTATATGTGTTGAGATTTTTTTTAAATCCAAGATGGCGGACTTCCGTTTTGGCAGGGGGGCGTGGTCACAATATACTTTTTTGTTCCTATTCCCATGATGCATCTGTGTACGAAATTTGGTACAAGTTTTTGTTAGCATTAGCAATTACAGATGTCTGGCCTGTTTCCATGGCAACACAATGGGAGATGGCATGGGGGGCATGATTGACTTTTTTGATCGAGGCCATGTCATAAATGTGTCTACCAAATTTTGTATGTCTGTGAAAAAGTAAAATTTTACTGTCCCATGCAATTTCCCTAGGTGCTATCATGCCCATTTGAGATTTTCTTATATGAATCTGTTCAGGGTCGGAGTGTCCACCAACAATTAAAGCTTGAGTGAAATCGGCCAAAGTTTGTGCAAATTCGCCGATCGGTCCAATATGGCCGACTTCCTGTTGGTTGCCTGACAACCGCGTAATATACTTTTTTGTTCCTATTCCCATGATGCATCTGTGTACCAAATTTGGTTTGAGTACGTCAAAGTTTTTGTTGGGACGTCCCATTGGTGAGGATAGATTTTTGACCTGTTGCCATGGCAACATAATGGGAGATGGAGTGTGGGCGTCATTGACTTTTTCCTTAAGACCATGTCACAAATGTGTGTACCAAATTTCGTATGTCTACGACAAAGTAAATTTTTGCACTTCCATGCAATTTCCCTAGGGGGCGCTATTGCACCCATTTGAGATTTTCTTATATGAATCTGTTCATGGTCGGGGTGTCCACCAACGATTAAAGTTTGAGTGAAATCGGCCAAAGTTTGTGCAAATTATCACTCGTCGAAGTTTGGTGGCGAGACGCAAAAATTAACACAAAATTTGCACCGTTGCCACGACAACACCGTTTGACCTTTTAAAAAGCTTTTAACAACTTTTAATGTCGCACTTGTCTAGATGATACAGAATGATTCTGGTGAGTCTGGGTCAAACGCCCGAGGACGAGTTCGTTCAAATACGAGGACAGGAAATTGTCCCTTCGGCGCCAGGTTGCACGTTCTATTCAATATGGCCGACTTCCTTTTGGTTGCCTAGCAACCGCGTAATATACTTTTTTGTTCCTATTCCCATGGTGCATCTGTGTACCAAATTTGGTTTGTTTACGCCAAACTTTTTGTCGGGCGTCCTATTGGCGAGGACCGATGTTTGGCTTGTTGCCATGGCAACACAAAAAAAAATGGCACGGGGGCGTCATTGACTTTTTTGATCGAGACCATGTCACGAATGTCTGTGCCGAATTTCGTATGTCTACGACAAAGTAAATTTTTGCACTTCCATGCAATTTCCCTAGGGGGCGCTATTGCACCCATTTGAGATTTTCTTATATGAATCTGTTCAGGGTCGGGGTGTCCACCAACGATTAAAGTTTGAGTGAAATCGGCCAAAGTTTGTGCGAATTATCACTCATCGAAGTTTGATGGCGAGCCGCAAAAACGAACGCGAAATTTGGACCATTGCCACGACAACACCGTTTGACCTTTTAAAAAAGCTTTTAACAAGTTTTAATGTCGCACTTGTCTAGATGATACAGAATGATTCTGGTGAGTCTGGGTCAAACGCCCAAGGACGAGTTCGTTCAAATACGAGGACAGGAAAATACGCCTTCGAGCCTATGCCACGCCCATGCCACGCCCATGCCACGCCCATGCCACGCCGCACCCCGGCCACGTTGAGCTCTGCACATGTCATGCCCCACGAATGCACCAACCATAGCCCTAACCCTAGCCTAACCCTTAACCCTAGCCGTAACCCGAACCTTACCCCTATCCTAACCCTAACCCCTGATCTTAACCGAACCCTACTATTTTTCTCAATTTCTGTATGTGTTGATTTATTTATTTTTTTATCCAAGATGGTGGACTTCCAATTTGGGAGAGAGCATGGTCACAATATACTTTATCGTTCCTATTCCCATGATGCATCTGTGTACTAAATTTGGTTTGAGTACATCAAAGTTTTTGTTGGGACGTCCCCTTGGTGAAGACAGATTTTTGGCCAGTTGCCATGGCAACACGATGGGAGATGGAGTGTGGGCGTCATTGACTTTTTTCATTAAGACCAGGCCACGAATGTGTGTACCAAATTTGACATGCCTACGAGAAGTTAAATTTTATTGTTTTATATTTAATGTACACATACAGAAGCGTGGAGAGCCCGCCTGATGACGTACGCAAAAAAAGATACTAAATTGTGACCTCAAATTACTATTTCGTTCCCAGCTTTAGCTAATTCGTTGCCACATTTTTGTTAATTCCATTCCATTTTAACCGTTCTGATAATTCACACCAGCAGTGTCAGACGTGCGTCCAACGACCGTCATGACACTATATCTGCTGCTCCTGTTCCTCCTGCACCACTGTCACTTCACTCTACTGCGCATGTCTCCTGCAGAAAGAGCCTCTGTCCTGTCTGTATCATGTCAGTCGATTGCACCATTACTTCTGTACCACTGAAAATTCACAATTTAAACAAACTGATAGAGATGACTGAGAAGACTGAAAACAAATGGCCCCAAACAGAAAATCATATTTTTCAGATTACAAACTGCAAGAAGCGAAATATGCAGCTGAAAATGGTAATCGAGCAGCAGAAAGTTTGGAGTGAATGAGAAACTTGGGACAACTGAGAGTCCTGGTTTAGTCCTGACTTAGTCCTGGTTTAGTCCTGACTTAGTCCTGGCAGTCAAGACACTTCAGACTAAGACAGAAGATTTTGTATTTGTGCAGACCTATTATGCAAAATAAACTTTTCAGCACTTTTATATTGTTGTTTGTGGAGAGATTTGTGCATGTTTGAGCAATCTTTAATCACTTATTTTCAAAAGGGCCTTTTTATCCCCCGTTTTCACCCCCACAGGTTCCCACCCACTGCTCTGTACTTACTTCATTCTCCAATTTTATTTTCTTAATCCGTGATACACGTAGGATTCAGCAGTGTTGCGTAGCCATGTTGGTACAAATGAAAAAAAAAATTCACTGTGTTTATGTCAGATCCCATTGGGCAGCACAGTTTTCTACCATGAAAGTCAGCAGAATGGTTTTGTTGTTTTATTAAGTCGTTTTAAATGAATATTGTGATTTGAAATGTGCAAATTATAGCACAATGATCTACCGGTGTCACAAGCACAACAGGTCTTCTTTAATGGTGCATTGTGTAACTTTTCTGGTGGAGGGTCAAATGCATCTCCCTGGAGATGTTATTGTTTGTCTGAAATGTTTCACAGTATGACATTAAACATTTCTGTCATCATGAAGACAAAACCAGACCGAGTTACTGCTCAGATCTGACTCACAGTTGCCTGTTTTTCTAGGTATTTTTAAAATAAATGTAAGGTAGAGTTGTTTAATGCCATACTATGGAACATTCCAGGCAGAACAATGACGCTTCCATAGAAACAAACAGGTGACAGACCCCCGACCAAAAAGTTACACAGTGCACCTTTGAGGTACTTCAAAAACAACAGCATTTATGATTTACTAATAGTGTTTGTTCAAACTGTGATTTCGATTTGATTGCAATGATTCTTGCAGCCTTAAAAAGGCTAAGAATGGTTACCATGGCAACAGAGTACTGCAGAACATTTTTCTAGAGTCTACAAATCCATATTTGGGCGTATGACATCATCACTTTGTAGAATGTGAAATCAACCAATCGCGCGACATCTAGTGTTGTCATAGCAACATAAACTGCATAACACAAAGCTTTGACTTTGACCACATGACATCAAAGCTTTGACACAACAACAGCTTTTGATCACAGCCTTTGAAGTGATTGATACAAGATTATGAGTGTGACACGGAAAGTTAGTTTGGGCAGTTTATCGACCAGAGACGCCAAACTTTAAATCAGTGTCTGATTAGTCAGTATTGAGAGAAACTGCAGACGTGCTTATTTAGTTCTCTAGTTTAGTTTAGTTCTCTAGTTTTGATCGTCTTTTTATCCGATTACATACAGTTCAGCAGACGTATCTCAATCTGCAGAAATGGAGAAGCAACTGGGTCTGCGTGAGAACCTGGAAGAGAAATTGGAAACGCAAAGACAAGAGTCTCATGAGGAAAGACATAGGTATTTGTCTCTATTGGAGATGAAGACTATTGAGTCGTTCAAACGTCAGATTGAGCTGAACCAGAAAACCTATGAGTCACTCTTTCTAAATCGTAAAATCAGAAAGATGACCAGAAACCACCAAGAGATCTCAAATCTGATGTTGGAAAATGGTCAGAAAAATGCTGAAATCCAAGAGCTCAAACAGTCCATCACAGATCTGCAGTTTAATGAGCAGGAACAGTTAAACAAGATTTTAGAAAAGAAGAAAGATTCAAAACAAATCCAGGAGGAAAAAGAAAGATTATATATGATCCAACTTCAGTCACTGCAAGACCAAAACAATACATTATCTGCTGAGCTTGACCAACTTCAAGTGAATTTACAGTCACGTGAGGAAAGGATGGAACAGCTCAGCAGAGAGAAGAGGGAACAGGACATGATGATGTCCTCTATGAAAAAACAGTTTGATCAGGATACACTTTTGTTTGCGGCTGAAATAGAGGGTCTCACACAAAATCTGACCAGATCTCAGTCAGATCTCAAAGAGAGAGACTCTGAACTGGTCGTTCTTAATGCCAGGTTAGATGAGATGAGCACTTTACACAATGAGGAAATAAAAAAGAACAATAATCTTGTGTTGGAAAATGCCCAGCAAAAAGCTCATCTCATAGAGCTCAAAGATTTAGTCACTAACCTGCAGTCTAGAGAGGAGGAACATCTGAAAACTCTTTTAGAATCTGAGAAAAGTTGGGAGCAGGAAAAGACTCGTCTTCAGGCTGAAGTTGAAGAAACAGAAAAGTCACTGATCAGTGAACTTGAGTCCCTCCGAACTAAAAATGGAAAACTATCTGTTACTGTGAACCATTTAAGTGAAGAGGTAGAGAGCTCAAATTGCACAATTAAGGAGCTCAACGTTCACATTCAGGGACAAACTGAGAAAATCCAGGAGCTCAGAGCTGAAGTTGGTGAACTTCAAGAACAGGTACAGTCTCTTGAGGAAAAGAACACACAACTCAGCAAAGAGAAGACTGAATGTGAACGCATCCTTTCTTTAACAAAAGAAAGGTCCGAACAGGATAGACATGGGTTTCTGGCTCAAATAGAGGCACTCACTGACGAACAAGCCAGACTGCAGTCACTTATTAAACAAGCAGAGGCTGAAACCACAAGAAAACAAGAGCTTGAGATTCAAAATGAGCAGCAGAAAATGGAGCTCCAACGGTTGAAAGAGTTCACTACTGATCTGCAGTTTAAAAATGCCACCCAGATCCAGGAGCAACAGGAGGTTATGTCCAACCTGGAGTCTAGAGAGAATCAATTCAGAGGGAGGATTCATTCACTGGTTAAAAACTCTGACCGTCAACAGCACCGACTTTTAGCTCAAATGGAGAAGCTCTCAAAAGACAATAAGACACTTCACTCTCTTGATGACCATAGATTTATTAAGTACATGGAATCAAAACATCCAAAGACCCCAAACAGCAACAAATATGACAATGAACCTGGTGCCAGTGGTCAAGACGACACAGGTCCAAATACAAGCAGCAATTGGACAAGATTGATTGCAGGTGGCTGTGCTGTAGCAGCTTGGGCTTTTTTGAAATATGGTCCAAAAGGATAACGGGGCTTTGGGGTTCTTTAAACTTTTCCTGAATGCTCACCTCACCTTTAACCTGATGTTTGTGTCACTCCCTGAGACATCTTTGGTGATATAAATATATAGTTTGTTTTAAGGGGGACGGCATTGGAAATAAATTCTGGTGAAGTCTCCCAGAATGGAGGTGAGCTGTCATAAAACTCTGTTACTCTGATGAAGACAAATAAAATACATTAAAAAAAAAGAAAACAATGTTCATGTTTTTATTATTTTAATCACTGTGTACAAAAGATCACAAAATATGAATAGTTTGTATAGGATGGACGTGTTCAAACCTTGTTTATATGTTTTCTAATATAAATATTATCTGCCTAAAACTGAGTTACACATTTTTTGTATTGAAGTAAATTAGATTTTTCTTTCCTAAAATATATTGTAAAAGCTGCTCGCCATCCAAACTTCGACGAGTGATAATTCGCACAAACTTTGGCCGATTTCACTCAAACTTTAATCGTTGGTGGACACCCTGACCCTGAACACATTCATATAAGAAAATCTTAAATGGGAGCAATAGCGCCCCCTACGGAAATTGCATGGAACACCAAAAATGTACTTTGTAGTAGACATACAAAATTTGGTACACACATTCGTGACATGATCTTGATCAAAAAAGTCAATGACCCCCACATGCCATTTCCCATCGTGTTGCCATGGCAATAATACAAATATCGGTCCTAGCCAATAGGACGCCCGACAAAACTTTGGCGTAACCAAACCAAATTTGGTACACAGATGCATCATGGGAATAGGAACAAAAAAGTATATTACGCGGTTGCTAGGCAACCAACAGGAAGTCCGCCATATTGGATCGAACGTGCAACCTGGCGCCGAAGGGACAATTTCCTGTCCTCGTATTTGAACGAACTCGTCCTAGAGCGTTTGACCCAGACTCACCAGAATCATTCTGTATCATCTAGACAAGTGCGACATTAAAAGTTGTTAAAAGCTTTTTTAAAGGTCAAACGATGTTGTCGTGGCAACGGTGCAAATTTCGCGTTCGATTTTGCGGCTCGCCACCAAACTTCGACGAGTGATAATTCGCACAAACTGTGGCCAATTTCACTCAAACTTTAATCGTTGGTGGACACCCCGACCATGAACAGATTTATAAAAGAATATCTTAAATGGGTGCAATAGCGCCCCCTAGGGAAATTGCATAGAAGTGCAAAAATTTACTTGGTCGTAGATATACAAAATTTGGTACACATATTCGTGACATGGTCCCGATCAAAAAAGTCAATGACGACCCCACGCCATTTCCCATCGTGTTGCCATGGCAACAGGCCAAACATCGGTCCTTGCCAATAGGACGCCCCACAAAAACTTTGGTGTAGCCAAACCAAATTTGGTACACAGATGCACCATGGGAATAGGAACAAAAAAGTATATTGTGACCACGCCCCCCTGCCAAACCGGAAGTCCGCCATCTTGGATTTAAAAAAAAAAATCTCAACACATACAAAAATTGAGGAAAAAGGGGTAGGGTTCGGTTAAGATTAGGGGTTACTTTACATTTATTTGAATTTCCTGGAGATGGATCCTAAACTTAAAGCGCGATATTACACTATTTTTTGATCTATGTTATAATGTTTCCTCATCACAAACAGACCTGGAGTTGTGTTTTGTTTCATTCACACACCTTTAAAACACAGACCCCCCTCCAATTTTAGTCCTGGTTTAGACCTGGTTTTAGTTCTGGTTTAATTTTGGTTTAGTCCTGATTTTAGTCTTGGTTTAAACCTGGTTTAGTCCTGATTTTAGTCCTGGTTTGGACCTGGTTTAGACCTGGTTTAGTCTTGATTTTAGTCCTGGTTTAGTCTTGGTTTAGTCCTGGTTTAGACCTGGTTTAGACTTGATTTTAGTCCTGGTTTAGTCTTGGTTTAGTCCTGGTTTAGACCTGGTTTAGACCTGGTTTAGACTTGATTTTAGTCCTGGTTTAGTCTTGGTTTAGTCTTGGTTTAGACCTGGTTTAGACCCGGTTTAGACCCGGTTTAGACCTGGTTTAAACCCGGTTTAGACCCGGTTTAGACCTGATTTAGACCCGGTTTAGACCCAGTTTTAATTCTGATTTTAGTCCTGGTTTAGTCTTGGTTTAGTCCTGATTCAGTCCTGGTTTAGACCCGATTTTAGTCTTGGTTTAGGCCTGATTTTAGTCCTGGTTTAGATCAGTTTTGACTTGGTTTTAGCCCTGATTTTAGTCCTGGTTTTAGACCTGGTTTTAGTCCTGGTTTAGACCTTGTTTTAATTCTGGTTTAGTCCCATTTTAATCCTAGTTTTAGTCCTGATTTACACCTGGTTTTATTCCTGATTTAGTCCTGAATAAATCCTGGTTTAGTCCTGGTTTAGTCTTGGTTTTAGTCCTGATTTTAGTCCTGGTTTAGACCTAGTACAGACCTGGTTTAGACCTGGTTTTAATTCTGATTTTAGTCCTGGTTTAGACCTAGTACAGGTCTAAACCAGGACACTGTATAATACAATACAAAAACACAACACAGATACGAATCATGGCTCATCTTTACAGTTTATCAGTTTATTACACGTGTGTTTTTTATCTTAACATTGACATTCATTGGACATTGGAAAGAACGCAGGAAATTAGCACCATCACATTTTATTTTCGTGAATAATGATCTGACGTCATCTCCCACACCTCACTAGTTTTAATTACTTTTATTTTAGTCGGGGAGCCAAAGTCTCAAAAATGGGTCGAACCTGACATCGCCTGCCATACTTTTTATTTGTGTTTTTTTTTGTTAACTGTGACCCTGAGGACCAATAATTGGAGGGTCTGCTCTTCCGGAAATGTCGCAAAAAAAAATTGTGGCCATTTTAGTGTAGGTAACCTTCATTTTGTGATAGAAAATTTTGAAAAATGAAACATTTCCTCAAATCCTCAGTGGATTGGATAAGCTGTCTACAAATACTTTCCAGATGCAAAGAACACATGTGGTGACAACATTGAGTGAAAAAAATATTCATAAAACACATTTCTACATGATTCACCCTAACCCCTTTACACGAACCCCAAACCCTACCTGAACTCCTACCTGTAGCCCTAACCCAAACCCAAAACCAAACCCTAGCCCTAACCCGAATTCCAAACCCTAGCCTTACCCCGAACCTAACCCTAACCCCTAATCTTAACCGAACCCTACCCCTTTTTCCTCAATTTCTGTATGTGTTGAGATTTTTTTTAATCCAAGATGGCGGACTTCCGTTTTGGCAGGGGGGGCGTGGTCATAATATACTTTTTTGTTCCTATTCCCATGATGCATCTGTGTACCAGATTTGGTTTGAGTACGTCAAAGTTTTCATTGGGACGTCTCATTAGCGAGGACTGAGATTTGACCTGTTCCCATGGCAACACGATGGGAGATGGAGTGTGGGCGTCAGTGACTTTTTTCATCAAGACCAGGTCACGAATGTGTGTAGCAAATTTTGTATGTCTACAAAAAAGTGAAACTGTACTGTTTCATACAATTTCCCTAGGGGGCGCTATTGCACCCATTTGAGATTTTCTTATATAAATCTGTTCAGGGTTGGGGTGTCCACCAACGATTAAAGTTTGAGTGAAATCGGCCACAGTTTGTGCGAATTATCACTCGTCAAAGTTTGGTGGACAGCTGCAAAAATTAACACGAAATTTGCCTTGTTGCCACGACAACACTGTTTCACCTTTAAAAAAGCTTTTGATGATGATACAGAATGATTCTGGTGAGTCTGGGTCAAACGCCCGAGGACGAGTTCGTTCAAATACGAGGACAGGACATTGCGTTGTCGGCGCTGAGTCTCGCAATCAGTCCAATATGACGGGCTTCCTGTTGGTTGCCTAGCAACCACATAATATACTTTTTTGTTCCTATTCCCATGATGCATCTGTGTACCAAATTTGGTTTGTCTATGCCAAAGTTTTTGTCGGGCCTATTGGCGAAGACCAATATTTTGCTTGTTGCCATGGCAACACGATGGGAAATGGAGTGGGGTCATCACTGACTTTTTTGATCGAGACCATGTCATGAATATATGTACCAAATTTTGTATGACTACGACAAAGTAAATTTTTGCACTTCCATGCAATCTCCCTAGGGGGCGCTATCGTGCCCATTTGAGATTTTCTTATATGAATCTGTTCAGGGTCGGGGTGTCCACCAACGATTAAAGTTTGAGTGAAATCGGCCACAGTTTGTGCGAATTATCACTCGTCGAAGTTTGGTGGCGAGCCGCAAAAATTTACACGAAATTTGCCTTGTTGCCACGACAAAACCGTTTGACCTTTAAAAAAGCTTTTAACAACTTTTAATGTCGCACTTGTCTAGATGATACAGAATGATTCTGGTGAGTCTGGGTCAAACGCCCGAGGACGAGTTCGTTCAAATACGAGGACAGGAAATTGTCCCTTCGGCGCCAGGTTGCACGTTCGATTCAATATGGCGGACTTCCTGTTGGTTGCCTAGCAACCGCGTAATATACTTTTTTGTTCCTATTCCCATGGTGCATCTGTGTACCAAATTAGGTTTGGTTACGCCAAACTTTTTGTCGGGCGTCCTATTGGCGAGCACCGATGTTTGGCTTGTTGCCATGGCAACACAAAAGGAAATGGCATGGGGGCGTCATTGACTTTTTTGATCAAGACCATGTCACGAATGTGTGTGCCAAATTTTGTATGCCTACGACAAAGTAAATTTTTGCACTTCCATGCAATCTCCCTAGGGGGCGCTATTGCACCCATTTGAGATTTTCTTATATGAATCTGTTCAGGGTCGGGGTGTCCACCAACGATTAAAGTTTGAGTGAAATCGGCCAAAGTTTGTGCAAATTATCACTTGTCGAAGTTTGGTGGCGAGCCGCAAAAACGAACGCAAAATTTGCACCGTTGCCACGACAACACCGTTTGACCTTTATAAAAGCTTTTAACAAGTTTTAATGTCGCCCTTGTCTAGATGATACAGAATGATTCTGGTGAGTCTGGGTCAAACGCCCAAGGACGAGTTCGTTCAAATGCGAGGACAGGAAAATACGCCTTCACCGCCGTGTCGCTCGATTGGTCCAATATGGCGGACTTCCTGTTGGTTGCCTAGCAACCGCGTAATATACTTTTTTGTTCCTATTCCCATGGTGCATGTGTGTACCAAATTTGGTTTGTTTACGCCAAACTTTTTGTGGGGCGTCCTATTGGCGAGGACCGATGTTTGGCTTGTTGCCATGGCAACACAAAAAAAAAAATGGCACGGGGGCGTCATTGACTTTTTTGATTGAGACCATGTCACGAATGTCTGTGCCGAATTTCGTATGTCTACGACAAAGTAAATTTTTGCACTTCCATGCAATTTCCCTAGGGGGCGCTATTGCACCCATTTGAGATTTTCTTATATGAATCTGTTCAGGGTCGGGGTGTCCACCAACGATTAAAGTTTGAGTGAAATCGGCCAAAGTTTGTGCGACTTATCACTCGTCGAAGTTTGGTGGCGAGACGCAAAAACAAACGCGAAATTTGGACCATTGCCACGACAACACCGTTTGACCTTTAAAAAAGCTTTTAACAACTTTTAATGTCGCACTTGTCTAGATGATACAGAATGATTCTGGTGAGTCTGGGTCAAACGCCCGAGGACGAGTTCGTTCAAATACGAGGACAGGAAAATACGCCTTCGCCACCGTGTCGCTCGATTGGTCCAATATGGCCGACTTCCTGTTGGTTGCCTAGCAACCGCGTAATATATTTTTTTGTTTGGAACGACCAGACCTATCCACCACCCGAATTTCGTTTGTCTACGACAAAGTTGATTTTTCGGGTATAGCCATAGGCGCAATGTATTTTGATTTTGCAGGGGGCGCTGTTGAGCCATTTTTTTGAATTTTTTGATGTGGACTACACTTTGTGCACCATGTCAAGTGCGCCCTACGTTTTGGGGTGAACGATTACAAATATGCCGCTGACGCGGCCCATGGGCAATGCCACCGTGCCATGTCAGCGGGCACCAGTCACTGACATGTGAGTGTGAGTGTGTGTTTGGAAAGGGGAGAGCGCTTCGCGCTCTGTTGCGTGTGCTGTGCACACGCCTTCCCGCAGTGCTTCGCACTGCTGAACAGTAACAATAGGCCCTACGCCACCCATGGCGCTCGGGCCTAACTATAGAGCAGAGCTGAGCCGATACCGGGAGCGGGCGAGGGGCTGTGCATCCGGACGCACCAACAGCCCACACATATATATATATATATATATATATATCATCCTATATATTTCCAAATAATAGAAGTCTTGAGCATGTTACATGTTGTTTTGCAGTGGACTAAGGCTACATTTATATAGGGGGCGGCAGTAGCTCAGTTGGTAGAGCATTCGCCCACTGATCTGAAGGTTGGCGGTTTGAATCCAGCTCTCAACATAAAACATCCCAGGTTGAGCGGTCAGATCCACTGACCCACAGGTTGGTTGATGTGATTCCAGCTCCCACAGGTGAATGCTGTTGTTGTGTCCTTGGGCAAGACACTTAACCCACCTTGCCCACAGTGTCTGCGTACACTGGTGTGTGAATGGGTGAGTGGTTCCTTGTTGTAAAGCGCTTTGAGTGCCTTGAAGGTGGAAAAGCGCTATAGAAAAATTTGACCATTTACCATTTATATGATCGGTCTGAACAGAAGACGCAAAAAGTGGTGTGGCGTCTTCACTTATTTATTCCACGTTTAGACGAGCATTTCTGGGAGGGAATCTGAGTGCAAACGGTGATGCAAAAGTGTGTGGAATTGGATTGTGTTTGCATGCCAGGCGGCGAGGTGGTGAAGTATGTGAAGTAAACATGTACACGACCTGAGCAGATCTGACCAGAGTTTTGCGTCTTGTGCAGCGAAGACAGAAACGCTACGGCGGAGCGTATTCAACCTTTCCACTTTGGAGGGTGGTTTCAGATTTTTGCATTTTTAAGCCCCAAAAACGCCGTCACCGTCTAAATGGAAAGGCACTTCTGATAAAATATTTTGTCATTTTTACCCACAAGCATTCTCCTGTAAACAGACCCTAGTTTGATATTTATATTTACAATTCTGGCAATTCACTGAACGCACCACACCAGTCACCAGCCCTCCGTCTGCTCCACTCCACCTGATATTCAGCCACGACACACCTCTGTTTAGATCTCACACCTCACGCCTGCACTAGCGCTAAGATCAGGGGCAAGATCGGGCCCAGGGAGTGGAACGTTTTCCTGTGGAGGGTCTGGCAAATGCTTTTCTCCATGGAGATATTATTTGCTTCGTTTGGAATGTTTAACGGTACCACAGTAAACCTTTCTATCTTCATGGAGACCAAACCAGACCAAGTTACAGGTCAGATCAGTCAGAACAATCCGTGTGTCATTCGTTTCATTTTTCAGTTTTTGATTTTGTTTTTAAATGAAGAATGGAAAAAAACGGATAATGGCCGTTTCCCGTTTATGTGACTTCCGTGACTACGATGCCGGACTTTTGCACTGTATACGGACTGAACCAGGACTGATCCAGGACCGGGACCAGACCGGGATCAGAGTGTGACTGAGACCGGGACCAGGGTGGACTCCGAGCTTTGACTCCAAGCCTCCGCGGGGTAAGAGCCTCAGCTTCGAATGCTGGCCCTGCCGTGGGCTCTGGGCCTCCGGTCTGGTCCCTGCCTGATCTCGGTCTCAGTCCCGGTCTCAGTCTAGGTCTGGTCCCAGTCTGATCTCTGTCTCAGTCCCGGTCTGGTCCCGGCCCGGTCCCGGTCTGGTGTCAGTCTCAGTCTGGTCCCGGTTTCAGTTCTAATTTCAGTCACGGTCTGGTCCTGGTCTGGTCCTGGTCTAGTCCTGGTCTGGTCCTGGTCTGGTCTCGGTCTCGGTCTGGTCCCGGTTTCAGTTCTGATTTCAGTCACGGTCTGGTCTCGGTCTGGTCTCAGTCCCGCTCTGGTCCTGGACCTGGATCAGTTCTGGTTCAGTCTGTATGCGGTGCAAAAGTCCGTCATCGTAGTCACTGAATTCACGTAAACGGCCGTTATCCGTTTTTTCCATTCTTCATTTAAACACAAAATCGAAAACTGAAAAAACTACTCATTATCCATTTTTTCATTTTGGTTTTGGAGACAAATAATGAAGAAAACAGTTGTTTTTTCGTTTTCTTATTTTTGGTTTTATATTGAAAAACGAATGAACGAATGATACACAGATTCAGAACGCCTGTTTCTCTCTGTATTTTTGAGCTATAAAACCACCTGTAAATGAATAAATGTACGGTAAAGCTGTTTAATGTCTCTTAAACATTCTAAGCAATGACAGCTCCACAGAAACACCAAGACAGACCCCCAACCAAAAACTTACACAGTCCACCTTGAGCTAATAATATTTTGAAGTAACACATCACAGTTGATCTATTTATCTGAATATTTGAAAACCACAGTACCTCCATCACACAGGCAAATGAAATAAGTACAAAATTGCAAAGGAAATTGGGCTTATTGAAGATTTGATGAGAACATACTGGACAAATAGAAAACATTTTTGCAGAACAATCAATAAAGCTTAGTTATTTGGTTTGAAATGGCCGTCCTCTGCCCTGAAAACACAAACGCGTGGGTGGGAGTGGGGTTATTAGTTGAACGGGGTATAAAATGTTGTTTTTCTTGTAAGTCCTGCATTAGTCTCTGTTAAGTATGGATGTATCTGGGCTTCAGTGGAGCAGAACACGGCCAGATGGGAGGGAGGTTACTAATGAAAATTTAGAGTAGATTTTAATCTTAAAAATAAATTTCGAAGCCGCTGCTATAAATTCATGTTTGCCTGCTCGCTCACCCAGAACAGGTACAAATCATGGGTGACTTTTCCGCAGAGGTTAAGCTCCAAGTGCAAAACGTGATTTGTTTAAAGGTGTACTGTGTAACTTTCCTGGTGGAGGGTCAGCTTACTTGTTTGTTTCCATGTAACCTTCAAATTAACTTGATGATGATGGTGGTGATGTTTCCATGGAGAAAGAAAAGTTTAATGTCATACAGTGGGACATTACAGGTAAAGCAATAACATAAGACTTAAATACTCTTACAATGTGCTGGTCGAAGCCTCTCAAAGTGTTCCACAGCGCTAA
Source organism: Boleophthalmus pectinirostris (assembly GCF_026225935.1). Lineage (NCBI taxonomy): Eukaryota > Metazoa > Chordata > Actinopteri > Gobiiformes > Gobiidae > Boleophthalmus > Boleophthalmus pectinirostris. Next base: position 30,275,367 of record NW_026571070.1, read on the forward strand.
CACCACACACAACATTCATACCCGGCAATGTGGCTTAAGTGTCTTGCCTAAGAACACAACGACAGAACTTGGACCAATCGGAAATCGATCATTAGAGCTTTGGTATGTGGACCACTGTTCTAATCACTGAGCCACGGTATTTAGTCTTTGTAAAACCTGGTTTAGTCCTGGTTTAGACCTGGTTTAGTCCTGGATTAGGTCTGGGTTTAGACCTAGGTTAGATCTTTGTTAGACCTGGTTTAGTCCAGGGTTAGACCTGAGTTAGATCTGATTTAGACCTGGTTTAGTGCTGGTTAGACCTGATTTAGTCCAGGGTTAGACCTTATTTATTCCTTGTTTAGACCTGGTTTAGTCCTGGATTAGGTCAGTGTTTAGTCCTAGGTTAGACCTGGTTTAGTCCTGGGTTAGGTCTGGGTTAGAGCTGATTTAGACCTGGTTTAGTCTTGGTAAAACCTGTCTTAGTCCAGGATTAGGTCTGGGTTTAGTCCTAGGTTAGATCTGGGTTAGACCTAGTTTAGTCCAAAATTAGACCTGGTTTAGTCTTGTTTTAGACCTGGATTAGGTTTGGGTTTAGTCCTTGGTTAGATCTTGGTTAGACCTGGTTTAGTCCAAGGTTAGGTCTGGGTTAGATCTGATTTAGACCTGGTTTAGTCCTGGATTAGGTCTGGGTTAGACCTGGTTTACTCATTGTAAAACCTGGTTTAGTCCTGGTTTAGACATGATTTAGTCCTACGTTAGATCTTGGTTAGACCTGATTTAGTCCAGAGTTAAACCTGGTTTAGTTCAGAGTTAGGTCTGGGTTAGATCTGGGTTTAGACCTAGGTTAGATCTTGGTTAGAGCTAGTTTAGTCCTAGGTTAGAATTGGGTTAAACCTGAGTTAGACATGGTTTAGACCTGATTTAGACCTGATTTAGACCTGGTTTGGACCTGGTTTAGTCCTCATTAAGACCTTGGTTAGACCTGGTTCAGAGCAGCTCTTGAGATACTCTTAGTTTTAAACACGAGCACATTTCCTCTCAGCTCTGTTTGTGAATTCTCATTGTTGCAGTGCACCTGTACTTTTGGAGCATATTTTAAACAAAGCCCTCCTTGTGTTCTAACCTTCTCCCATCCACCATCTGTCGGGTTAATCATCCACTAACAAGGCCGTTCTAACAGGTCTGGGCCTAAGCTCACATTATAGAGCCGTATTTTTCATGTAGTCCATTACTGCTCCCTCGCTCCACATCTGCCCCAAAAGAAAGACGTCCACACCAGCAGGAGGCACCTCAGGAAAATGCAATTAACTGAAGATGACAGGTTCCACTGCTCATTTCACTTAAACATCATTAACACTGTTATATTATTAAAATATAACAAACAAAATCTTGCCTATAGACTAACTATATATATATATATATATATATATATATATATATATATATATATATATATATATACATATATACATATATATATATATATATATATTTTTTTTTTTATTTTTTTATTTTGGTGAAGTTTATAATTTGACTTCCTAGTTAGACATTGGCAGCAGATGTGACATACGTAACTCTAGGGATACACCAATCCATCTTTTTGAGTTCTTATATCGATTTCAATACTTTGGCTTTAAATATCTGCCGATACCCGATATCAACAGAGTAAACTGGCTTATTACATCAGTTCATATGTCCAACCAGGATATTGACTAAACCAATATTTGGAAGCCAACATCTGATCCAGTAAATTTTTTAGTTCCTGCGTTGATTTTTCAATAAGCTTAAGATTGGTGCATCCCTGTGTAATTCCACAGCAGTTACCTAGCAACTATAATGTTAACAAGGGTCAAAACTTGTCTAAATTACACAATACTTATAATTAGATTAATGAAAATAAATTAGAACATTTAAATGCCAAAAAAAAAGAAGTTCTTTGTGTATATACTGACTCCCCTTTTTGGTTTGAATTTCTCAGCATTGATAACAGACATTGTGTTTTAGAATTCTCCGATACCATTTGTAGTTTTGTAATTTTGTTCTTTTCCACAAATGCTATTTAAAAGTCCTATATTGCATGAATTTAAACCAAGGGTCTCCAACCAGCCTGGGAGCTACCAGCAGCTCTCCACCCCCTTCCAAGCAGCTCACCAAATGATTGAATTATACATAGTGTGCTGAATAAGTAAAACTGAATTAATTACCACTGTACCACTTTGTGCACTAATAAATAGATAATTGTTTGTTTTATAGACATCTAAGCTGTTCACCTGTTCTAAGACTTATCATGGCTGTTATATATGCAACATTTTTTGCAACCACTAAAATTTGTAGCTCTCTAGAATATAGAAGTTAGGCCCAGTCCACACTAGTATGTATTCGAGTCGTGTTCATTGCAGAAGCAGTGTTCATCCACTCTAATCCGATGAAAAACGGCTCCAGAGACGCCAGCTCCCACGAATTAATCTGAGTACAGATCTGATCCAGCACCGTGTGGATGCCTGAAAACGCTGATACACTGATGTAGATCTGTGCATCGCGAAGTAATTCACTGCCAAAACTCTAAGAGCCTAGAATATGTCCATTCATATATACAGTCTGTGCGTATGACCTGCAGACGTATAATCTCATAAAAGGCTTGCGGACACAGAAACCAAGTGTCTGGACACAGATCGTTTCCGATACGGTGATTTGTTTCAGTGTAAATGTAGCCTTAGAATGTCCAACCTGGAGTTGTGTTTTGTTTCATTCACATGTCTGAGTTATCCTTTATAATTAGGGCGGACGGCAGTAGCTCAGTTTGTAAAGCGTTTGTCCACTGATCCACAGGTTGGCAGTGCGATTCCAGCTCCCATAAATGAATGCTGTTGTTGTGTCCTTGGGCAAGATAATTAACCCACCTCACCCCTAGTGTCTGCATACACTGGTGTGTGAATAGATGAGTGGTTCTTTGTTGTAAAGCACTTGAGTGTCTTGAAGGTGCTAAAGCGCTGTATAAAAATGTGACTATTTACCATTAGTCTGTCTATATCTCCAAAGTGTGAAGAATCCCTCAGTCGTCCAGGTAGAATCCACGGTGAGGAGAAAATTCAGTTTGTCGACTGGACAAAAGTTAGTTTGGTTGAAGACGTTTCGCAGCTCATCCAAGCTGCTTCTTCAGTTCTGGTCAGACGCTGGTGGACACTTCCTTATATTTGCAGGGAGGAGCTAACTACACTGAAACTACACTGAAACTAACACACACACTTGTTTACAGTTTCTGTTTGTTTGTTAGGCCCTTTGACCTGTACAGGGTGTGAGGTCTAATTAGCAGAACAATCCATGGCCATAATGGAGCTTCCACACCTCTGGTCCTGACCTGACTACACCTGTTGTTCTCTTGTTTGTTTTGATTTAGGTTTGAGGATGGAGTTGTAAATAGGAGATAGATGGTGTCTGAGGCCTCCATTTCTGTTTAGAGAAGGATTCTCTTTCTTTAAAAAAAATGGCTTCTTTCACTCCCCTCTCAAACCAATTTTTTCTCTCTGGCTAAAATCTGTACCTCACTGTCCTCAAAGGAGTGGCCCGTGGCTTTTAAGTGGAGATGTACACCAGACTGAGGAGGCATTCTGACCAGAACTGAAGAAGCAGCTTGGATGAGCTGCGAAACGTCTTCAACCAAACTAAGGCTGCATTCACACTGCAGCCTGAAGTGACCCAAATCCAATTTTTTGGCCTCTATGTGACCTGTATCTGATCTTTTAATGACAGTCTGAACGACACAGATCCGATTTTTTCAAATGCGACCCAGGACACTTGGATATGTGCTCCTGAAAAAGATACATATCTGATCTTTTGACATGTGACTTCAGTGTGAACGGTCAAAGTGCATTCATCCACACGTTATCAACAAGACACAAACGTCACTATTCTGCGCTGATGTCACTGAAAATTGTTAATGAACTCCATGTCACTGAAGTGAAGCACATCACCACTCACCACTCTTGGCTCCGTCTCCACATCCACACGTTCCTTTCAACGGACGTCGCTGCCGCTGCCCCCACAAAGCACCACGGCCAAAAACCTCGTCCTTCTCCTTCTCAGTCTCCTCCTTAAAACAAGTAAGTTGTTCATGTTCTGGCTCCGGTACGAGAGGAACTTTAAAATCTCCAGGTGCTCAATGCTGCGTCCATGTTTGGACAACTTCCATAAACAGAGACGCTCACTGCGGTTGACGTCGTCGTGTCTCCAGTGCACATGCGGGACACTTTCGGGCCGTTTACTGTTCACACTGGAGTCACATACAAGTCACATTTAATTAGAAATGTGAACGACCTCGAAAAAACATCGGATTTCACAAAAAAATCTGAATTGAGCGTTAAGCCCTGCAGTCTGAACGTAGCCTAACTTTTGTCCAATCGCCAAACAGAATTTTCTCCTTATATATCTCCAAAGCTCAAAATGCTCGGTTCCACCTTGTGATGTCATAAAATTGTAGTTTTCAAGTTAACAGCTCCTTTAACCTTTAGTTCAGTAGAGATCGGTAATTCGAAGGCTGACATCATCCAAATGATTCTAGTCAAGATGTATGGAACACAGTGAAGCATTTCCTGTATTACCACATGACATCACAAGGTGGAACAGAGTGTTTTCGTTTAGAACTCAGCCTAAAAATGCAGAGTTTGTGTGTTAAACATGTGTGAATGAAACAAAACACAACTCCAGGTCTGTTTGTGATGAGGAAACATTATAACATAGATCAGAAAATAGAGTCATATGAGCCCTTTAACTGATGTAAAACTATGATACATTTTTATGAAGTACGATCCCACTAAACCAAGTAAAAAAATTGAAAAAACACGAAAACCCGTCATGTTCACTTTAGATTAACAAGTGCCTCAAAGTAAGCTCACATTTTTTTTCATACAATTATTACATTAGCTCCATTCAGGTCACATGGGGAGCTGGAGTGCGTTTTTGATTAGCTCGAGTAATTTTTGTTTCCTTGGTGACAATTTGAACAGAATTCGATTTTTATGTAGAGTACACTCCAAGTCATTTCTTCCATTTTCCGGTAAGATACAGGTAATTTGGACTCTTCAGAAATTAGCAAAATTGCACAGTGCTAAATGAAAAATTGCAGTGAAAAGATTGAAAAATTCTATGCTTTTGTTATTTCTCGCAAATCGAATTTTGCTTCCATTATTGTTAAGTACAAAATGAGCCCGGCTGAATTTTTTAGAATAGCATTTTTTGAAGATAAAAAAAAAAAAAAAAAACATAAAAAAACACAATAATAATAATAATGAATAATGAAAAATAAATAAATGGCATGACTCAGCTCCTTTTGGCTCACCGTCTTGGAAGGAGCTACAAAGATGTTTTATCCATTTTAAGTTGGCCCTGAAAATGTCAAAATACTAAGAGACAATTAAAGTTACAGTACAGAACTTTCTGATGGAGGGTTGACATAAATTCGTGTTATCGACTGGTCCATGTGGAAAAGAAAAATGATTTATTTAAATGTTCTTTAAGAGGCGATTTTACTTCTACATGGTTTTAACTGTGAACACATAACATCTTTAGATCACCATGTTTCCTTTAATTGTTTTGAAAATGATAAACACACTGGGGGTGAGGTGGGTTAAGTGTCTTGCTCAAGGGCACAACAACAGCATTCATCTGTGTGCTGGATTCGAGCCTCCGCCTTTCGGATCAGTGGACAAACGCTCAACCGACCGAGCTCCTGCCGCATTTCGCTTTCGTTTTTGATCCTCTGACTCCCGCCTCCTGTTGATATTTTATGATATATGTTATGATAAATGATAATTAAATGCTGCATGAAAGTGAGGCTTAACCCCAAACACCACGCACATACTTTTGGACATATATTACTCTAAAACAGACATGTCAAACTAAGGCCCAGGGGCCAAATTTGGCCCGTGATATAATTATATTTGGCCCGCAAGATCATATAAAAAATGTATTAGAGCTGCCCACCGACTACAGAGACATTATTTAATTAAAATGTTGTTATTTTATATTATGCTTGTTTATTATTAAACATTTATTTAATAAGAAAAGGTTTAACATTACATAGCTCAAAAGAAGAGAAAACATGCAGATGCTGTAGAAATTTTTCAATAAATATTTAGTTTGGCCCACGACTTAGGCTGCGTTCACACTGCAGCCTGAAGTGACCCAAATCCAATTTTTTGCCTCTATATGACCTGTATCTGATCTTTTAATGTCAGTCTGAACGACACTGATCCAATTTTTTCAAATGTGACCCAGGACACTTGGATATGTGCTCCTGAAACTGATACATATCTGATCTTTTGACATGTGACTTCAGTGTGAACAGCCAAAGTGCATTCATCCACCTACACGTTATCAACAAGACACAAACGTCACTATTCTGCGCTGAAGTAGGCGAAAATTGTTAATGAACTCCGTGTCAATGAAGTGAAGCACATCACCACTCACCACTCTTGGCTCCGTCTCCACATCCACACGTTCCTTTCAACGGACGTTGCTGCCGCTGCCCCACAAAACACCACGACCAAAAACCTCGTCCTTCTCCTTCTCAATCTCCTCCTTAAAACAAGTAAGTTGTTCATTTTCTGGCTCTGGTACGAGAGGAACTTTAAAATCTCCAGGTGCTCAATGCTGCGTCCATGTTTGGACAACTTCCGTAAACACAGAGACGCTCACTGCGGTTGACGTCATCGTGTCTCCAGTGCACATGTGGGACACTTTGGGGCTGTTTACTGTTCACACTGGAGATCGCATACAAGTCACATTTAATTGGAAATGTGAACGACCTCGCAAAAACATCGGATTTCACAAAAAAATCTGAATTGAGCGTTAAGCCCTGCAGTCTGAACGTAGCCTTAGTCCCAGTTTTTAATTTTGGCCTCTGTGAATTTGAGTTTGACAACCCTGCCCCAAAACAACATAAAAGAAAAAAAATTCAAGTAAAAATAAAATTGGAGAACAAGTAATTACAGAGGAGTAGGCGTATGTTCGTGGCAATGAAAACGAGGGTTGATCGGCAAAATGGTGTCTTGAAAATAAGCGATTAAAGATTACTTAAACATGTAGAAATCACTCCAAACACAACTTCAGAAGGTAAACGAGAAGGAAACGACTTTCGTGGCAATTTTAATTATGTTTATGTGCTACCTTACACAATATTATAGAGCCTTCACCTTCGTTTCCCTGCCACATGTTTTCCCTTTGTTCCTTTCACTCCTGTCTAATTACTCACCTTGTATCCCCAGACCCCCCCTTTCAATCGCATAAAACCTGCTAATTCCGCTGTAGCTCGCATCTCTACCGCTAACCTGCGTCTTTAATATTTCCCAGTTGGCGTAAAATCTGTCGAAGTTCATTAGCCCGGGCCTGCGCAACCTCGCCGCGTCCGGGGAGAGGCTACCTGGTGTAGACTGTCAGAAACGTCAACCCGACCCCAACCCGATCCTGATCTTAATACATTCAGACAAGACCTAGCGTCAAGTAGCCAAATCAATGGAGCGGAGCAAGGTCAAGGCGTAGACAGCTACTTACCGGAGAGTGGGAGGAAGAGGGGGTGGGGGTGGAGGAAGATGGATCCAAAGCACTCTGAGCGTCTTCCATGGGGTCGTGGAGAACAATGGGAAGAGGTCAGAGAGGTGGAGAGGTGGCCGGACAAACAAAAGGGTCAGATGACGGATGGAGCGAGCGTAATGAGAGGAGTGAGGCGCAGATGTAGAAGATGGAGTTGGTGAATGGTCTTATTTTTATTTCGCGCTTTTCTACGACCAGTGGGTACTTGAAGTGGTCTGTATCTAAGGATGCAACGATATTTTATATAATATTGAATCGGCTGATACTGGTGTCACAATTCGATTCACATGTTTGGTCAATTCTAGTGACGGGCAAATGAGACGGAGCTCCAGAGCACGTCTTGTTCTGTCTGAAATAAATTGCTCTGAAGCACTGTCTCGGAGCTCGTCTCGCAGCAGCCGCTCACGTGACCAAAGTGTGGAAGTGTCGGTCCCGGTACTGCTTCGCTCTGTGTGTCAGTCGCTTCAGTGTATCGAAGCGTTTCATTGGCTCGGCGAATGTTCCGCTCTGCGATTGATTCAGAGTGCGTCAGAGTGTTCAGCGCACTTCCGTGGTTTGACGAGCGCTAAACTGCTACAGTATAGGTGAGTTTCATTGTTGACAAAAGCACGCGTTGCATGTTGGGAATTATTTTGGTCGGCGGCAAGAAACACTAATTCAACATGACGGACGGAGCGAGAAAGCACGTAAAGGGTATTGATCCCGGTTATTTATCCACTCTAACGACAGAGGACTGAAGACCATTTGACCAGAAATTGGTCATAAGCATCGATGGAGCCAAATCACCCTTTTCAAAAATTACATGAGATTTACATTTTTTTCCTTGTCTTAAAACGTATCGAAATCAAATCAGTATCGTGACCTGTGTATCAAGATATGAATCGAATCATGGGAAAACTGTATCGTTGCATCCCTAATACTAACTATTATTAAGTGTGTAAGATGGTGTAAGTGTGAAGTATGCTGCACTCTATTGTGCTTTGGGAAAGCCGACCTCCACCTCGAGAAAGTGCAACGGAATGGCCAATCAAATCAGGTTTCTGAAACACAAACTCGGGCTATTTCAGTGCAGACCAAGTCAATTGGATTTACGTCACAGCAAAAAAGGCAGAGCACACAGTAAACGGGGAGAACTGTCTTTTCATCATTTTGATGTGTTAAGTTGTGTACGTGTAGAGAAAGTGTCTTCTAAAAACTTTGTAGTGACATTTAAGTGACATTTAGACTTTCTTTCACATCATTTGACAGCAGACATAAGTTTTTTTCTGAACATTCTGATTCATTCATTTTGAAAAAGAGTCAAACTGCCTTAAGTGAGTCACCAGCACAGTCTATTCCTTAGCAGGAGCTGGCAACACCAGTACACTTTTTTGGGCATGCATATTTTCCTCAACTGTTGCAATGGAACACATTTACAACGGATGTCGGGAAAACTGACTCCGACCAATATTCAACAGAATGTGGCAGTAGTGTAAGTGTAAAATATAAAATAAAACATTGAAATGAACTAAAGTGATCAAGTGATGAAGTGATCAAGAAGCAGACTGCACTTTTCTAAACAGAAACTGTCCAGGATGTTTCCAGGGGTGGATCCGTCTTGTGAACGATGTGGATATAGTCCTGCCTCTTTGTCTCATACATTCTGGAGTTGTCCTGACATCACTCTTTACTGGACAAGAACGTTTGAAACTCTTTCAATGATTTTAAAGACCCAGCTTCCAATGGACCCCATGATGGCACTTTTTGGGGTGCCAACTCCTGATGTGAGTTTAAACAGGAAGCAAAAGAATGTCTTGAGTTATGTTACACTATTAGCCAGGCGCCTGATTTTACTTAACTGGAAAAGCAAAAAACCCAACCCATCAAAATCTTGAGTGAGATATAATGCAACATTTACAATTGGAAAAATACAATTTTCACTGAGAAACAAACAAGAACTTTTTTACACAACATGGCGACCTTTTATTGACCATTTTAATCGTAGGTAAATATTGAGACAGCCCTATAATGTAAGTGTATGTGTATTTATATATAGGTTGTTCTTGTATGTGTATTGTTTATATATGTATGTACATGTATATTTTCTGTGCAGGTGTTTCGTTTTGTTCTTTTTTTGTTTGTTTGTTTGTTTTGTTTTTTATTTATTTTTTCAAATTTTATATATCTTAATTTCAAAATTTTCTGTCTCTGAATAGTTCAAATGTAAAAACTGTGAACTATGTTGTTGGAGACAATGTTATGTATATATTGTATATCTTAAAATTATAATAAACAGAGTTAAGAAAAAGAAAAAGAAATGAACTAAAGTAAAGCTTATATAATTGATTTTATGTGTTAGTTTGTGGCATTAGCGTTTAACCTGACTCAGATTGATATGTGTGCAACTCTAAATTAAGTTCTACACATTATCAATCTGAGCTGTATCTCGTTGAAAAGATGTGGAAAAAGACAGATCATCATGATGACAATTTGAATCTGATTGGCTGAAGCACCACAACAGCAGAACAAGCTGAAACATCTAACTTTTACAGAGAGAAAAGCACAAACATCTTCCCTCTCCACAAATGCACAAAGCTCAAACTTTCTGCACGTTTTTCACAAACTAAATAGTCTGTATTGACATGAAAATCGGCATTTGTCGGCATCGCTTCTCCTTTGACTTCTGCACAAACCTCAATGCTGCAAATTGATTTAGATTTATATATAGATTTACTTCGGGCGTTTTGTGGAGTGGTTAAGACTGTTTTTAGTGTCAGGCTAACTATGGCCATTGACTTGCACTAGCCTAGCACCAGCGACCTCTGCACATACAAGGACTGGATGAATTATTTCAAAAAGTGTCTCCACATATCCACAGTACTCTGGCTCACTTAGGAAATGAGGTCCTATGGCCAAAATTCTGAACTGTCCCTTTAATGCACAGAGCCATTATTTACCCAGTGTTTCGTCTTGTCCATTTTTAAATTAAACTTGTAACCATCCATATGAGGAAAGAAAGTAATATGTTTTATCTTATCACCCAACCCAAAGACCTATGTCTCGCTGTAACTACCACTCAGTCTGGATTCTTGGAGCCTCCTACATTTGTTACGTCAAGTCCGTAATAAATGTCAGTCAATAAAAGCAAAACATTTTTACTGTAACTACAAACAGTATTTCTCTGGCCAAGAGAATAGTAAAAATGACATATGGGCCGTTTAATAGGCTTACCCAGGTGACAGAATATTTGGGTCATGACTTTGGCTGCACCTAGCTTGTTGCGTATTAGCTCGGGTGCACTGAAAAGTAATGGAGCTTTTAAATTCTTGGCCCTAGTTCAATTTCTTTCGCCCATAAAAGATGAAGAGAGAAAGGAGATAGGAGCAGAGACAATGCGAACAAGTATAATTTGGGATCAGCACAAGTGGTATTCAAATCTATTTTCTTTGACTATTTTTTGTTAGTTTCCATGGTGAATAGATTGAACTTTTCTATATGCACTGCAACATTGTGCGAAACACTGTCACAAAACCCGAGCTTTAAAGGTGCACTGTGTAACTTTGGTGAAGGGTCTGCCGTCTGCTTGTTTCCATGGAGATGATATTCCTATTCCCGCAATAGTATGGTACAGTATGGAATTTAACTGTTTTTATCAGCTACGGAACATCACTAAACTCAGACCAATTTTATCAAATGCTGATCTTGAAATGATTGTTCACTCTTTTATTTCATCTCGTTTAGATTTTTGTAATTCTCTTTTTACTCATTTTAAAGCTTCTACACTTAAGCGGCTGCAACTTGTACAAAATGCGGCTGCAAGGTTTTTAACAGAAGTGAACAGACGAGCACACATTACACCAATTTCATCTTCACTTCCTGTTAAGTTCCGTGTTGATTTTAAAATCTTGGTTTTAACTTATAGAGCTTTAACTGGACAGGCGTCCCAGTGCATCAGTGACTTACTGCGCCCCTACTCCTCAGGCCGCACCCTCCGGTCCTCTGGTCAAGGTCTCTTGATGGTCCCAAAGACTTGATTTAAAACTCGGGGTGACGTGAGCTTTCGGGCTGTGGCTCCCAAATTACGGAATGCCCTGCCCCAGCCCTCCGTGAGGCAGACTCTAGAGACTCTTTTAAAAAGCAGCTCAAGACATGCTCTTTAGACAGGCTTTTAGTTGATTGTGTCTGTAATTCCTCTGTTCTTGTCTATGTTCTTTTTATGTTGTTTTTTGCTCTGTAAAGCACTTGGTGATTTTTTTTTATCTGTGAAAGGTGCTATATAAGTAAAGGATTTACTTACTTACTTAACTCATTTATCTTACATTTATACAATTACAGGTTTTTATAATGTTATCAAACAGTAGCGTAGCGTAGTTGCGCAAGGCCCCGGTGCAAGTCTGGCGCTGGGCCCCTCCCTCCAGCCTACGCCATCTCGACCCATCCCTGTGCGACAAACATATATTCACTTTCCATAGGATCTAACTCTACAGCTTAAGCCTTAATGTAGAGTTAGTTTCTCTATACAGGTTGAGGTTTATTAAAAAACAATAAGGCCACTGGTTGTAAACATTAAACAACAGCCTCTCGTCAAAAACACCCCTGAAGAACATCGCTGAAAGAAGCAACCGGGCAAGAAACAGCCACACATCGGACAGCACGGTCCAGTACGGTCCTATAGAGTCCTGAGACTTGAGGGACCGGGACTAAACCAGGACTAAAACAGGACTAAAACAGGACTAAAACACGACCAGTGCAGCTGGTGGTAAATTTTTTGGGAGGGGCACCAAGGCCAAAATTATAAATATATATTATGAATAATATATGTATTATATATCTAGTCTATAGTATTATAACAAATACCAGAAACAGACATTTTGGTTACTATTGGCTGAACAATATCGATCAGAGCACAATGAACAGCCAAGCGCAAACTTTACACAACAACACAACACAACGTAACACACCGCTCACACCCAGACCAAACAATGTCAGTAAAACTACAATAAGAGGCTCCGATCACAACATGAACACAGATGCCGCTCCTACAGCACACGACAGAACAACCAGAGCAGCTCCAACACACCCACGAGCTCATTTACGCACTATTAACTATTTAACACTATTAACATTAACTATAACACTATTTAACTATTAACACTATAACACTATTTAACTATTAACACTATAACACTATTTAACTATTAACACTATAACACTATTAACTATTAACACTATAACACTATTTAACTATTAACACTATAACACTATTTAACTATTAACACTATAACACTATTTAACTATTAACACTATAAACACTATAACACATTTACTGTGAGGCTTCATGTTCAGATTTGCCGCAAACTAATGAAAACCAGCCTCTTACCTTCTCCAGAGACTGAAGCAGAGTGTTTCCTCTGTCCACTGTCCCACTGGTTCTGTTTCCAAAAGTCTCTTGTCCAATATGAAGAGATGAAACTGGTCCAAATCCTGGTCCAGTCTGGTCCAAGGAGTGCTGTAAAATGAGTCTTAATCCCACTTCCCACTGAAATGAAAGTTTCACCAGTCCATATCAGCACCAGGACACCAGGTAGAATTATGCCTCTGCGCCCGATGCTCAGGTCAAACTTTTACACCCAGAAACGTGCGGCCAAAGGCGGATAGAGCAGCGAGCGACTGCCCTGGCCCCGGCAAGCGACAGTCCCGGGGTCCCGGCGGCGGGTCTGTCAGTGTGTCTTTGACTAATCGTGAAGCTGCTACGAGTTGATGCAGCAGGTTGACGTGACGTGACGTGAGTGACAGGACAGTTGTCCAATCACACTACACTAAATAAACACAGACACTGTGATGTCATTGGTCTGGGCGCTAAAGTTTGTGCCCTCAGCCCGAAGTGAAATGCGCAAATCGGGGCCGCTGACACCGTCTGTACGGAGTTTAGGGAGACGGGCCAGTCCTAGATCGCGATGGGCCCTCACAGTTCCGTGGGCCCCAGTGCATCGCACCGCCTGCACCGCCGAATGCTACACGTCTGCTATCAAAAATATTGAAAAACCTGCATTCTTACTTCTTAGTTGCCTCACCACAGATCTGACCTGTTACTTAATGTCTTTGACTCTAACTTGATTCCATTTAGAGATTTAAATTTAATGGCATCGTGTTTTGGGCGAGTAAAGTTACATATTGCACCTTAATATTTTTTTCTAAGATATTAGGTCTATCCTGGTACTGTTAGGATAAATAACCAGGCTTAGCTTTTTTGTATAATCACTTCTGTAGTTCATTATTGTACTGAGGTCATTTGAAGATAAGAGCTCTGATCACAGCTGTGACACTCAGATATATGGCAAGACAAATGCAGGATGTGTGTGAGAGTGTGTGTGCGTCCTGCCCCAGTGTATATGTGTGTGTGTGTGTGTCCTGCCCCAATGTGTATGTGTCTTTGTGTGTCCTGCCCCAGTGTGTGTGTGTCTTTGTGTGTCCAGCCCCAGTGTGTGTGTGTCTTTGTGTCCTGCCCCAGTGTGATTGTGTTCTGCCCCAGTGTATGTGTGTGTTTGTGTCTGTGTTTCTGTGTGTGTTTGTGTGTGTGTGTTTCTGTGTCTGTGTGTGTGTTTGTGTCTGTGTTTCTGTGTGTGTTGTGTGTGTGTGTTTTGTGTCTGTGTGTGTGTTTCTGTGTCTGTGTGTGTGTTTGTGTCTGTGTGTGTGTTTGTGTCTGTGTGTGTCTGTGTCTGTGTGTCGGGATGAGTGTGTCTGTGTGTGTGTTTGTGTCTGTGTGTGTGTGTGTCGTGTGTGTGTGTGTGTGTGTGTGTGTGTGTTTGTGTGTCTGTGTGTGTGTTTTCTGTGTGTGTGTTGTCTGTGTGTTGTGTGTTGTGTCTGTGTGTGTGTTTCTGTGTGTGTGTGTGTCTGTGTGTGTTTGTGTCTGTGTGTGTGTTTCTGTGTCTGTGTCTGTGTGTGTGTGTTGTGTCTGTGTGTGTGTTTCTGTGTGTGTGTCTGTGTCTGTATCTGTTTGTGTCTGTGTGTGTGTTTGTGTCTGTGTATGTGTGTCGGGGTGTGTGTGTCTGTGTTTCTGTGTGCGTTTGTGTCTGTATCTGTTTGTGTCTCTGTGTGTCTGTGTGTGTTTGTGTCTGTGTGTGTGTTTGTCTGTGTGTGTGTGTGTGTGTGTATTACATGAATAATACTAATTTCTTGTTTATTAAGGGGGTTTTATACTTTTATGGGGTATATTTGCCAACTCACATAACATATTTAGATCACCATTGTACCTTTTATTGATTTGAAAATGTGAAAATGCAATATTTGCTTTCATTTTATCTAAACACAAACAGCCGCTAATGAAAATGGGCAATGGCAACATTATTCAAATAACACCTCTTCAAATGAGGAAACAGTTATAACGTGACAGCAAACTCCAAAGTCTATTTTGTATAGTACGCGCTCTTTGATAAACTTTTGAATCTGGTCATTTCTATTTGGATCATGATTTGTATTTGATTCTCGTCATCATTTGTCACTTAGGATGTGGAGAGAGATGGAAAACCTCACAAAGACACGTTGGAACATCTCATCACTCGAGCGCTCACAACAGTAGAAGCATTGTGCCTTGTGACAAAGGGATGAAAAGGAACGTTCGGAGCCGTCTTTGAACGCACCGTATCCGTCTCACCGCTATACGACGCCCGGCCTATTCTGCGATGTTTACACCACAGTCTCTCATGCAAATTGCCAATCACCGAGCTTAATACCGTAACACGAGACCTGCGCCGTAGTTATATCATATACTTTTCAAATGGAGGCCCTTTGTGAGGCGTTTACGTGCAGGCAATTTGAAGGAAAAAATGGATTTTCTCGGGAATGCTTTGATGCTGGTCGTGTTATTGTGTGCAGGTTACAAAAGATGTTTATTCCAATCCGCAGAGTCAGTTTTGACAAGTGTGAACGGGGAGAGGGTATAGAGGCTCGGCTGTCTCACATCGAGCAGGTCTGGCTGAGTTCAAAGAGCCGCAAGACGTGGACAGTCGGGTAAACAAGAGCTGAGGGGAGTGTTTGGTAGTGCGGGTTTAGAAAGCGGGGATGCAATTTTAATGAAGAAAGTCAGCAAATAAGAAATAGGAGTGAAAACTGTATTTAGGTTTGGGGTCAGAATAACAGGTCATAGAGATGACTTTGGGAGTGGGGCATCAAATAGATAGACAGATCCTTATACAGTCTCCATCTGTGGATACAGGGAAAAACAGCTCACTTTACACAATCCAACAGTCACTTCTGTCCTTGAAACTGCAAACTGTACTTTTTAGTTAGTTAAAATCCAGTGTTGGAGAAGTTACTTTGAAAAAAAGTTCAGTTACCAATTACTAGTTATCTGCTAAAAATGTTATATACAGTTGTCCCTCTCTATATCGCAGTTCTTTCGCGGGCTCTCTGTTTCGTGGATTTTTGTGTGTGCAATTTTTCATGTTTTTTTTACAGTGTATGAATGTACGTATTATGGGCGGGTAGTACTTACACACGGGTGGGTCAGGACTAAATCAGGTCTAAACCAGGACTAATCTTGGACTTAAGAGAAAGAACCCTGAGCAGGGTGTCCGCAAAGCAAGATCGGGCAATTGCCGCGCGTACCTTCCTTTCCCCTGCGGTGACGTCCGAGCCCGTCCTGACAGTGAGTCCTGTTTCAGTTCTGGTTTAGTCCTCCTCTTCAGTCCTGGAATCAGTCCTGGGTTAGTCCTGGTTTAGTCTTGGTTCAGTCCGTGGTGTAGGCAGCGCAAAAGTTTGATATAATCTCGGGTTAACGGGCTGTTGCGGTGCTGTACTGCGGGTCTCTAAAAATGGACCCATGCAGGACTCTGCGCTGTAGGCTCCATTATGGAATAAATTAATCTTCGGTTCGTTACATAAAGAAGGAGGAAAATAACAAAATGCAAAATAAGGATGCAAAAAGGTTTGTAACTGTCCTGTGTGAGAAAAGTGTATAAAGTGTGTGCTGAGGAGTTTTATAGACTTCAAACAGATATAATACTTGTAAAATATAAAGTTGACTACTTGGTGGATTTCACCTATCACAGGTTATTTTTAGAACATTACCCCTGCGATAAACGAGGGACCACTGTACTACACTATTTAATTACTGCCTCAGGAAAGTAACTTACTTACAATAGTTTATGATTACTTTATTTGTAATAATGTTTAAATCCTTCAAATATGTGATTTTATGTTTTATTAAAGAGATTTACTGAGGTAAACAACAAATGTCTCAAATGTCAACACATCAACTACAGAGAAGGTTTCATCTCCACGATGCTGATACAAGCTCTGCCTCTCAGGTTGCATCTGACAGCAGATCCCATGCATCTGGCCAACTAAGTACATGTAATTTAATAATTCATTTCACAGTAATCTGTTACACTACTTATTTACTTAAAAATGCAATTTAATTACAGTAACTAGTAATTAAGTTACACCTCAAATACTGAAAAACTTGTTTCAAAAAGTGCTCAGTGCAGCAGCCCTGTAGCCACAAGAAGCTCCAACTGTAGTGAAGCAACATGTGTGTCTGCGACGTCGGTACATAAGCACATTACACACAACACTAATTACTGCCTTAAAGGTCTTTATTACGCAAAGTGGACTCTTGTGAGCTTTAAGCCACGCTAGAATGTCGTCAAAAATATGTCCAGAGATGTGTTTTGTTTCATTCCCACGTTTGAGTAATCCTGCATTTTTAGTCTGTCTACAGCTCCAAAGCTCAGAATGCTCTGTTCCACTTTGTGATGTCATGTAGTAGTAGTTTTCAATTTAATATCTACCTTTTACGTTTAGATCAGTAGAGATTGGCAATTCCAGGGCTGAAATTATCTAAATGATTCTAGTGAAGGTGAATGGAGTTGTTGTTTGAGAGAAGAATTCGTGTGCAGGGTTTGTGTGTTAAAGGTGTGTTTAGTATGCAGTGTTGGGAAGATTACTTTCAAAATGTATTCCCCTACAGATTACAGATTACTTACCCCAAAATGGAGTTTGTAACATAATCCATTAAATTACTTAAAGTGAGTAACGTAATCTGAATACTTTGGATTACTTGATTTGCTGTAGAGAAGCAAAGATGAGGATACTTAACAGTATTAAAAATATTATTGATAAAGGAGGAAGAGACACGGTCCACACAGCATGATTTAGTCCTGTTAAATCCTGGTTTAGTCCTGGTTTAGATTTAGTTTAGACCTGGTTTAGACCTGGTTTTAGTCCTGGTTTAGACCTGGTTTTAGTCCTGGTTCAGTCCTAGTTTAGTCCTGGTTTTAGTCCTGGTTTTAGTCCTGGTTTAAACCTGGTTTAGACCTAGTTTAGATCTAGTTTAGATCTAGTTTAGACCTGGTTTTAGTCCTGGTTTAAATCTCGTTTACACCTGGTTTGGACCTGGTTTTAGTCCTGGTTTAGACCTGGTTTTAGTCCTGGTTTAGTCCTGGTTTAGATCTAGTTTAGTCCTGGTTTAGTTTCCAGCAATGAGTGGAATTACTGAAAAAATAAAATAAAATATAAAAATAATGTGAAAACAGGAAAATACTCTCTGTGTAATCCATTTATTTCAACAAAGTAACTGTAATCCAATTACTACTCACTGAAACAGTAACTAACTGAATACAGTTACTCATAATTTGTACTCTGATTACGTAACTCTGGTACATGTAATCTGTTACTCCCCAACACTGTTAGTATGAAGTGTTGCCAAAGCCTTTGTTTGAAATAATCATGATTTGAATGATGATTCAAAGGATCATGATTATATTTCCTTCACCAGAGCCAGACTGCAGCTCACTGTACCTCCTGTACTCCCCGGGCCTGTAATCGCCTCCTCATGTTTGCCAGTCTCCTGATGAATCACGGTCGGAGAAACACAGCCACACACTTTTGTCCCTCTCCCTCCGCACTAACACAAATGCTCTGGAGGTCAGCCACAGCCCAAACCCTCATTTAGTGTGTGAGTGTGTGCAGTGCCTTCCTCTGCACGCTCTCTTTATCTGCAACATTTACTCTCCCTCCAGCCCGACTCTCTATCCCACAAGACGCTGCTATAAATTCAGTTAGGATGTGATCTTTCAATTAGCCCTGGCCTCTCCATTCTTTCTTTTTCTATCCTTTTTTTAACCTACCATCTTTCCTCTCTGGCAAAAGATTCTCTGCAGCTCAGGTCATCATCATTCCCCTGGAGGCTGAGGTGAACTAGAGGCACTGCTCTGTCTGAAGTTCTTTTACATGAGGTAGACCTTAATCTACCTTATGATCTTTGTTTTAACTTAATCTGACCAAAAAGAACTGACTTATCTGGAACTAAAACAGATGAACATGTGCTGTTAAAAAAACAAGAAGACAACAAGACACAAGAAGGCTCCTGACAATGTCTTGTTTAAATCCAGTTTGTATTTGTCCTTACATTTTGAGACAATCTAAAAACTTCTCAGGTTGAGTTAATGTTTGCTTTATATCACTATGATCACTGCTGAATATTCCACCATAGGCACACACGTAGGACCCCTTAATGTACTGAGTGTACTGCAAACTATCAGTTGATTACATTGTAGGTCCTACTTTGCAAATATGTAAAATGTAAATGCAAAAATGTTGGCCCTGCTAATTTATTATACTAGATTAGAATAGACAAGCCCCCCAAAATGGTAAATAGTCAAATGGGAGTGTGCCTATGTTCCTTCATTTATAAAGGTTTTTCTATATATATATATATATATATATTATATATATATATATATATATATATATATATATATATATATATATATATAAAAACATTTTTTTTGTTTTTTTTTTTTTTGTTTCCAAAATTAGGCCCTGTGTTCCCACATTTCCTTTATCATCACTTTGCATCAGGGCCCGGTCAAGCAGAAGTAAACATCAAGGCCAAAAATTCAAGTTAATGCATCTGATATAAAAATGTATTGAACAGATACATATGTACTCTAGTTTATGAAACTGTTGACCTTTTTTCTGTACCATTTTTGGTTCTAAAGTTCCATATGTTTTAAACAGACCATGTATGAAACATGGAACAAAAATTATTTCCCAAATTTCAAAGACCTGCAAAATCATGTAAATAAATGGATGTATTTCATCATATCTTGTGTTATTCCATCTTTGAACTGTTGATTAAGGTACAGGATTAAAAAAAAAAAAAAAAAAAAAAAGTATTTAAAATGATAAAAAATTAGCTTGGAAGGACTGACATATTTTATAGAAATAGTTTCCTTTCATTTTGAAGTAATATTCAAGTATTCAGAAGAAAAAAGTTGACAAATTATATAAAATCCTGCACCTTCTACTTGCTGCACAATTTTCCCTCCGTTACTTTTCCCTCCGTTACATGAACTTTCTTAATAAAAAAATGTCATGACTCAAAAAGTAAGAGGTTTTTCAACCTAATCTTGTACCATATGGTAGAAAACTATATGAAGCAAATATTCAAACCAGTTTGTTAAGGATATGGAAGTGAGAACCAAGAGTTATCACTGTTTGGATTTATTGGCCAAAAAGTGCTGCATATTTCATTCCCTCTGTTACCGACATGAGTTTTTAAATGTTTTGTCAACAACTTGAAAGAATATCACAGGTTTAACTTGACCCTGTTGGAGTGTAACTCTTTCCTACATTCTGATACTTTACTTATTTCAATAGTTCCTCTAGTTTCTGAATAAGAGACATTTGAATGTCAAAAATCTGCCCCTGTTTCCCTCCTTTACCACTTGACCGAACCCACCGGAATTTATCCCCATTTCTCCCAATTTGGTCATCAGTTACACCCAACCTATTCTCCAGCAGCAGTTGAATAAAGATGTAGTGTAGAGGTCATGGTGCAAAGGATCCTAGGTTGAAATGACTCTGAATCATCCCTTTAAATGCGGTATAAAAATAAAAAAATTACTTGAATTAGAGTTTCAATAAATCTTAGAAATGAGGTAACATAGGGCTGACCACGGTTAAATAGTCACATTTTTATTTAGCTCTTTTCCATCTTCAAGACACTTCAAGTGTTTTACAACAAGGAGCCACTCACCCATTCACACACACACATTCATTCACCAGTGTACGCAGACACTGGGGGCGAGGTGGGTTAAGTGTCTTGCCCAGGAACACTGACGCCAACCTGTGAGTCAGTGGAACTGACCACTCAACCAATGATGTTTACTTCAAGAGCAAGATTTGAACCACCAACCAGACAAGTGGACAAACGCTCTACCAACTGAGCCACCGTCGCCCCAAATAATCATTTAATAGAATATGTCATCTTTTTTCATCCTTCGATGTAAATGTTTAACAATAACCAGGCCTGTACAACCCCAATTCCAGTGAAGTTGGGACACTGTGTAAAAACTCAAAAAAAAAAAAAAAAAAAAAAAACAGAATACAATGATGTGCAAATCCTTTTCAACCTATATTGAACCGAATATACTACAAAGACATGACATTAATGTTCAAACTGATCAACTTTGTTTTTATGCAAATATTCACTCATTTTCAATTTGATGTCTGCACGTAGGAACGTTGGAATGTGTTGCAGAGATTTCTCCAGATTCTTGGAATCTTTTGATGATATTATGGACCGTAGATGATGAAATCCCTAAATTCCTTGCAACTGTATGTTGAGAAATGTTGTTCTTAAACTGTTGGACTATTTGCTCACACAGTTGTTCAGAAAGTGGTGAACCTCGCCCCGTCCTCACTGCTGAATGACTGAGCCCTTCGGGGAAACTCCTTTTACACCCGATCATGACACTCACCTGTTTCCAATGAACCTGTTCACCTGTGGAATGTTCCAAACAGGTGGATTGTAAGCATTCCCCAACTTTCCCATTCTTTTGTTGACCCTGTCCCAGCTTTATTGAAACTTGAGAATGAGTGAATATTTTATAAAAACAATAAAGTTTATCAGTTTGAACATTAAATATCATGTCTTTGTAGTTTATTCAGTTCAATATAGGTTGAAAAAGATTTGCAAATCATGGTATTCTGTATTTTTTTTTAAGTTTTACAGAGCGTCCCAACTTCATTGGAATTGGGGTTGTAGGATTAATACTATTACAGTCGTAAGATTAAGCAAACATCTTAAATTCATTTCAAACTCATTTGCTTTTGTTTGTTTTGTGAACAACCTTGTGGCCTTCCTGCTATTTATATTAATAATACTGGCCTGTAGAATATTTTGATGTCATTTGAAAACCAAACAATATAACTGTGGGGGGAGATTTCCTTTTTTTTTTTTTTAAAAGAAATATCCAAATTTAAATTTAGAAAATTGGAATCTTAGACTGCGTTCAAACTACAGCCTGAAGTGACTCAAATCTGATTTTTTGGCCCCTATGTTCCTGTATCTGATCTTTTAATGATGACACATGAATGAACCACACAGATCTGATTTTTTCAAATGTGACCCAGACCACTTGAAATATGGTCCTGAAACCAACACATATCTGATCTTTGACATGTGCCAAAGTGCATTCATCCACCTACACGTTATCAACAAGCCACAAACGTCACTATTCTGTGCTGAAGTAGCGAAAATTGTTAATGAACTCTGTGTCACTGAAGTGAAGCACATCACCACTCACCACTCTTGGCTCCGTCTCCACATCCACATGTTCCTTTCAACGGACGTTAGTGCCACTGTCCTACAAAACACCACGACCAAAAACCTCGTCCTTCTCCTTCTCAGTCTCCTCCTTAAAACAAGTAAGTTGTTCATGTTCTGGCTCCGGTACGAGAGGAACTTTAAAATCTCCAGGTGCTCAATGCTGCGTCCATGTTTGGACAACTTCTGTAAACACAGAGACGCTCGCTGTGGTTGACGTCGTCGTGTCTCCAGTGCACATGTGGGACACTTTCGGGCCATTTACTGTTCACACTGGAGTCACATACAAGTCACATTTAATTGGAAATGTGAACGACCTCGCAAAAACATCGGATTTCACAAAAAAATCGGAATTGAGCATTAAGCCCTGCAGTCTGAACGTAGCCT
This sequence comes from Boleophthalmus pectinirostris, assembly GCF_026225935.1. Taxonomy (NCBI): domain Eukaryota; kingdom Metazoa; phylum Chordata; class Actinopteri; order Gobiiformes; family Gobiidae; genus Boleophthalmus; species Boleophthalmus pectinirostris. The sequence goes on from NW_026571070.1 coordinate 30,297,913, forward strand.
TAGTGTTTGGGATCGGCTCCACAAACTGGTCATATTAATCTTGTAGTTTTAGTCCTTCCAACAGGCAGCAGTCACGTTTTTAGTAGAATAATGGCGCCACTTTCTGAATCTAGAGTTTAAAAAATATATACTGACAAGAAGACTTTGTCCCAGTTTTTGTTTCATGTGGATTGGCCCAGTAATTACCGAGATACGGACCATAAACCAGGTCAAGCAAATCTGTAATCTGATTTATTTCACAGCAAATTCCACCTGAAAATTGCCAGCTCCATTTTTTTTTTTTTCCTCCATTCATTGGGATTCTAGAATGTTGTGGTATCACATAAACCCAACCTATTACCCCTGGCTTCTTTATTCTTTTCTTTCTCTATCCTTCTTTCACCTCCATCTCTTCCCCACCTCCCATAGCTGCCAATTGTGCCTCACCGCAGCATACCAGAGAACACAAACAGCGGAATGTTCTGAACGCCGCTGAATACGCCAAATAGGCTCGCTGGCTTTTGAAATCTAGCTCCAGACTTGGCCAGGTGCAGCGGTTCACGAAGTTATTTATTAAACGCTCTTCAAATAGATTCAGATGCCATTCCCACGGTCATCTCCGCTACCCGCCGCGTCACCGATCATTTCTCATTCTTTATCTGGGTCGTTTGTCCTCCCTTTTTGAATTCCCAACGCCCCCATACGGTTTCAAGCTTTTTTTTTTATCAAGTCCCAAATAAACAAAAACTGGCTCGGGTTGGGTTCGTGAAAAGGCATGCATATTAATAGAGACAGAGCAGGCCGGGGAGTTGCAGTTCTAGTTTTGCAGTGTTAAATAATGTGTCTTTGGGAGCGCGGTTCATTCATTTTTCATGGTGTAGATGTGTACACAAGTGGCAGTGTCAGAAAGAGGCCAGACACAAACACGGTGAGTGATATGGAAATGAGGTACTGAGTTTGACACCGGATACAGATCACGTTTCAATTATAGGAACCGTATGTATAAGATTTGAATTTTTAAATTCTACAAACATGTTCTAACTCTGTCCCTGATACGAGGAAACTTGTGCAAATCAAATATACCATCGATGAAGTTGTTTATGTTGTAAGACAATTATCCAATCAGAACGCAGAATGAGCCTCACGTGAATCTCTCATTTGAGTTAAAAGAAACAGAAAACACACACCAAAATTCTTGTAGAGGTGCAAATGCAAAGAGCAGCCAAGACAAACGTGAAAAATTGCATAGAACACTCAGATGGCTGATGTCCAAAAGCTTTTTTATTTTCAAAATAACGTTTCGGCAAATAAAGCCTTCATCAGATATTTTTCTTGCTTTGGACCACAGCACACAGTGTATATCTGATGAAGGCTTTTTTTGCCGAAACGTTATTTTGAAAATAAAAAAAAACTTTTGGACATCGGCCATCTGAGTGTTCTACGCATTTTTTCACTTTTGTCTTGGTCTCTCATTTGAGTTGCCAGTTTCAGTGATGAACCTAAAAGTATTCAGTCAATCATTAATCAGTGCATGTGAGTTCTGGAGGTTTTGAGTTTTCACTTGAGGCATGACGTGTCCATATACTGAGAATGATACAAACTTTTATGTGTTCTTTATATCCAGGTTAAAGAACCAGTTAGGAAGTGGTGTCTTCCTGCTTGTCTCCATGGGGGAATGTTCTGAAGTATGGATCTAGCTTTATTTTTCCATGGAATCAAGAAACTCTACATATTGCATTAGTGAAACATCCTTAGTAAACTATTTGCTCATAATGACTGACAGCCACTTGTGTATCAATCGCAAGGCAACTATAACCACTGTAAGTAAGTACTTCTCGTAAGGTTGTGAATTTAAAATGCAGCAGCTCATCCACATGATCCATAGAAATTATCCTCTGCAAATAATGACATCCAGTCCACAAAACAACACAGTTAATGCAGTTTGAGGCGTTATTTAAAAGTAAAAAGGGGAGAGTATTTCCTCATGTGTGTCTGTTTACGTCCACAAAGTGCACAGATCGAGGTGAATCTAGATTAGCAGTAGTGACTCTACTTTCAGTGAACTTTATCACCAATCTTTTATACTTAAAAAATCCTGCATCTGAAGTTTTGCACCACATTTCACAAATAATAATAGCTCAGTTTTGACTTGTATCTAAACTAGAAGTGCAGAGTCTGATCTTTGAAAACTTGAGTCTCAAAGCGAGTCGTTTTACTGTAGACAGAAAACTACTGACACAGTGATGCGTCTGTGTCCGAGTCCAGCCTGAACACAAGTTCTACATATCTGTCTGAATCCCTTTGGACTTTGGTTGGATTTTCATGCTCTAGTCTACGTACACTGGTGTATGAATGTGTGTGAATGGGTGAGTAGTTCCTTAATAAAAAAATAAAAATAGTAATAAAAATAATGCATCAGTTTTATATATTGCTTTTCTGGACAGTCAAAGACATTTTACAGATCATTATTCATTCATTCCACATTCAGTGGTGGTAAGCTGCTATTGTAGCTACAGCTGCCCTGGGACAGACTGACAGAAGCGAGGCTGCCAATCTGCACCATCGGCCCCTCCAACCACCATCAATACTGGGAGACAATGACAGTTTTGTCACTGGTGTCCCACTGTGACACCTGATTTTCCCAGAGGTCTCCCATCCAAGTACAAACCAGACCCAGTCCTGCTGAGCCTCTGAGCTCTGACTGGATGAGGCTTTTACAAACAGGTCTGACCACACTGATGTAAAGAGCTTTGAAGGTGTAAATGCACTATATAAAAATATGACCATTCACCATTATTGTCCATGGTAATAGAACCACCAGCATTGGGCTTTCTCTGTAGATTGTAGCATTTATTTGAACACCGCTTGGATCCTCAGACGTCCCCTCTCCAAACATCGCCTGGCAGTGGTATTAACAGCCCCACTCCTTCAGATCTGGGTTACTCATTATCTTTGCAAATATTCACCCTGCTCTCAATTAACCAGTGTAGCATCTTTGTCTCTCTGAACTTGTGTTGACTCTTATTAATTAAAATGCCTTCTCCTAACTTCCTTCTCCTCCCTTGCATACCGACCATTTCCATGCTCACCCCGGGCCACGATTACGCCAAAAAAAAAAAAAAAAAAAAAAAATCCAACATTTTCATTATCTTCAAACCCATTTCCTAAAACAACAGGGTGCGCTGATGAGAAATCCTAATTAATATCCTCATTAATTTTGTAATTGCCAGCGCCGAGTGATTAAGAGCAGGTTCAATCTTTAACTTTGCCTCGGCACCAGATTGACGATCGGTTGGAAATAAAAAAAAAAAAAAAGTCCCAAATTTTCCTCGTTCCTCCCCACTTGTTAAAACCACGGTGTAATTAGTGAGCGCTTTGATGCTAAATATGCCCCCGCAACACGTTTAGCTTAAGTCTACTCTACGTTCTAGATCATTGCGCGGTTTGTAGAGCCCCGGGTTACGCAATCGAGAACTAAAGAGACTGCGATATTGCGTCTTAATCTGCATATTGGACAGATTGCGTTAAAATATGGTCGTTATTATGCAGAGATGTTTGAATATGCATGGGTAGATCGACAGATATGGTTTGAGCGTTTAACTGGAGGCTCCAAGATGGTAATTGTTATATTACCGATACCAGATGTGCGTTTGCTATATACGATGAAATGGGCTATGAAAACAGGATCTCTCCAGTGGGTTTACTCTGTATTTTTTTTTTTTCTCTCTCTGAAGTAACAGCTGTTTTGCAGTGGTTGAAGATCTTTTCGATGCCTGGGTGAGATTTCTACTTAGGGATGCACCGATATCGATCCTGGATGCTGAAATATCTTGCCAATCCAATAAAAAAGGCTGCCTTCAAAGTGTGCATGATTATGATTCTTTTTTTTTTTCTTTAAAAAAAAAAATTGAATATGGTGGCTTAACACCTGTAGCAAATGTAAATTAAAATGTAAATTCAAGTTTTACTACGCCTCCACTCAATTTAATTTCTCTCCAGTGACTAGGTCAGGAATCAGAATACACTAGACGATTTGTAAAAACCCCAGAAGTGTGAGTTCAGGCACCAGCCAATCAGTGAAGACCCAGACATTCTGTGTTGGCAACGATTCCCGAGATCGAGGATTTAAAGCCGGAACAAAGAGAATGTTTGGTGAATTTCATAAAGGGGAAAGACGTTATTGTCCTTCTTCCTACAGGATTTGGGAAAAGCTTAATATACCAGTTAGCCTCGTTAGTGGCGCATTACATATGTCACAACCAAATAGGAGCGATTGGTTAATTGATAAAAAGTACCTGCCTACCGTCTAGCGAATGAATTCTAACACTGCAAGGTCAGACGGTTTCTACAAAGTGAAACCGGATAATGAATCAGGCAAAAGTTTTACACCAATCAAGAAGCAATATGTGAGGAAAATTCTATAGAATTCTATATTGATCACTTTACACTATAAGTAACTTTTTTTAATACTAATTAAAATTAATTTAATTAAAACTATTTCAACAAGATAAAAGTGTTTTCTTATGTATTTTTTTATTTATTTTATTTTATTTATGCAATGAGTAGTCTAACCTATCATAGGCACTTGGATGTAATGAGAATATTTACTGACTGATGTAGGCCCAGGACGTCTTAAAGGGACAGTCTGGAATTTTGGACATAGGAACTAATTTCTTAGATTCCGTTTACACTGAAACGAATCCGCGTCTCACCGTATTGGAAACGATTTACAGCCACACTCGTCATTTCTGTGTCCGCAATTCTTTCCTATCCACACAGCGTTGAGCATATTTGTTTACTTAAAACTTAAACTGAAACTTAAAACCACATGGTTAATTTGCATAAACTAAGCACTCAAAAAACAGCTTGCTATTGTACACTGATGCAGTTCAGCTTCTGTTTGACTAAAAGGACACGACTCAGTGGAATATGAGTGTTCTTTCTGTGACAGAGGGGTGTTCTGCTGACGGTGAGTCTGTTCTGTGTTTCCGTCGTGTTGCAGATGGTTCATGTAAAACTTTTTACCTGCAGATTATACATCTGCAGGTCATACACATAGACTGTGTATATGAATATATTTTAGCCTCTTGGTGTTTTGGCAATAAATTAGCTACTTCACGGTGCATAGACCTACATCAGTGTATCAGCGTTTTCAAGTATCCACACAGTGCTGGATCAGATCTGTACTTAGTTGAATTTGGGACTAATCTTGGACTTGAGAGAGAGAGAGACCCTCGAAACAATGGAGCCCTGGCGCGGTCCTTTTGCCTGCGATCACCCGACAGTCTACACGGGCGCACCTTCGGCCTGTCCCAAAAACAGTACTGGATTAGTCGTGGATTAGCACCCTACTGTTCCTCACTTCTCCGTGCACAGAATCTCCATGGCTTTTTATACTGTGTTTCTGTAGAATAAGATGCTTTTATAACCATAAAACAGTGATTGAGGAGTGGATTGTTTCAGACGGAGCACTACTGAAGGCCTAGGTGTGAAATGTACGCTCCGCCACTGCTACTACTACTACGAAAACTACTTCAAATGGACTTGCATCAGTTACCATATTCTTGTCAACCAATTGTTTTTCAGTGAATACGAGAAAGTTGATTTAGTTTATTTGACAGGGACCATGTACAAGCGCTTTAATCAAACAAACATTGAAGAAATGTTTTGTACAAGACTCTCAGAGCTAATTTCCATGTGTAGTCCCTGAGACAAACAGAACATTGAATACATCCCATCTCCCCCTGCTCCCTGTGTGCGCTTAAACAGGAATCATTTAGTTGTTAGTTAATGTTGGTATTTCTGCGTTGTTTAAAGACATCTTCTCAATTCAGCACTAAACTTTCTGAAGTCTTTGCATAGTTTCAAACGAGGTGGTAATTTGTAAAAGGTAAATGCATCTCGCTAACAGAACTGTGCCTATCGTAACTGAAGACATGATGAATGTTTCCAAATGGATTGATTTTTATTTTAAGCTTATGGAAGAAGTAAATGACAGAAGTGTGTAAAAGTGAAAACAAGATATTTGCATGGTACCTATATACCAAGCACCACTGTTGGGCAAGTGACTTTAAAACTGTAATGTGTTATTTATGACTTGTGACTGTCATTTCAAAGTCATTTGTTACATTTTAAACACAGTAATATTGTAATGTCAGAGATTACACGACTACTGCAGCACTTTTAATTTACTCTTACCAAAATAACTGCGAAGATGCTGAACTTTTGCGATGTATAGGGACTGAACCAGAACTAAACCAGGACTAAACCAGGACTAAACCAGGACTAAACCAGAACTAAACCAGGACTAAACCAGAACTAAACCAGGACTAAACCAGAACTAAACCAGGACTAAACCAGAACTAAACCAGACTAAACCAGGACTAAACCAGGACTGAACCAATACTGAACCAGAGCTGATCCCGGAATGAACCAGGACTAAACCAGAACTGAACCAGGACTAAACCAGGACTAAACCATGTCTAAACCAGGACCAGACCAGGACTAATCTTGGACTAGAACTTGGAATCTAGGAGTGCCCCTGAGAGAAACCCCAGTCCGTGGAACAGGATGCCTGCAAAGCGCGATCGGGCATCAGCTGCAGTTAGCACCGTTGAGCAGGGAGTTCTGTGTTGGTCCTTTCGCCTGGCGGTCTACACGGGTGCATCTCCGGCGTTTCACCGATTTTAGTGAATTTGTATGAAGAAAAAACTATCACTTCAATCCAGGTTAAAAAACTGATATTTGTACCGAATAAAATATTACATTTTTTCTCTGTAATGCCACATTACAGCAAAAAGCTAAGTATTACAGTAATTTGTTACTTTTATAACGGGTTACTCCCAACACTGGCAAGTACACACATGCAAAAGATGATAAAAGATAAAGAAGATAAGATGTGACTGGCTAAATGAACGAGCAGCATCATACCTACAGTGTATGATGTTGTTCGGTGTCTGGCCCACATATCACAGGAGGCCTCCTCTGTGCTGTAGACCTGCTCTGGGCCAACACTGTAGCATAAACTTGGATTAGTTTTTGCTTCGTGTTTCATTTTGCTCTTCTAATCAGTGCGACAGAACCGATGTGTGTTACACTCAGTGAGGAGAGAGGGTCACGCTGAAGTGAGGCAGATGGACAGGTAGGATGTTTTAACAAGTTTAAGCTGCAGTGTGTATCCAAGGTGATCAAACCTTTGATTCTCTCCTTGTGCTCCTGTCGTACAGTTGTCACCTTCTCCTCTTTCTCCAGCTTTTGGTTCAGGAGCTTCTTGTCAGAGCTGTGGAGCTGCCTCTGCAGACTCCTCACCTCCTCCTGCAGGGCCTTGGAGTACAGGCCTGCGTGGGACAGAATTTTCAGTCCCGCTCCTGCCCACATCAGCAATACTTTGTCTTTGTCTTTGTCCTGCCCACAAATCCCACAAGATGAGGACATTCAATTTCTTAAGCTCTATCAAACACGGAGAAGGGAAAGGAACTGTCTAAAATGTGTGAGAGATGAGACCATGTCCTCAAGTTTCGGCTGCTTAAAATGTTTTTATTAATGCCAAATAAAATATCCAGCACAAATGGTGTATGATAGACAAACATGAATCATTTGTATAATTTAATTTACACTCATATTTAGTTTGCACGACTGCAGTTTATCATCCCACCCGCTGCACCCACACTGTGCAGTCCCACCTGGGCATCACACTTCGTCTGCTCCTGCGTGAGCTTCTGGTGCTGATGAAGGGCGGCCCTGGCCTGGTGTTTCACTCTGACAAACTCTGTTGAAATCCACTCAATCTGGAAACAGTAAATTCAGTAAAAGGCTAAGACCTTTGATAATGTTTTCATCTAGGTGCACAACAATAATTTACAATCTCTAAAACTCCCATAAAGTTTGTTCGTCGCAGTCCAAGCATGGCCCATGTCATTAGTTTCTATGGGAAATCTCAGCTGCGACCACTGCCAGAGTGGGATTTGAAGGTGCTTGTTGGGATTGCGTGACGGCTACTGCACAACAGCAGGAGCTCTATACATTTTTCTGGCCGCCTTCTACTACTGGCAAAGGCACTAGGCAAAATGACAAATAAATAAATAATAAATAAATACATAAATAAATAAGATGACTCACATTTACATTTCTCGTGTGTGTGGTTTTTTTTTTTCAAAACAAATACATTGCTATTTGGGAATGAATTGTGGTAGTACTGATCCCTTTTTACTTGGAAATACACAGTTTAAAAGTACAGGGTCAGATTGTAGAGATATGTCCGAATTTTTGAGATGTGTTTTGACTGCTTACTGTCAAGGTAAATACACCTTGTTAACAAAACTGTATGAAATAATGGAGATATCTATCGTAACCAAAGACATGATGAATTTTCCCAAAATGGATTGATTGATTTTGATTTATTTTAAGCTTATGAAAGAAGTAAAAGACTGAAGACACGTATTTCTTGGAAAGCACTAAAAGTGAATGAGGTTGGCCAAACTGCCCACACACGGCGCGCGTATGGAGCAGCACGTCCTCCGCACATAGATTTCAGAAAATAAATCAGACCTATTTTTGACGCATAGAAATACATAAAAAGCATGCATCTATTGTTATATTTGTGTTATTTTTTTGTCCACGTGAGTGTCAGCTGCACTGCTCTAGTTAGTTTGTTTTCACATTTGTCTTAAGATTAAACTTCACAGACGTCATATAGACTTGTATATGTTTGTAGGAACTAACATCGTTTCACAAAAGTGTGTGACAACAGAAGAGCTCACGTGCTGTGTGGTTCTGCACCGGACCAGCCACATCCACGAGCAGGAAAATCTGGGCAGTTTATATCAATAATTATTGTACATTTACTCACATAATTATTACAATTATATTTTTAACTTATGAATGCAAGCAAAAAATAAATAATTTTATTAATACATTTGAAAAAATGTTCGTAACCCCCCACCCCCGCTGTGGGAACCAATGATTTAGCCTATAATGCCAAGGTAAACTGACAAATACACACTGTGTTCACAACCAAAGTAATGCAAACTAGAACTCAGTTACATTTCTGGGACAGCATTATTGTAATATAAATATATTAGTTATAGTATTGTAATGTGTGGTTGTGGGGAGAAGCTCCTGTTATGTCTCTGATGATGAAACAACATCATAGATCAGAAAATAAAGCAATTTTGGCCTTTAAACAGTAGCAGCAGTTGACGACCAAAATTTTAAATCACAATATGATTTGACAAAATGTGAGTGTTAAATGTTAAATGTCTTGCTCAGGGGCACAACAATATATTCCACTTGGGCAAGTTTTGAACCTACTAAATTCTCGTTCATCTGTAAATACTTCATAAAATATGGCTGAATGAAACACAAACTGTATTGTGTAGTTTTTTTTGTTTTTTGTTTTTTTACTGACACACATTAAAACAAATCAACATATAGGTTATGTTTGATGTCTTCAATATGGCGCCTGGGCTGACAGGGAGCTCATGGGGATTGGGTATTAGGTGAAGCAATGTGTCTGGGTCCTGCTCTGTTGTGGCATTTTTATTTTATTTTATTATTCTTTCATCGCCCACAAACCCGAGCGTCTACCTTATCCCTGCACATGAAAGCTCTGCCCGATTTCAAAGTTCCACGGGGAGAGCCGCGTCTGCAAAACACCTGCACGATAAGGCTACCAGGGGATTAAACTAGCAACCATCCCCCATCTCTTCCTCTGTTTCTTCTTCCTGTTTTCTAAGCTTTTCAGAGACCGGGACTGCTTCGGAATTGAGCTCCTTGGATTTGTATTTTTAATCCAATATTTATGCGAGGCGTATGTTGAATGCAGAACAGTCTGTGCTCTGACAAAGAAGGCACACACCAAGGCCAGTACATAGATGTCAAAAAATATATTGTGCTATTTTCTGATCTGTGTTTAATGTTGTTTCCTCATCACAAACATACCTTGAATTTGAGTATATTTAAAGTCCTTTATTACATGAAGGGACGCCAACGTGTTTCGACCAGCAAGATGGTCTTCGTCAGGGCAAAGTAGTAAAAACTAGACACACCGGATGTCAATAAATACAATTAATTAATCACATGACAACATCACATGACAGCAGGAAAACGACAGCGAGCAAACCCCACAACAAGAAAAGGATGGCCAAACATGAGGAATGTTTAAGTGATGAGCAGCTCCACCAAACAACAAGAATAACAAGACATGTTGGAGGAAAGTAGGCGTGTCCATCACATATGAAATACATAGACAATTGACTATCACAACGTACCATATTTTCCGGGCTGTTACACGCTCTGGATTATAAGACGCACTGTCATTAAATGGTCTATCTTTGAACTTTTTTCACAAATAAACTGCACTGGACTTTAAAGGAAACACAACAGTGTGATGGGTGAGTGGTTTTGTTTGTTTGTTCGTTCACGGTGACTCTGGGCTTTGTTCAGTTGTGGCGTGTAGGGAGGGTGCTGTCTGGGACCAACGGATTGTCGGCGTGTTCGCAGTGACTCAGTTGTTCAGTTGTGTCTAGAAGTGGCACATTGCACTCGCTTTTTCGGTTCGTTCCTCCGTTCCGTTCCTCGTCGTCGTGGAGTGATGAGTGTGTCTGTGGGTGTTTTTCGCTGTGCGGTCGCTGTCTGCTCCGTGTGTGTTTGTGTGTTCTGTGTGTGTTTGCGGCTTTGTAGTTTACTGAAGTCGTGCTGGGACACCTGAGTGGATTCGTGTATTGGGCGCTCTGGATTGTGGGGCGCGCAGTTGTTTTTTGATGGGGTTGGAGGCTTAAGAGCACCCGGAAAATACGGTACAAAAAAATGTCATTTAGAATAAAGAATCACCCAAAAAGTTAACTTTCAGAGAAACATGGAATTATCCAAATCATCACTGAGGCCCGGATGTTGTGTGGCCTTTAAGGTTACAATCCAGAAAGTTTGTTTTTTTGATAGTTGACGGAGTCTGTCGCCCACTCTGATATTTGGAAGGACCAATTACCATGACTTTTAAGAGACTGACTTGACATTGTGTGGAAGATTGAACGTGTAGGGCCACTGAGGTTTTAAACTCACAATGAGAATCAAGACAGTGTGTAAACAAAAGTGCAAACAAAATGTTTTGTCTCTCATCCAGAGGCCCAAACATCTGAAATATGGATTCTTCATCTTATATTAATGAGAATCTATATTCCATATTGTCCACTCAAGAGCACACAGCATTTGGTGTGGAGCAGAGTGTGTAGATTTTCTGACAAAAAAAACTTTATTAATAATTGCTAACATGGGTAAAACATGGTGGGTATGATGCTGGCGGGAACGGTAAACAGCTAAATCTTTTACAGTTTCATGAATGTGTATTTAGATGTGTGTTTAGTGTGTTTTTATATGCAGGAGTGTAGGCAGACCATGCAAATATCACTTTTCACTTTTACCATCTTAAGTCTTTTAATCCTTTCATAAGTTTAAAATTAAAAATCTAAATCAATCCATTTTGGGAACATTCATCGTGTCTTCAGTTACGATAGATATCTTGATTTTTTTGGAGGCTCTAGAGGAAGAACACAACAGCCCAACACTAAACATGGAAGGGCTTTATGATGACTGAAGTCTATCCCAAAATGTAGCCTGTAGTCTTCCTAAAAATGGCGCAGGAATGGTCTCCTCACTCACATTGAAGCTGAGATGAAGATCAAACATCTGGAGGAAACTAGGAGGATAAACTAAAGCTCCAGTGGAGACACAAACAGGAGGTGGAGAATAGTTTGCTTGATTTTTGATGCCAATATGTGCATTATGTCATCATGATAACTGCTTAAAATTGTGCCATAGATATACATGCAGAATCCCTCACCCCCACCATGACGTCAATGCATGTCAGAATCAATAGTCAACCAGCTATGTTTTGTCTTAAAAGGCAGAACTGACTCCCACCAAAGCTCAGACTCATTAACTAATTGTGAGCGGGTGATTATTGGAGCCTTCAGTCTGGATTCAGTGAGGTGGTCCATCATCGGCTCTGTGCTCGAGGTCGGGTTTCACAGACAAGAGCCGTCTCCAGATCAGGTGACAAAGGCTGACGTTAGCAGTCAAAATATGGATCTTGGTGCTCCTGTTCAAAATGCCTCTGCAATTGAATAACTGTTAAAGCAAAATACTCTTATCTAGAGCTCCTAATTTGCAAGATCTAATCAGTCCAGGTCCCGTGAGGATGACACAAACTCCACCTGAAAGACTGATTAAGCATTAGCAAAGACATTTCTAGACTGCATGACACTGAGCATTAAAAAAGTGTAATTGGCAAATTCCAATTTCATTTATCAAATTAAGTCTTGTCTTAAGACCCACTTTTACTCTCTGGCTTTTAACACTGTGTGAGTTGTGTTTGTCCTCTGTGTCTTTTATCTGTTTTTTTATTTCATTTAATTTTATGTTTTTTTTGTTTGTTTGTTTTTCCTGGAGGTGGCACATCACCTGCATGATTCCGGGGAATACAAAGTTAAAACCGTACATTAACATTCTCCATGGACATAGAAAGGTTTTATGCCATACTGTCAAAGATTATAGCCAAAGGAACAACATTTAAGGTTTGTGAAGATGCAAGTAAGGATGCACGTTAAAGTAAAGTTTTTCAATGCAATAAAAAAAAAAAAAATCTATATATATATATTTTATATTAGTCTCCAACCTGTAGTTCAGGAGCTCCCAGTATCTCTACACTCCCTTCCATGTAGCTCGCCAAGGGAATTATACGCATTGTCCTGAAAAAGTAAAATTTGATTAATTAAATGCCTATTACCATTGAACATGGATTATTTTGATGCCTAACTTTGTACATAATAAATGGATAATGGTTTATGTGTCTAACTGAACCTCATTTAAGGCACTTAAACATACTCCAAACATGCTCCATTTCTTGTGGCTGCTAAAACTAATAGCTCTGTCTCGTGTTTGTGTTTTATAAAGGGAACTCACAGGAGGAAAAAGGTTGGAGAACCCTGTTTTAGTCTCTTTTACTAAGACTTTTGGACAAAGGTTAAATTCATTTCTCAATTTGAGATTTTCAATTTGCTTATATAGTAGTGCTCCAAAAAAATTTACATCATTTTAAAAGCAATTATCTTGAAAACTACAAAATCTAGCTCAATAATGATGTTGATGTTGTGTTAGATTAGAAGAGGGAGGTGGGATTAAATACATTTTCTTCTTCCCACTCCTTTTTGGGCCATTTTATTTTATTTTTTATTTTTTATTTTTTTTTGTTGTTGTTATTTCTGCTAAGATTTCATTAATGTTATATGTTCCACTGTAAAATATAACTATATAAATATAAATCTCAATCTCATTGTTGGTCTACTAGATCCTTTAGCTTTCCTCTTTACATTTTTGGTACCAAGTCCAGATTTGTTTGTCAGTTGGTGAAGTTTTTCCAAATGTTGCATTGAAGCTGCACAGTCTTGGGTGACTGTGTGAGCAGATTCTGAGAAGCAAAATGACTGTTTCAACCTGAAACAGAACATAAATAAAACATTAAATATAAAATCTTGATCTGTTTCTATACTCTGTGAAAATTTGAGGTGATTTCAACAAAAACTGGCATAATTATTGGCCTGCAAAATGATGTCAAATTTTTTTGGGACACCCTGTATTTAAAGGGCCCATATGATTGTGGCACACAGCAGGGGGCGGTCCTCGAGGTTCAGCCCCGACTTCTGCTGGCCGCTGTCGGGTAAGGTTTTAACCGGTCTCCCTTTTTAATTATTTTAGCTCTTTTTAAGTTAGTTTTAGTGTTTTTTTTTTTTTTTTTATCATTGTAGAGCTAGGATATCAGACCTTTTCCACCCAGTAGTTACGTTTTGAAGGTAGGACAGGTATCTTTTTAAATCAGGGTTTTTAACATGGTTTTAGTCCTTGGTTTTAATCATAATCTGTCCTTTTTAATCGTAGGATTGTGGTCTACTACTGTTTTGCTTTGTTTGGGTTTTGGGTTTTGTATTCTGTTTTAGTTTTATTTTTACTGTTTTGTTTAGTATTGGGCATTTAGCTTTTAGTTTAGTTAGTTTACCATATTTTCCGGGCTATAGGACGCGCTCTTAAGCCTCCAACCCCACCAAAAAATGACCGCGCGCCCCACAATCCAGAGCACCTATACACGAATCCACTCAGGTGTCCCAGCACGACTTCAGTAAACTACAAAGCCGCACCACCCGCAGAACACACAAACACACAGAAAATACGGTAAGTTCCCGGGTCGTGCTTGGGAGGGGTTTAGCCCATAACTTTTTGTTTTCACTTTGGGTTTTAAGTTATTTATTTAGATTTGATTACATGGTAGCACTTTCTGTTTTGTTCTGGGTGGGGCTGCCCCCTCTCAAGTCGTCATTTTTTGGTTAAGCTGTAACATTTATTTCTGTTTGTTGCAGATTTGGTTCCTCCGCCCAGGGGCTGCACGGGTTTTATCTTTATTTTAGTATATTTTATCCATCTTGGCCGTTTTATTATTTTAACAATCCACCTGGCTCCTTTTTATAGAATACATTTGATAATTTTACCTTTCTACTTGCCCACCTGTTAGTGTTTAATACATTTTAATTACACATTTTAAGTCACGTCTGTTCTTATTTTACATACTTATCTGTGGCCTTAGTCATTTTATGTGTTGTATTTACCCATTTATCTATTTTATTGCAATAAGGGTACCTAAAATTTTCTGATCTGTTATAAAACATGGCTTCCCAAGTTCACAAGAGTCAATTTTGCGTAATATAGGACCTTCAAATAACCTCCAAAAATCTACTTGTACAGGCCATATCATATCGGCTACTGGACATACATTACATCCCCTCCCTCTGTTCCATTGATTCTTCGCCTACACTGGACACTACATCCTTGACCGGAGCCAGCTTGCCTCAAACAGTCACTAACAGTCGGCGCTAAAAGCCACCCAGCTTCCCTCAAGTCATTTCAATCGATGACATTTTACCTCCACCAATTAGCCAGCATTAGCCCCATCCCAATACGCCCATAAGGATCTCCGGTTACGTTCCCCCACTGGTGCGCACACATGTTCCTGACTTCATTACAATTGAATACTGCATATGGATTTCCTCCTTGAAATTCAGCAGATTGTAAAAAGCCCCGGTGACCCATGGCCCCCCAACAGGCTGTAAGTATCGAATGTCGCTAGTTTTTAATGGTCCAGTATATCATTGGCGACGTTGAACTGGTTGGAAAAGTAACCCCATTCCCCCGCGAGGGTTAACTGTTTTACCCGCTTCTTCTGAGCTGAGTTGTCCCCAGACGCAGAGGCGAAATAAAACTACGCCAGCGAGATGAAAAGACACGTATGATGAATTCTTGTGGTTTTAATTCCCTTTTAAGCATGTTTTTGGTCACAGTGGGATTAGTATTTCACGGTTTCTAATTTAAAATAATGGCTGCATATGGAAAATATATTTTATAAACTACATCTGTGTTTGCAATGAGGTATTTTGGGCATTGAAACTCCCTCTGTTGTCAGCCACGGGAATGAACAATACGAAAAATGTGAATGCCATGCAACTAGAGCCATGCAGTCATTGTGAAAACTGGTCAGGTGATGATTTATGGGTCTAAAAACTACATAGGATAGGTTCAGATTTTTACTTGTGATGCAACAATGTGGGTAAAATTTAAATGGAGCATTTTTGAGTTCTCAGACAAAACACTTTTGGTTTACGGATTATAAGGCGCAAGATCAATAAAGTCTTTTTTCGTACATAAAGGTGCACTGGATTATAAGATGCATTAAGTGAAACAAACAGATGACACTTAAAGGCCAATTTACAGTCCAGCGTCAAATTGTCTGCGTCACAACGTGAACCCCTTACACAGAGCATCTGCGTCAACCGTCTGCGACGCAGACGATAAGAGCTGTGATTGGTCCTCCCTACCACCGCACTACATACATTTCCTGTACTCAACTTTCCTTTCTTTTAATATACATTGTGTAATAATATTTTTAATGCAGCTTTGTGCATACGTGTTTACGTTTTACAGAAACCACATGGCTCACTTGCATAAACTAAGTGCTGAAAAAACAGCTTGCTCCTTGTGCCCTATTGCGGTTCAGCTTCTGTCGGACTTAAAAAGGACACATCTCAGTGGAATATGAGTGTTCTTCCTGTGACAGAGGGAGATGGTTCATGTTAAACTTTTCAGAGATTATACATCTGCAGGTCATACGCATAGACGTATATATGAATGGACATATATTGTCGCCCCCTAGCATTTTGGTGGTGAATTACTTCGCGGTGCATAGACCTCGACGCAGATCCATTAATAAAAAACGATGGCGACAAGGCGACGGTGGCAGTGTGCGTTGAGTCAACGCAGAAGTATACTTCACACTTGAGACTGATCCTTTAGTCCAGGCGTCCATGATCCATTGGCAGACTGTGGTGTAACTCGCCCGGTGTTGCTTCTCTGTCTTGGTGAATGTGGATTATGAATGTGAATGTGGGTGGATCAATTAAGTTAGTTTTTTATTTCCTAAGAGGACGACTCAAATATACATTGAGTAATGATGTGTTTAATGCAGCTTTGCCACATTTGTTTACGTTTTATAGAAACAAAACTTTAAACCACATGGCTCATTTGCAGAAACTATAAGCTCTGAAAAAACAGCTCGCTCCTTGTGTGCTGATGCAGGCACCTTTTGTCGGACTAAAGGACACGACTCTGTGGAATATGTGTGTTCTTTCTGTGACAGATGATGTGTTGCTGATGGTGAGTCTGTTCTGTGCTTCTGTCGCATTAGAGATGGTTCACGTGAAACTTTTCTGAGATTTTATTCCACAAGGCTCCTGACTACGGTAGCCATAATGCTCTGACAATCCATAAAGTGGTGCGGTTTCATAGTTTACCAAAGTTGTACGAAAATATTTTGACAGATTTTGAGCGCCGTGTACTACATAAAATTTGCTCGAGATCGGTAAGGACAACCGGAATACATAAGGCGCACTGTCGAATTTTGAGAAAATTAAAGGATTTTAAGTGTGCCTTATAGTCTGAAAAATAAGGTAATAGATTAATGAAACAAATGTGAATAAGGCCAAATACAACTCCAGATATGTTTTTGAAGAGGGGACAGCAACACAACACGGTTAAAAGCTCCAAAAGGCCAATTGTGCATCATAAGTGTCCTGTTTTTCTGGGCTCTTCTAAGCCGAGAGGAAAATAAAGCTACACTAGCATGATGAATAGTTAGCGTATGTTAGTGCATGTTGGGGTTCCATATTTTCTAATGGTAATGGCTGGTTTGGAGGTTCAGAGCGCAGCTAAGGGAGCGATCACTCAGAGTGGTGTATGTGGAAACAGGGCAGAAGCACTGAGGTTTATCGAGCGAGACGAGTGTGTGAGAGAGAGAAGAGATGGAGGGAAAAAGAGGAGGGATGAAAGAGTGATGGAGAGAGAGAAACAGATTAACTAGGATAATTCAATATGTGCAGATAAACAAAAAACTGTTAAATACTAAAAAAAATAATAATACTAGAAATATCAATGCAATGCTCTATCACTACAAATCCCTCTTTTTTATTCTATTCAAATGGAATTAGAGAAAAAGTGGGACGTTCTCTGAATAAGTCTGATGAAGAACCAAAGGAAGGACCTGTGATGACACCCTATTTCTCTGATATGTTGGGAAAAAAACAAAAACAAAAAGCACTTGAGTTTTTAGTAGTGATTTGCTGTTCATTTGCTGTTCACAAATTGGCTCTATAGATTATTAAAATAAGATGAGTGCTTACATTAGGACACATACTATTGACTATGCAGTAAAAAATTGTTCAATTTATGCAGTTTGCCAGTAAAATATGAGTTTTATTTCATCAAGCACCACAAATCTTACATTAGTGAACCTTACGAACATGGAGCTGGGGTTAGATAGTGACTTTTATTACTCCCAAGCAGAGGTGGGACCAAGTCGTTGTTTTGCAAGTCTCAATTAAGTCTCAAATCTTTGACCTCAAGTCTAAGTCCCAAGTCAAATACAAACAAGTCCAAGTGTATTTACCTTGTTGACATGTTTCGGCTGCTGCAAGAAATCTTCAGAACTGTCACCGGTGTTGGTGGTGACGTGTCGTATATCAGCTGTTGTTACTTCCTGTAGCACACCACATTCTGGATCGGGACGGGGCTCGGGTCATTGGATCAGAAAACAACAAGTTCAAACTCTGGATCAAGGAGGACATTAAAATCAGGAAACGAGGCACGGACAGCATTAACCGTGATGACGGAGCGTTCCTCCTTTCACACACCTGGGACACCCTCCTCCAGAGAACACCGGGCGACGGGAGGCGTGGTCAGTCTGAGCGACCTGCAGGTCCGTCAGGCTGACCACGCCTACAGGAAGTAACAACAGCTGATATACAACACGTCACCACCAACACCGGTGACAGTTCTGAAGATGCAGCAGCAGCCGAAACATGTCAACAAGGTAAACACACTTTACTGCATTGTCTTTAAAAAGAACCTAAGAAGTTAAAGTATATAAGAAGACAAAATAAACATCTTTGGCTTAAGTCCAAGTTGAGTCCAAGTCGTCTGCTTTGAGCTTCAAGTCATTTGAAGTCTTAAAACCAAAAAAGTACCAAATATAGCTTAGATTTTTGCAATTTATATGAATTTTAAACTAAAAATTGTACTTAAAAAGTCATGGTATATTTATATATGAGTATTTATATAAAAATTGTAGAAATGCATGTTTTTCCTTTTTAAATGTCTTGACAAAATCTTAGTGTGAATCATTAAAGTCAGAACAGAAAGAATTCAGATGTAAAATGCTTAATAACAGTTATTTTGTCATGTCGTCTGCACTGAAATGGAAGGATCATGTTTTATGTAGTTCCCTCTGTTTTACTACATTGTACTGTATATTACTGTAGTACATTGGAGTATCACAGTACTAAGGCTACGTTCAGACTGCAGCCTGAAGTGACCCAAACCAACCCAATGTCACCAGCATCTGATCTTTTAATGACAGTCTGAACAACACAAATCCGATTTTTTCAAATGTGACCCAGGACACTTGGATATGTGCTCCTGAAACCGATACATATCTGATCTTTTGACATGTGACTTCAGTCTGAATGGACAGGTCACATTCATCCCACCTACACATCAGGCTCAGAGTCTCGTCAATGGAGGGAAAGCGAGGTTAGTGAGTTTATTCATATTTAGGGGCCAAATTGGGGGGGTCTTATCGGAACCAGGTGGTTTTTTAAATGATTTCCAAAGAAATGTCCGAGCGCAGCTACATTCGGTCCTGACTCCAATGTCAACAAAAAATAAAGACCCTGGGAACCAAATACAAGAAGACTAAAGACTGAAACAAACGAAGCAGCCATGGACATGTAACCTGAACATTTTACCAAGAACCAGACCATATTTTCGGAGACAAACTCAGCATTTAGGCGAACTTCCGTAAACTCTGAGCACACTCGCTGCGTGTGACGTCGTCGTGTCCTCCAATGCTCATGCAGGACACTTTTGGAGCGTTTAAAGTTCACACTGGAGATCACATACGAGTTGCATTTAATTGGAAATGTGAACAATCTCACAAACCAATCATATTTCTAAAAAAAAAACAAAAAAAAAACATATTTCACAAACGAATCATATTTCACCAAAAAAATCGTATTTCACAAAAAAATCGGAATTGAGCAATAAGCCCTGTAGTCTGAACGTACAATAAGTCACTGCGATGACCCCACCCACTGTATGAAAAGACGGGAGGGCATCCGACATTACACCAAACAGACCAACCGCGACTATTCCATTACAAACCCCTCAAAACCCTTGACAACTCCGGTGTCTCCAAGCATCGGCCAAATCCAACCTGGCGTTTCATAAGTGTGTATTTCCCCCACCAGCGCGGAGGTCCGGAGCTCTACATATTAATCCTGCTCGGAGAATGATGCGTTCTGTAATGTGCGCGGCAAACTAGCACAGCGCTACGTTCACTGGCCGTGATTTGTGGCCCTGTCAACTTTAATGTTGTCTCGTGAAAATTGGTTTTAGTGCCGGAGTACGGTGGGGAGATTGTGAGGAGAAAACTAAAGACAGGACAGTCAAATGATGGATTTTTTTCTACGTGTGTTTAAGCAAAATTTGTCTTGCCCCAGTACAGATACCAGAGGCGGGTAGTTACATTTACTCAAGTACGCAAATACTTTCTTTGATTATCAAAAAATCGACTGCACCGCGTAATGTTTCTTGTGTGTTTCTTGCCTGCTTGTCTCCGTGGAAACACTTTGTCTAGAACAGGGGTGTCAAACCCGGGGTCCAGATCCGGCCCTCCAAGACCTTTAATCTGGCCCTCGGCTGATTTTCTACTAAAATATTGGTAATTTTCTGTGGTGTTTGTCACAGCAGCGTCTCCAGCGTCTCTGTACGTGGCCCCTCCCACCAGAGCAGCACAAATGAAGACTTGCCTCTTTCCAAACACTCTTAAAGGACGATTGTTTTGACTGTTGACCGTGACACCCTCATCAACAAAATGTCCAAAATGAGAAAAGTGGACTTCCTATTCCTATTTACATACAAGTTCATGTTAAAACATTGTGTTGAAATTGCATTTTTCTTGAAGTTTCAGGTTGTTCATAATATTATAATATTTTGTAAAAGAAAGTTCATCACTTAAAAAAGATTTCTGTAACAGATCTGTGTTTCTCTGCACAAATATTTGAACTTATTGCTATTTTTGGGAATCCGTGTATCATTTGTTCATTCGTTTTTCAATATAAAACGAAAAATCTGAAAACGAAAAACCAACAGTTTTCTTCATTATTTGTCTCCAAAACTAAAATGATGCTGGACTTTTGCACTGCATACGGACTGAACCAGGACTGATCCAGAACCGGGACCAGAGCTTTGACTCTGAGCCTCAGCTTCGAGCTGTGACCCTGCCATGGGCTCTGAGCCTCCAGTCTGGTCCCGGCCTGGTTCCGGCCTGGTCTCGGTGTCGCACCCTTTTGTTCTTTTTGGCCGGCTCATCAGGTCCACCTTTCTGTTGTTACTTTCTTGGTTTTAGCACGGGTAGGAAAATAAAAGGAAAATAAAAGAACTCTAAACTTTACTTTGGTCTCCGTGTCCTTCTATAAATATGTTGGGACTCATTTTTTGTGGGTCGTAACAGACCCCTGCTATAGACTGTATAAAAAACGTGGACTAAGCGAGTGTGACGTCACCCCGTAGTGCCACTCAAATGAAACTTGAGATGCTCACGGGTGAATTTGGAGCCAGACTCTATATTATGAATAGGAAACAAAAATTCAGGATCTTGTGTCGTGGGTCAATATGAACATTTTAAGACCAAAATGACGAGGCTCACTGCAGCAGGTACAGAGAGAGAAGCCACAAGATCCTAATGTAAGTCAAGTGGAATCATAGTCAAAAGGAGCCGGACGAGCTTCCTGGTAAAATTCCTATTTGCTATGTCCACTTATATATAGTCTTTGGTCTTCCCACTGTGAGTAAGTCTAAAGTGACAAAAGCTTTAAGTGACAATATGAAATCATTTGTATGTTTTTGTTTCTTGCAGCTCCTTCAGATTTGATTTAGTTTGACTCATTTTTGTGTCCATTCTTTGAAAAATACCAGATTTTGTGCATTATTTTATATTTTATTCTTCCAATTACATTAACTTCAAACTATAAATCTGATTTCTTTAAGTTACTCTTATTTGAGTAGCACTTCAAATACTTTTTCACTTTTACTCGGGTAATTCCATGGACCAATACTTTGTCCTTCTACTTGAGTAACATTATTTTGAAGTGTTACTCTTACTTGAGTAAAATTTTTTACTACTCAACCTATCTCTGACAGATATTGTTGTATAAGCAGCTCTTGAGGTCAGAATGTGTTTGCTGTGTCCTGTGAATCTAATTATAAAGCGTTTAAGTGTGTGATTATCAGGAAGTACATGTTAGCATTCTAGTTGTGTATGTGTGTGCTGTGCTCTGGTCTCTGAAAATCATGAAAAACTCTTATAAACTCATCGCGGTGAATAATTAGAAAGCTCGGAATGCATAAGGTAAATGAAGAATAACTTTGGAACGCTGCAAAACTTTTAAATGGATAGTTCAGTTTTTTGTGATTTTAAGACCCTAAAAATCAGGAACCTCACTTTTAAAACGAGCTTGGATGAGACGGAACGAGTAGAGACTGAACGGCTCGCTTATGTCGCGACCTTTGAACTGTAAGGTCGTGACATGGCTCATGGGAAATAACACGGGGCTAAGTGTCGATAACAGATAGGATGTTATTGCAGCAAGTCTTAGGTTACATCGATGTGTGTGTGTTAAACTAATATTATTCTTTTAACTACTTTCATTCAAAGGTCCTCTTCGATGTGTTATCAAGTCTTTTTGAACCGTTTTGTGATCGCTAAAATGAGCAGCTCTTTGGCATGTTCTTTTTGTAAACTCTTTTGTAGCTCACCAGAAGAAAAAGGTTGGAGACTCCTGATGTAGATTCTTGAAAAGGATTGGCCTCAGTGTAAGACTTAATTTCTAAATGAATTTTTATCGTACTCAGGTTTTGTAGCTACTAATTAATACCTGAACCCCAACTCCTTAATTAACTTGAATCATTCTTACTAAATTATTTGTCCTTTATGAATTAAGGCCATATAATAGATTTTTTTCTCACATATTTCAGCAGAATGTGTCTTGCTTCAGTACAGATAGTATTAGGGATGTCACATTAACCAAAATACTGTGATATTGTATCATAAAAAGTCTCTCAATAATATCGTCACAAATTTCTTAGCTTAAATAAATTTTTTTTTTTAAAAAACAGAGGGAACTACAGCAACCATGATCCTTTGCTCCATTTTGGTGCAAACTACATGAAGAAATAACAGTTCACTTTCAAATCTTAGTTCCCTGAATTAAGTCTTGTCAAGGCATTTTAAGAGGAAAAAGTATTCACAAGTATTCAAAAGTATTCTACAAAATATCGCAATAAATATCGTACCGTAAGATGTAGATCGTGAAAATATCGTACCATGGATATCGTTACATCCCTAGATAATATATTATATATGCAGCTCTAGGTGAAAATAAGTCTGCTGTGTCCTGTCTGTATCTAATGACAAAATGATTTATTGTCCCATAGTCAGGAAGTGCATGTTTGCGTCCTAGTTCTGCTTATGCTTATGCTTGGAATACATACAGGTAATATAAGATAATAATTTTGGACCACTGCAAACTAGTTCTTTTTTCATGTATGTAAGATCAGGTAAAGCAACTTTTAAGTCTTTGTTCAAGTTTTATTATGGCTAATTAAGATGTATATGAAACACTCTTACTTCAGTCAAGTAGCAACAACAAAGTTCTCCTTCTTTAGAAACGCAAATATCAGATATCAGATCAGACTTGAACTGAGTCATTCTTTAACAAGTGTCAAGCAAGTATCAAGTCTTAAGCTTCATGTCCAAGTTTTATCTCGAGTCCAAGACTGGTAAGTCCAAGAGCTTCCAAGTCTTAACACATTATAGAACTGCTGCAATTGATATGATTTTTGTGAAAATCCTGGTTGAGACTGACATGTTCAAGTTTGTTCCTTTAAAAATTAAAGAGTGTTTTCTTAACAATATATATTTTTTCTCATTGAGTATCAAGTCACCTCAAGTCATTGCTATTTAAGTCCAAGTCTAGTCCATTTGATCACGTCAGAAGTCAAATAGTTGCTTTCAAAACCAGAATGACATCACTCCTTTCTATTTTCCTTTCTAGTTTCCTCGCGGGCAGACATAATTGTTTTGATAGCTGGACCGTGTCCCTGATTGGCTAATCCATCTGTCAATCACACCCATCTGAACTCTGAAGTGCACCAGTGACCAGACTCAGATAGAGATATTACCACAAAAATCATATCAGACAAACCTAAAAGTTCTCAACTAACCATGCAGTAAAGCTTCTTTTCAGTTACAATAACACGTATCTGAACCTCGCCAGTTTGTGTAGTGAGGTTGAGTAAGGTGCCGTCTCCAGACATCATTGAAAGATAAGCCTGTAGATTCCTCCATAGGTCAACTGCGCCGGCTCCCTCAGCTGACCAGCTCCCCCGGCCGTGATCACCTCCGCCGGGTCCGCTAACCTCCCCGAACCCGACCCCTTGGCTCCGCTACCGCAGCTTCGACCGCATTTTCCGCTCCAATGAATTCAATGTTTTGGAATTCCATTGACTCTGCCCGCGACCACCAGTTTAAGTACAAAAAAAGAAATTGGAAAACGGTGGCGGTTATAAGATGTGAGGTGAGGGGGAGTCGAGAGTGCAGGGTCCAGATGGGGGTTGGGTTGAAAACGTGCGGCCGTGCGTTGGCCTTTTGTGCCGCTCAAATGTCAAATCTGTCTGACGGTTGAATGTTATTACTTTTTATCAAATACTCTGCAGTACCCAGGCCCGGAGAGGAAGTGTCAATCAACTGCGATCGAGCAATCAGCTTTTTCGGATCTTGAGCTACGATTCAAAATAGAAAAAGAAGTGAAATAAAAAGAAGTATCTGATCAAAATGGTGATATATTTGTCAGTGTGTTACTGTAAGTTTGTTAGGCTATGTAATGTATTTGATTGTTAGGGTTTGGTGCCTTTTTTTTGTTCCTCCTCCCTTTGTGTTCTTTTTTTCTGTGCAGAGCTGGTGTGTGATGGCGGCTTGGTTAGATCGTCCTCATTCGTCATCAGCTGGAGTATAAAAACCCCATCCCGCCTTCTTTTCGCTGCCAGATAATTCCGTCTCTCGCGGTACTGCTCAGCTCTCGGAAGTCCAGTGCTATTTACTTACCAGTGTCATTGCTTACCCCCAATCTGCGTTCAGGTCATCTTGCCAGTGTCGCTGCTGCAGTCTTCAGACCAGCTGGGCCTCCGTCATCACAGCCTGCAAAGTCCTGTAAATACAACAGTAAATAATATTTAAGTAGCTATACTCTCTACTTTCAGCTCCTCATTGCTACAACAGTTCTGATGAAACAGTAGTTTCCTCAGCAAAAACAGACCTGGAGTTGAGTTTTGTTTCATTCACTCATGTTTAACTCACCAACGGAAAACACTTTTGTGATGTCATGTGGTAATACAGGAAGGGTTCACTGTGTTTTAAAACTCCACACACCTTCACTAGAATCGTTTAGATGACTTCAGCCCTGGAATTGCCGATCTCTACTGAACTGAAGGTAAAATGTAGCTGTTGACTTGAAAACGACTGCTTCATGACATCACAAAGTGGAAGAGAGCATTTTGAGCTTTGGAGATGTAGACAGACTAATAGTAAAGAGTTACTCAAACGTGTGAATGAAACAAAACACAACTCTAGGTCTGTTTTTGATGGTAACAGTGTTGTAACAGCTCACAAGTCAATTTTGTGTAACAGGACCTTTTAAAATAAACCCAATTAACAAACAATAATCCATCCATCTATCCATTTTCTTCTACTTATTTGGGGTGGGTCGCGTGGGGCAGCAGTCTAAGCAGGGACTCACAGACTTCCTTCACTCCGGACACTTCCTCCAGCTCCTTCCAAGCCAGCCGAGAGACATCGTCCTTCCAGTGTGTCCTGGGTCTTCCCCGGGGCCTCCTCCCGATGGGACATGTCCAGAACACCTCCCGACGTCCAGGAGTCGTCCAGAACAGATGCCCGAGCCACCTCAACTGGCTCCTCTCGATGTGTAGGAGCAGTGGCTCTACTCCAAGCTCCTCCACTGTGTCTGAGCTCCTCATTCTATCTCTAAGGGAGCGCTCAGCCACCCTGCGGAGGAAACTCATTTCGACTGTTTGTAACCGTGATCTCGTCCTTTCGGTCATTACCCAGAGCTCATGACCATAGTTGAGGGGCGGTAAATCGAGGCTTTGCCTTTTGGCACAGCTCTCTCTTCACCACAATGGTCCGATACAGCATCCACATCACTGCAGATCCGCCTGTCAATCTCAGGGTCTTATTCATGAGTGTTTTTTAATTGCAAACTTGCTTTAGTTTGATTTAACGACCCCTAGTAAGAAGCTCTGTGTCCTACTATTAATTATCACTCATCTGTACATTTTCAAAACGTCTTAATCTGATTTCAAACATACCTAAATTAAAAGACGAGCTGACCCTGACGTGATTTGAACACGCAACCTTCTGATCTGGAGTCAGACGCGCTACCGTTGCGCCACAGAGTCCTGTCCACAGTTGGTTTAAATAGCAGCTGTGGGAGGTGGGGGAGGTGATCCTGAACCATGTGCTGATCTGACAGTTCCCACGGTTTGGAGGCCAGTACTGAGCATTAGTGAGATAAATAACATCTATTTTTAAATGATAACGTGACTGAGGAGTCTGGGAGCTGGAAACAGTTTTTACAGCATATTTACAGTAAGTAAGTATTAACGGGTAAGGTCTATAGACTTTAAAAACACAGAGGAGCACTTGCTGTCTGTGTAATCAAAAGGTTTGTCTATTCAGAAGAGGACAAGGTTATACTTTATAATTTGTGCAGTTTGTATGAAGCTGAAACTGGGTGAGAAGTAAGACGACACTGAACACGAAACGGTTTTAAATTTAAAGATATCAGTTTAAAACTTCTGCTGCAGTTCACTCACATAAATGTAAGAAAAACATTTATTCATCATGTGGCGTTTTCACATAATAACAACAATTATGTAAAAACAGCTTTTCTCCTTTGTTTTGTTGTCATATTAGATGAAAAAAAAATATACAGAGAAGATTTTGGATTTCTTATGTAGTATTTAAATAAACAATCTCACTAAAACTGTTCTAAAAAATGCTAACTTTAAGAAGCATACTTCAGATTAGATATCAATAAACCCTGTAGGTTTTGTCAAAATCTTTAATAAACTACAAGACTGTAAAGTTTGATGTGTTTAGGTCCTGCTTTAAGGGTCCATCTTATGTAGGGTGACCAAACATCCGTTTTTCCCCGGACATGTCTGTTTTTTGCGTCCTGTCCTGGGCGTCCAGGTTTTTTTTTTTTTCATAAAGTGATGCAAATGTCCGGGTTTTCATGATCTTTCATTGGGCCATTAAACTGAGCGTCTCTCGTAGCTCTCTGTAACTCAGAAGGAGCGAGCAGACACAAACACTTGGTCAGTTTGCAACATGCCAAAACGCAAATGTGCATTTAACAATGACTTGGACAAGAAATTCTCAGTTGTCCATCCCGGTCGAGACAAGTGGGAGGCCATGTGCACAGCTATGGGAGGTGAGAGTAGCTCAATGTCGAGGTCCCACCCCCCACCTCCGGTAAGGTACCCAGGTTTGCACAAATGGAAATATGGTCACCCTAATCTTATGTCTCTATGGGAGGAAATGCTTTTTCAGAAAACAGCCTTTGAAGTTACAATGTTCCCATAAAACTCTACGGACGCAAGTTGATTCGATCAGATCTCATTTTTCGGGGCAGAGTGGACAATTCAGTTGTTTACACATGAAAGTCTGTATGTGAAGAGACCAAACTGACCAAAAACATAAAACTCAACAAAAAATGCCAATCAAAGTGTAACCAAACAGGACAAGTGGTATTTTTCCAATGAACTTAAATAATACATCATGATAATACAACCAGAGAGTTACTAATATTCTCTTACTTGAGTAGTTTGAGTAGTTTTAGTAGCTTTTTAAATACAAATGTACATGTACTTGTGCACATTTTGGGTTATTCCACCTTCTGATTACTGCAATCCCTAAAAACTGTTAAAAACTAAATACAAATGTTAAATTGACATGAACAATATACCTTACCAGACAAGTGACCCCATCAATCCCAACCTGTCTTCTAACATACGCACATTTAATTGCCCACCTGTGTGCCCCGTCCCCCCTCTCATGTGTACCGTGGTGAACCCCTCTCTCCTCGCTCCGCTCTCCTGCCTTCACCCTGCAGTCATGTTTGCCCACTGAAATGAGTGTCAGAAATCAGGGAGCGCCTCATTTCATGATCCGTCACGAGTCCTCTGTCATCTGACCTCACAGTGAGGCCCAAACCTGGACTTCTGATCATAGGTCCAGTCATTCCAGAGATAAAACCATAAACCATGTGTACAGTCTGACAGTTAAAAGCAGGGGTGTAGTGGGCGTGGTGCGCGGGGGGGTACACCATCCATCCACTTCTCCCTATGCGAGATATAAAAAATAACAAATATAAAATAGCTACAACTTAAATGTCAAACTGAAGCAACTGGTAATGATGAAAACAACCTGCACAGACTCAAGATATCTGCACTACTGTCATATAGTGACCTGAACCAGGACTGAACCAGGACTGAACCAGGACTGAACCAGGACTGAACCAGGACTGAACCAGGACTGAACCAGGACTGAACCAGCAGACACCCTGCTCCACAGGCTCGGGGTTCTCTCTCTTGCTCTCAAGTCCAAGATTAGTCCCGGTTTAGTTGTGATTTAGACCTGGTGCAGACCTGGTGTAGTTCTGGTTTATACCTGCTTCAGTCCTGGTTCAGTCCTGGTTTAAAATTGGTTCAGTCCTGGTTTAGAATTGGTTCAGTCCTGGTTCAGTCCTGGTTTAGACTTGGTTCAGTTCTGGTTCAGTCCTAGTTTAGACTTGATTTAGTCCTGGTTTAGACCTGTTTTAGTCCTGGTTCAGTCCTAGTTTAGACTTGATTTAGTCCTGGTTTAGATCTGGTTTAGACCTGGTTCAGTCCTGGTTCAGTCCTGGTTTAGTGCTGGTTTAGACCTGGTTTAGACCTGGTTTAGACCTGGTTTAGACCTGGTTTAGACCTGGTTCAGTCCTTGTTTAGACTTGGTTTAGACCTGGTTCAGTCCTGGTTTAGATTTGATTTAGTCCTGGTTTAGACCTGGTTTAGACCTGGTTTAAGCCTGGTTCACTCCTTTGTTCAGTCCTGGTTCAGTCATGAATCACATACTCCTACTTAAAAAATCCCCACTACAACTCATTAAAAGTCTCCACCGTCATAACCAAACTCATACTAGACAATGTGGATTAAGTGTCTTGCCTAAAAACAAAACTTTGTCAGAGCGGGAATTGATCCTCTGACTTTTTAGTTGGGGGATCATTGCTCTAACCACTGAGCCACTACAGCTCAATCCCATAAAAAACAAACCTGTCCTCCAGCTCAATTTGAAGAGTTTTAATTCCATGTTTATAGGCCCAATAATTCCACAGATATTAACCATAAACCAGATCAAAACTTCTACAATCACAGTTAAACAGCAAATTCTAGAAGTCTCAAAGTCCCTAGAAGTACATTTGTGACGTTAGATTGCACCCATAACTTTCAGAGCGGAGATGTTCTCATTGCAACTCTTCTGATTAAAGCGCTGCAAAATCCAAACAGTAATTTGCATGTAGATGGTGTCGATCGCTCGGTTTCCACGGTAATTCAATTTAACAACAGTCGGCGAAAACAATTGAAGAGCGTAATACAGTCCCGGCAGCAGCTATAGTATCCCGTCGCGTCTTCGTTTTTCGGAGGAGAGTTGGGTGAGTTTGTCCAAATGAGACGAAGAAATGAGAAAACGATGTACATGATGCTGCTTTTTCTGTCGCAGAGGCTCATGGGAGATTTTTCGTGAAGCTCGGAGTGGATGTGCGTCTTAATATCAAGTGCGTTTAGGGCAAAATGTAGAAGCTGAGATGAAATTTATGTTTTAATATTTTGAAAACACTCAGAACAAGACTTAATAGTGTTCTGACTGTAAACCTGAAAATATTTGGCAACTAAATGACATTCTTTTTTGTGTTTTTAATTGTATTTATTAGATGAATGCATTGATCCATGCTATAATCACAATATTTTTGTTAATATACTGTAGATGTTGAGATGAATTTGCTGTAAAATTTCAATAATACAAACCAAGACCTACACCAAGGCATTAACCATATTTCGCAATGGTGAATTTTCATTGCCCAGACCAAACAATGGGCAGAGGTGGAAAATGTACTGAAAAATTGTAAATAAGTAATCTGTACTTTGCTTAATTCCTACTCAAGTAAAAGCAACTAACTAAAATCTACTTGAGTAAAAGTCAAAAAAGTGCTTCATTTAAAAATGTAATTTGGGTAAAAGTTACTTAGTTGCTTTCAGTTATTTGATGTAAAAAAGGATGAGTCATAAATCTAATCCAGCACAAGTTGTTTTAATCAACTTTTAGGTGATTTTGTTCAGTGCAAACTGTACATTTTAGAGCCTGTTTACACGAGAACGCTTGCGGGTAAAAATGACAAAGTATTTTATCTGAAGTGCCTTTCATTTAAATGGTGACGGTGTTTTTGGGTCCTAAAAACGCAATCTAAAACCACCCTCCAGAGTGGAAAAGTTGAATATGCTCCGCCGTAGCATTTCCGTCTACACTGCCCAAGAAACAAAACTCTGGTCAGATCTGCTCACATCACGTACGCGTTTACGTCACATACATCACCACCTAGTGTCACCTGCGAGCCGCCTGGCATGCATACACAATCCAATTCCACACTCTTTAGCGTCATCGTACGCACGCAGATTTTCTCCCGAAAACACTTGTCTAAACGTAGAATAAAAAGTTTTAAAAATGGAGACCATCATCATATAAAGACAACTGAGCTTAACACTGAGCTCTTCCTTCTTTTTATAGAACTTTATAGAACTTAGAACTTTAACTGCATAACAAATTAAAATAATAATAATAACAATTTTACAATTTGTGAATTTATGGTCCAACTCACAATACTACAATAAAAAAGAAAATTAAACCAAAATCAAAGTATGCAAAACAAAAATGTTGCCCTCATTGCACACATGACGACCTCTGTGACTCAGCACCAACATCCTACAAGTTGATCCAAGACAGACTGACGGTTCTGTACAGTGACTGTACATTTTGTAGTGAAAATGCTGAGTGTGCAGCCTACTCTATTTCCTTTTATTTCCAGCAGATTGTTTTTTGTTTTGTTTTTTGTTTTGTTTTTTTTTGGGGGGGGGGTTCGCATTTCATTTTTTTTCTCTTTGAATCTGATTTTACTCAGTAATGACGGTGGGTTCCAATGTAATGAAGTAAAATACTTGGGACAAAATGTACTCCACTAAAAGCAAAATTACTTATTTCAAAAACTACTTAAAAAACTCCTCAATTACAGTAATGTGAGTAGATGTAATTCGTTACTTTCCGTCCTTTCCAAGTGCAGTCAAATTGTCAGCTCTATCGGCCCATACCCCGGTTATGTGTGTGTGCCAACTTGTATGATGATTGAGTGAATATTTTAGGCCGCAGATGGTTCAGAAATTGCCAAAATTGCCGATCCTTTATAATGACGTGATGTTTCAATTGACCCGTGTGACCTCAAATGACCTCGGATCGTCACCAAACGTTTTTTTTTGCGGCATCGAGCACGGGGACTTGACCCACGTACCAAATTTGGTGACAATCGGTTCATAAATGGTGGAATTATCGCGAGTGGACAGACACACACAGACATACAGAGTGAATACGAAACCTGGTCAACCCTTCGGGGACCCGGTAATGATGGGTTTAGCCCAACCCATCATTACCGGGTCCCCGAAGGCCCGGGCTAAAATGGGCACTCAAAAACTCTGACCCTGACGTGATTTGAACACGCAACCTTCTGATCTGGAGTCAGACGCGCTGCCGTTGCGCCACAGAGTCCTTCAGTGTGATGTTCCAAAACACGTGATGTGAGGACAGCAGCTTGTACAGTTCCCATGCTATAACTTGTCTGACCTCATACTTTTTCTACTACTACTACAAATTTAGTGAAGAAGAAATTTCAAGGTATACTTTGTTTACTCGGTGGAGAATCTGCCAGCTGCTTCTCTTTGTGGAAATATTATTCATTTGCCAGGAATGTTCAACAGTGCCACATAAAAATGATCTATTTCCACAGAGATAAGCATCCAGTCCAATCCAATCCACTTTATTTCTATAGCACATTTCATAAACAAAACAGTTTCCAAAGTGTTGCACAACACAAATGAAACACATCCAATGGAAATATAAAATAAAGCTCTATTTAACGCCACTAGTCCTTGTCATGACACAATTGAACTGGTAAAATCAATTAAGAGCAAGAACACCAACAAAAGAATAAAAAGGTAAAAAAAAACTATAAAAATAAACAAAAGACACAAAGGACCAAAAAACTCATTCCAGATCAATCCAGAGTTTGGGGCCGGTCACAGAGAAGACCCTGTCCCCCCTGGTTTTATGTCTCGTCTTAGGCCCCATGAACTGGAGGTGGCCCTCGTTCCTCAGAGCTCGTTAATTCTAAAACGAACTGGAAGCCAGGGCAACAACATAACGAAGCATGAGACTACATCATGACAAGTTACTGGTTAGACCTGTGGAGAGGCCACTGCTTACACTTACAGGAGGAATGCATGTTTTACAAGGTACTATATCTTTAGGCAATAAAAACAACTGTAACTGAGTGTGAGAAAGATTTAATGCTACACTGTGCAACATTCCAGTGACATTTTCATCTTGCAGGTGGCATATCCTCCACCAGAAAAGTTATATTGTGCCTTTATGCTTTTAAATAAATAAAATATAAATGGATGAATTTGCCTTAAGGAAGCGACTAGAGAAACTGTACTATAAAACTGTATATAAAATCTTAGTATGTCTAGTGCAGTGTTTCCCAAACTTTTTTGAGTTCACCCATATTTTAAAAGTCACAAACCTTCCCAACCCAAGTCAACAGACATTATTTGTAAATCACAAAATAAATTTGTGAGCATTATTGAACATTAATGAGGATATTTTATTGCTGACTGAGTGATCGTGTTTTTAAAAATTAGTATTACTCAAGTTTTAAACAATGAAAAACAGTTCAGTGTTTCCTACAGAAAATTGGTTAGGCAAAGTGGTGCTGCTGAAAGTGAGGAGTGGATCGTGCAGATCGTTAGACAGGCTGGCGCCACCTAGTGCCTCCGTTCAATTTCATTTCTCTCCAGCAACTAGGTCAGGAATCAGAATACACTAGACAGTTCGTAAAAACCTCGGAAGTGCGAGTTCGGGCACCAGCCAATCAGGGAAGAGCCAGACATTCTGTGTTGGCAACGATTCCCGAGATCGAGGATTTAAACCCGGAACAAAGAGAATGATTGGTGAATTTTATCAAGAGGAAAGATGTTATTGTTCTTCTTCCTACAGGTCTGGGAAAAGTTTAATATATCAGTTAGCCTCGTTAATGGCGCATTACATACATCACGACCAAAGAACAGCAACTGGTTTAATGATAAAAAGTACCTACCATGGGTGCCTAGTATCGAGCAAATGAAATCTAAGGCTTGATGACCAGGTCAAGTAAAACCAGCTGATGAATCAGGCTAGGCACGCCCTCCCCCAGGAAAGTTATATTGTGCCTTTTATGCTTAAATCAATCAAATATTAATCAATTTGTCTTTTTTTTTTTTTTTGACTTTTTTACTTAAAGAAGTGGCTAGAGAAACTGTATTGTAAATAAAATCTTAGCCTTTACTCCATACGTGTAGGTCTAAGGTACAGGCCCATGTATTTGAGCAAAATGTGTCTTAACTATATTGTACAAGCAGCTCTTTAGGTCAGAATCAGAAGTATTTGTCATTTCAGTATAAAAATACACAGAAAAGAAACACTGCAGTCCAATGTCCAGGTCAACAGCAGCATAAATAATAATAAGTTTAAAGTATTGTATGTCAAATAGAGTCTTTAAAAACAGCCCCCACCCGCCCCCATATCTTAAAGTGTGTTCCAAGTCAGCGCCTGCATCTAATTTTAAAGCATTTTTACTGTCCAAGTCTCCCATCTTGCCTCTAACGTCACGAAAAGCGCTTATAAACTCACACGGAGAATAACTGCGATGTTCAGAATGCATAAGGTGAGTGAGGAATGACTTTGAGCCTCTGCAAACTGTTTAAAATGAACTGGTTCTGTTTTTCACATTCAAGACAGTAAAAACATCATCACTGAGCCTCAAACATGTGGTCGTGTGTACGTTTTGGGAGGCCCTCAAGAGCCATATGTCTCACTGTAAACAAATGAACAGCTTGTGTAATGTAAAGCATCAATCTGGAACATGTAATTTTGTTTGCCCCGTGCTTCCTCTAATCACTCTCCCCCGCAGTCTGTTCAGATAGCCTCCGTGTTTACCTTTGGATATCTGCTTACATTAGCGCGCCAACCGAAACTCAAGATCTTTACAAATCCCAAATCACGGAGAGCTCAAGTAACACAAGCTTTTAAAAGAATGAATTAGTAATCTAGTAATCAACAGTTTGATCTTAAACAAAGGCGCCGTATCCGCCCTCCGCTCGCTTTGACAAACACGAGGCAGGTGGGCCGATATCGCCGTGGAAATCTGCAGACAAACTCACGTAAATTAAAAGGGAGGGAGGTTTTACGGGGAGGTTTTGTCGTGGAGGGAAAACATACACGGTCCAAGTATGTGGAACAAGATCTTCAAAGTGAACGAACACTTGTAAAAACAGTGAAAAGAGGAGATTAAAAGCCCTGATTATAAGACAACATGGCTGCCGTTACGGGCCGTTTGTACTGAGCTGGAGGACAGCCAAAAGTGGAGAAGAGTTGTTTTCTTTTTTTTACTGCAAAAAGAACGCACAAAGAATAGGACTGGCGCTCTTTTAGTGCAAAACTTTTGTAGATAATCTGAAAAGAAAACAACGAAATGACACAAAATTGACTCGTGAGCTTTTAGAATGTTTGTTTCATTCACACATGTTTGAGTCATCTTTTATTATTAGTCTGTCTACATCTCCAAAGCTCAAAATGCTCTGTTCCACTTTGTGATGTCATGAAGTGGCAATTTGCAAGTGTAACGCAAGCAAGCAAAGTTTTAAAATGTTTACTGAATGACTGATTTAAAGATGTTTCAGTGAAGTGACATGAAAAAAAAATGAAATAAATAAAGAAAGTAAGTACATTTATTTAATGAATTGTGAGCGAAATGAATTGTACTTACCCTCCTGTGTTGTCTGTCTTAGGTATTCCAGCTAAAAGAAGGTTCCGAGGCAGGCAACCATTTTGTTAGGAAGAGGGGTGCACAGAGATTTTTCACTCTTTTCTATTTAGTATTTTTAAATTAATAAAAACACTGCTAAATTAATAAAGATTTTTTTTTTCCTATTTTGAAGTAACTGTAGATTTGAGCACTATTTTTTGATAGTTAACTTAGTGCTGTCATGCGATTAAAAGAATTGATAGATTAATTAATTATGATCTGTAATTAATTAATCTAATTAATCTCATTTTAATCTCATCTAAAAATTGCTGAGAAAAGCTTCAATTTGAGGTATTTTCATTTAAATTCATTATTACATTATTGTGGCAGATCAAAAGACTGATATAGATTAAAAAAAGTGACTTTATAAAGTCATTTATTGTTAAAACAAATCTCTCCAAATTGGCTGTTGAGCCCAAGTCTCCATGAATAAGAAACTGTTTGCTGTAAAGTAGCAAAGACGAGGAAATCTGAACATAATAACTTTTGTCGACTTAAAGACAATAAAAAGTCCAGTCTTTCCTTAACCATATTAAAAATATTATTGATAGAGAAATGCTTTATATATGAGATCACTGGTTTTAGTCCTTGTTTTAGTCCTGGTTTAGTCCTACTTTAGTCCTAGTTTAGTCCTGGAATGAATTAATCCTGGTTTAGTCCTGGTTTAGACCTGGTTTTAGTTCTGGTTTTAGTTCTGGTTTAGTCCTGGTTTAGTCCTGGTTTAGTCCTGGTTTAGTCCTGGACTGGGTTAGTCCTGGTTTTAGTCTTGGTGTTAGTTCTGGTTTAGAGGCGCACAGGAGGAAGCGCGGTTTATGCAGCGTACACGAGAAAACACGATCCACACGCGGCTCACGGGAGCACGTCGGTGTCCGCGCAGTGTCTACGGAAGGAAACGTGGTCCACGCGTTCTCAGGTTAATGACGATGATGAAGGTGTGTGTTTGTTTGTGTTTGTGTGTGTTTGTGTGCGTGTCCCCTCATGTGGCAGGTCACTATAGGACAGTAGTGCAGACATCATGAGTCTATGCAGGTTGTTTTCACCAGTGACATTTAAGTTGTAGGCGATATTATTTTGTTATTTTCTTTTATATTTTACGTCGGGAGAATAATTTCCAAGACATGAATGTGTTTTTCCCTGTGCACTGCTGCCTCTGTTCTACTGGCTCTTCCACCTCGTCCACTGTGCCTGACGCTGCCAACGTGAACATGACGTTTACATCGCTCTTACTGCGCGCGTTTTGTGTGGGTTTCCAGCAATGAGTGGAATTACCGAAATAAAAAAAATGTATAAATGTGTTTTTGTGTGTGTGTGTTGTTGTCCCAGCAACGCATAAAAACAGATTTTATAATAAAGCAACTCGCATACAGAAACACTAAAGTTAGAGATTAAAAATGAGATTAACGCAATTAAAAAACATAACGCGCTAAATATGACTGTAATTAATTAATCGCAATTAACGCGATAATTTGACACCCCTAAGTTAACTTTTAAACAGTAAATTGAAATGATCTGTACTTACCTGTAGGTTGAGATGAGCTCACCCAGTTAAAGGAGATGGCCTATAAAAGGAGCGGGCCTCAACTTTGTCAGAGAAGGTGCTGTGTGTAAGTGCAGGTTTTGCCATGTGTGTTTTTAACTTTTGGACTTTTGTAAATATATATTTTTTAATTTTCTTAGATGTGGAATAAATGCACTTTGGGTCTGCACAAAAAAATCGGCTCAGCTCTACTCTGTTCCTTTTATACTGCTAAGGTCGCTGCCCGGGACATAACAGCAAGTTATCAGCTACTTCTGACTAGTGATGGTGAGATGAAGCCCCATGAAGCACTGAAGCGTTCCAGCCATTTGCTCGACTCTTGAGCCGATGCTTCAAGGTACTTCATTTGCTCCACTGCGCCACCAAGTGTCCCAAAAAATGTATAACAGGCCGAGAGAAAATAGAACAATCAACATGATCATCGAGGTTCTGATGGAAAGATTTATACTGAATAAATGAATGATTAAATATATGAATGTTTGTGATTTCAACATAAAGTGTGAATGTATGAACCTGGAGTCTGTGTTCATGATATAAAAGGTCGGGTTAAAAGAAAAAGTAGGAACAAACTGGAGATCAGGATGTAATGTGTGTGTTTGTGTTACTACTTTACATCTGTGCTTATGCCACAATAAGGACGGCAAGATAGGGTCATTTTATTCATTTTTATTTAAAAATATCAATTTCTCCACAGTATTTGGACTCAGACAGTTTATTTTTTACGGAGAGTTTCCCCTGTTTAAAAAAAAAAAATAAAAATCTCAACTAGAATGTACCAAACTCACAATAACCCAAAACCACAAAATGTTTTGAGGGAATCCGTTGCGTTTTACTTGCCACTGTTTCAAATCACGTCAAATCTGCGAACCACTTCCTGAAGCAGTCACGTGGCACAGCCGGGCAGCGAGGCTTCGGATGTCATCATTTTTGGCTCCTCCCCCAAATGAAACAAGCCTCGATACACACTTCACAGAAACACCCCATTCATTACTCGACACAGGCTTCGAAGCCTCGGCACATCTCGTAACATCACTACTTCTGACCTTTTTTCAGTAGAGATTGACAATTCCAGGGCTGAAATTAACCAAATTATTGTAGTATAGTTGTAAATTAATTAGTGGAGCACTTCCTGTATTACCACATGACATCACAAGGTGGAACAGAGTGTTTTCTGATTGAGAGAAGAAGACTAAAGCTAAATATGCAGGGTAGAGGTCTGCACGGGACAGAATTTTCTCGCTCCCACTCGCGCCCGCAAAGAATTGTAATTTTCATTCCCGCTCCCGCCCACATCCACAATATTTTGTCCTGCTCTCGCCCGCAAATTCGCTTTCTTAAGCTTTATTAAACATGGAGAAGCAGAAAGGAAATGTCTAAAATGTGTGCAACATTAGACCACACCCGCAAGTTTAGGCTGCTTAAAATGTTTTTATTAATGCCAAATAAAATATCCAGCACAAATGATGTGTGATAGGCAAACATTAATCATTTGTATATTCTACTTTAACCTCAGTCCTGCAGTCCCGCTCCTACCCACACCCACGATGAGCTTTTAAAATGTGTCCCACGCCACACAGTTTTGTGTCAGGTCCCATGGTACTCCAGGTATTAGGGGTGTAACGATATCCAAGTCTCACGATACGATATTCATTGCGGTATTTTGTGGAGGCTAACAAAACTGTGAATATGCTTAGAACTGTTATTTCTTCATGTAGTCTGCACTGAAATGGAGTGAAGGACCATGGACATGGTTCCCTCTGTCTTTTTTTTATTGCTGCACCATAACTTTTCATTTAAGCAAAGAGACTCATGATTCGATATATTGTGATGGTCCATGATATTATTGTGGAACTTTGACGACACGATATCACAATATTTCAATTATTGTTACATCCCTACCAGATCAGTTTATGATGAGGAACAATTATAACATAGATTGAAAAGTGTAATCGTGTAATCTGGGCCCTTAAAAGGAACATGGATGTTAGTGGCATCATTTTAGACATGTACCACCAAAATACACAATCAACAATAGAGAATATGAAGGTGTCTATTGGTTTTCAAATTCTAGAGCAGGGGTCATCAAACTAAGGCCCGCGGGCCGACTCTGGCCTTCCACACCCCTTTCACTGGCCCCCCAGCCCCTCTGAACTGGCCCTATGAGGCAACCCTTAAAAATTTTGTCATGGCCTATTTTTTTAAATTCCTTTTTTTTTTTTTTTTACTTTCAAATAATCTACACATCTACATCTTGTATAATGTTGATTTTTTCAATTCAAAAATAGATATTTATATGAAGTATTTATATTTATGTTTAAATTATTATATGATATATTTTACATTTGATGATGAATTTTCATCACCTGACAAACTGGAGATCAAACTGTGACAGTCAATGCACATGCAGAGTTCTGTAGTGCAGTTAAAGACAGCAAAATGTCGAGTGTTAAAGTACGAAAAGTTGACAGAGAGTGCCGAGTTTTCAAAAAGAACAATGGACCACCGATTATTTTTTTGTTCAGTGTAAGGACATTGCAATTTGGCTGATATGTAAAGAAGGTGCGGTGGTGTTCAAAGAATATAATCTGCGTCGTCAGGGTCAAACAATTCCGTTATACGGCTGACCTGACCCAACCAGCCATAATATCCCCCAGAGGAAAAAAAGTTTGGTTTGGTTCTAGAGTGTGATGATGTCATACTTTCAGATGGGGGCAAGAGTCCAGCTTTTCCTATTGATTACACTGTACTTTCCCGTGAAATATCGGAAGCGTAAATTCCCAAATACAGAACCTGATCATTTGTATTATTGACCAGACTCAAGACCTGCTGTATTAGAGCAAAAATCTGCAGTTGAACAATATTGATTTTAGCTGTGCCCATCTGTATTAAATATTATTGGCCTGCAGAGAGCTGTGATGTCATCTGAAAGCAGCAATATCAGTAATAAGTCATGAGGAATCACTAATAGCAATGGTGGTAAATTGTAAAGTTAAAATGAGGCTGACCCTGACGTGATTTGAACACGCAACCTTCTGATCTGGAGTCAGACGCGCTACCGTTG